>NC_057345.1:4636428-4966071 GCF_016509475.1 Prionailurus bengalensis
AGACCCAGCTGAACAAATGCAGATTTGTATTCCGCGTGCCTGCTTTAATTGTCTAATCCGCCCCACATCATATTAGCTTTGGGATTTGGCTTTTGTAAAGAAAACATTTGCAAGAAGTAAACTTTTCCGTGGCCTTTCTGAGCTGAAATGAATAATTTTCCTTCCTGGATTGTGAAATGCCACCTGACGGTGGACGCTCACGTTTCTGCTGTGGCCGTGGAAATCACCGTTGGTTGCATCTCAGAGGGGAAGGGCCCTAGATAGCCCCTCACTGGGCCTTCTCTGTCACCAGGTGGGGACCCCGCAGACCCTAGAGGGCGGGCTCGGGGCCTCAGCGGGTAGGAGGCCTGGTGTGGAAGCCGCTGTGTTTTTGTGACCTGGGGCTGTGGGCCTTCTGGCCGCTTGGGGTGATGAGCGTCAGCCTGGAGGATGACCCCACAAAACTGCCCTCCTAGTTGTCTTGCATTAAAACCTTCCGGAAAGCAAAACCCTGGACAGAGCAGCGGCACTCTGACTCGGCAGAGTGCATTGGATTTCGTGGAGTGAAGGCCGTGGGGAGTCTGCCCTGGCCGCTAGGAGTCTGTGCCGTTAGCTCGCGCCTAAGATGATGCAGTTTTCAACAAAAATAGCCCAGATAATAGGCAGTATCTAATGTGGCAATTTTCCTGCTGTATCTCTTCTTATCAGTAGAAGCCACTCGATGTTTTGTATACGGTGGGATTTAGTACAAAGTGATGGAATTTCCACTGCAAGTAAAATACAATAACTGGCTTAGCAGTTGGGATCCAGGGAGCGATGATGCTGAGTGTTTCTGAAGGTGCCGGGTGCTGCCGGTGGCCGGAGGCGGATGCCTGTGGATGGGGCGGAGGGGATGAGGTTTCTGTGAATGTGAGCTGGCACGGGGAGGGGCTCATTTCCTCTGACCTTCCCTTTGATGAATAAGGATGCACGATCGCATCTGCTGAGGCTGCAGGACCTGGGGCTTGGGGGAGGAAGGAGAGCTCTGGCTTACGGGTTGGGGCGGTGAGCAGAGCTCACTGCAAGGTGTTGCCTGCAACCCAGAGAGAGGGGTCTGCCTCCATCACGGCCACCAGTGTCTCCGCGATGGCATCGCCACATTCGTCATCACACCGGGCCCTTGGCTGAGTCCGCTGAAGACATCCTCTCCTTTAACCACCCCCTGCCCCGCCCTCCCCACGCCCGGGTAGATATTATTCTGTCTGTTTTGCAGATGAGGAGACCCGAGTTCAGCGAGTGGCGGAGCTGGGCCCCGGAGCTCGCTCTCTCAGTCACATGTAACACGTGTACACATACATTTAATTTTGTAGGGGTAAAGGAAGGAGCGAGAAAGCCAACTCTGTTCTTACCCAGGAAACAGTTTGAGGATGTCAGCAGTCTCGAGTTTGAAGACTAGTACTCAGGGATTGCTCTTCTCAAGGGGCTGACACCCTCTCAGCATCGGGGACCAGGGCCCCCGAGACGACCGAGAGCTTCGAGGGGTCCCCGACGATTTGCTGCGGGGTCCCGGCCGCGGGACCAGGGCAGAGTTGCAGCTGGCTGCGGGGTGCCTCCGGGGACGTGTGGCCTCTGCTCCGTCCTGGCAGCACTGGGGCCACTGCCACTGGGGTAGGATGGGGACGGGGCCTCGCAGGCTTCGCTGGCAGGCCTTGGGCACAGACACTCAGCCATGCCATCCTCCCAGGTCTCCTGAGAGGTCCCCCGCCACCCCTCACAAGCAGTGTGGTCCTGACCTTTGTATTTCTGGTCTTTCGTGCCCTCCTCTGGCACCCAGCGGCCCACTGGGGCCCTAGCTTTGATGCCTGACTGTGGTGCCGGCTGGCCGGGGTTGCATGCAGCCACACACACTCCCCGCTCTGCCGCCACAGCCCCATACTCACGGCAGGATCTCGGGGCTTCCCCTGGCTCCCCGCGACCCCTGGGCCTGCCTGCTCTGAGTCTCTCAGTGAAGAGCTTTCAGCAAACAGTAACAAACAGAGTCTGCTGCATGCCAGGGAGCTGTGGTGGCCGGCCGCCGTGTGCACGCGTGTCATTACCAGACCCGGGGGCCATCAGGACTTGAGGTCACTGCCAGAGGAGCAGGTGTCTCCCACGTGGGTCATATCAAAGGTCGAGGTGATGAGCCACGTCACCACTAGCTTATCAGGGAAATTATGGGCAAAGAAATTAATACCGATTTTATTTCCAAGTGAGGCTGATGACTCTCTTTCCGCATTAATTTTTATTAAGCATTTTACGTATTATTCCAAAGCCACAGAGTGTGCATAGACAGTTTAGAACACATTATGGGCTGTGCGTTTTGTAATTATCATATGGCCTTAGTCCAGAATGTAGAAGAGAAAATAAACACGATTGTTTTCCCGATGGAAGGGAATCACCATGGTGATGTATGTGTGGGTGTCGGAGCCAACAGCGCCGCCCGCAGGCTGGGCTCAGGACCCAGTGCCACCCCCCCCCCCGCCCCCGCCCCCGCAGGGAATGTGGAGCTACCCCCCTCCTGGGGCAGTGCCTGCCCCCTCCCAGCCCCCCGCCCCCGCCCCCGCGGGAAGGCCCTCCCGCCTGGCCCTCTGCTGTCCACGACTCTGATTCTCTGTCACTGGACACACTGTACTGGCTGCTCAGGCCTCCCCTCAGGGAAGCCTTCCTACCTGCCCAAAGCAGGGTAATCCCGCTCACTCTGGATCACTTCACCAGGTTTCGTTTTCGAACCTTGGCCTTCATGTACTCTCTGAGGGTTTTTCTTCGTACTTGTCTCCTCACTCGCACGTGGGCTCCAGGGGATCAGGAAGCTTACCTGCTCCTCCCAGGGTCTCTGACGAACAGTGCGCAGCATGCAGCAGGCGTGCAACGAATATTTGTTGAATGGGTGGGTGGATGGAGGAATAAGTGTCTCCTCCCCTGAACCGTCAGCTCCTCAAGGGCAGGGAGCAGCCCCACATCGGCCATGTGGTCAGTGCCAAGCATCCCGGTGGCTTCACCTACGTCTGTATGGGGCCTTCGACATTCCAACCGGAAGGTGGGACGGAGGCCTGTTCGGGGCCTGTGCTGGCCTAGGGGCTGTGGTTGCTGAGTATAAAGAAGGGATGGGCTTTCTGGGGAGCCAGGGGTCCAGAACGAGTAACAATCCAAGGTCTCCAGAGGCAGTGGAAATCAGGGGTTTGGCAGTGGGCTGTGGATCATGGCAGGGAGGACAGAGAAGGCCACAGCAGGTGTCCACTCTGCAAGTGTCACTATCGGTTTTGTCTCCCTCGTCAGTCACCGTCATCACTCCTGCCTGCCAGGGGCATCTGTGGGACATCCTGACAAGTGGGAGTGGTTTGTCTCACTCTCCTGCTGTGGGGCCTACTGGGCCAGTGAGTGCAGGGCGGGGAGAATTCTAGAGCCTTCTCCTGGATCCGTCCCCTGCTGCCTCTCTGGGTGCATCCTTCCAGGGGGTGTCTCACAACTGTATGGGGGCTCTCAGGAGCCCCTCCCAAGCCGGCGTCCGTTGGTGTCCATGGACACTGGGCGCTGATGTGCGTGAAGCCACAGGATGCCTTTGGGAGACGGTGGTGTCCCCACGAGAAAGATGCCTGCCAGTCCCTAGGCCCTCCCGGATTGCACTCGTGCCCAGCTCTCCAGCAGCTCTTCCCTGACCCCCGTCCCTCAGGGATCAGATGCTGGTGTCTATTCCATACCTGGAGAGAGTACAGGGACTTGGTGCCTTCATGTGGCTCCCCTCGAAGCTGACCATGAGGCACAGATTTGGTGCTTTTTGGAAGGTAAGCAGGTATCACTGAACTCAGAGATGGTGGGAGCACAGCACAGAGCAGCTCCAGTGGGGGGATGACAAAGCCAGGGCATTGGTCCACCAGCTCATGTCTCTCCTAGGCTGAGAGTCACTCCTAGGGCGTTAGTGGCTCGGCACTTGCGGGCAGGCCTGCAGGCCGACTGAGCCCAGTCTGAGAGCGGTGATCGGAGGCTCAGAGTGGTCTGTGGGTGACCCCCTGATGGGTGGAGGCAATCCTGGTGGGCCACATGGCTCTGTAACCTTGCCTAGCCAGGAGATACCTGGGATGGGCCAGAAGCCAGGCGTGGCCATTCTGTACGTGGCCAGGGCTCTCTCCCAAGACTCCGACGGAGAGCAGGGAGGCTTGCATCATGGTAAATTCATGCCACTAGAGAGCCTGAAGAGGCGGGAGGCCTGTGAATGAGCGAGGGCAGAAGCCAGCCTCACGGCCACAGGGTGCAGATGGGGCCGTGCTGCCCCCCTGGGGGCTTTATCCATGCGGTTCAGCGTGTGAATCCATGGCTGCATGAAAGTCTGCCTCTGTGCTCTGATTCTCTGTTCACCTGTGTGTGTGTGTGTGTGTGTGTGTGTGTGTGTGTGTTTTAAAGAAATCTCATTTTACAAATGGTCTTCTGCATATTACAGTGCTGCTCACAGTGCTTACACCCTGTTTCATAATTGGCCCATACAATACACCCTGTTCAGAATTTTTAATCAATTCTGGCAAGTTGCCCTGGCAATTTAAATAAAAAGTATATAAATGAATTTAGTATTTTAATATTACAGTGACATTAGCCTTATATATGTACTTAGCAATTTCATGCAGTATTACAATTTTATAAAATATTCCTCCTCATTTGGCTGGTGGATAAACCTCAGAGTTAAAACCAGGGGCTCTTTGTGCAACCAGCAGAGAAGGGAGTGAGCTCAGAAGGCAGAGTGCAGTCTGTAGGCTGTACCGTCCCCAGAGGCCCAACGGCTGCCCCTTTCCCAGTGATGCCAGCCTGCCCACCTGGCGTGGGGCCGCAGGGGGCAGGTGCTGCGTGTGCTGGTAGGTGGATGACAACTGGGTGGTCTCGGGCCTGTCCTGCCTCAGAGTCACGCCGACGGCCAGACTCCACCAGGGACGCTGCCAGGAAGCACCTAAGCGGCCTGCTCCGCGCTGGCCGGGCCCGAGATGCGCCCCACGGCAGACCAAGAACGTTAATGCAGGGGGCCCAGCCCTCCCACCTTCCGGTAATTTCCGCTGAGGCCCTCCGTGTGCTGGGCAATGTGCTGACCACTCTGCAGGTGTTAGTCCTTGTCAAGGTCACGGCGACCTGTCCGTGGCCGATGCAGTGGCTCGTCCTTGTGTCACTTGACCCGCCAGAGCACTTGACACAGCTGATTCCTCCCTCCCCGCCAGAGTAGCAGCGGCTCTGCCTGGCCAGCAGGTTACCTCTCGCCTTGCTGGCGGCCACTCCCTGGTCTCCTCTGGGGGCCTCGGGGCTCAGCTCTGGCCCCCTTCTCTCCCGCTGATTCCCTCTGGGCCGCCACACACTGAAACGTGGCTGCTCCCAAGGTGGAGGGGAAGAGGCCAGAGGACATCGAACGCAGGTGACACCTACCCGCGGAGGGCGCCTCTTCAGACTCAGCCCGGCAGCCAGAGTGACTCTTTTGTTAACGTTGTGTTTAATTGTGGAAAAATACGTGTCATGTAAAAGTTACCATTTTAAGTGTGCAGCTCGGTGGCGTTGAGTACTTTCGCCTTGTTCTGCGGCCACCCCCGCCATCCGTCTTCAGAACTTTCCGTCTTGCAAAACTGGGGGGCTGCCGCCGTGGAACACTAAGTCCCCTCCCCTCCCCCAGCCTCCACACCCACTGTTCCACTTTCCGCCTCTGAATTTGACTCCTCTCTGTTCGTCATATAAGTAGGATCTTTCGGTATTTTGTCTTCTTGTGACTGGTTTATATCCCTGAGCGTAATGGTGTCCTCACTGTTCATCCATTTGTAGCAGGTGTCAGAACTTCCTCCCCTTTAAGGCCAAGGTGCATGGATCTACCACATCTGGCTTCTCTATCAACGGATGCTTGGGTTGTTTCCACCACTTGGCTGTTGTGAATAATGTTCTGTGAACACGGGTGTACAGATATGGAGTGATTCTTTTAAGACACGTCAGACCATTGGGGCACCTGGGTGGCTCAGTTGGTTAAGCTTTGGACTCTTGGTTTCAGCTCAGGCCAGGATCTCACGGTGTCGTGAGTTTGAGCCCTGTGCCTGGCTCTGCACTGGCAGGGCGGAGCCTGCCTGGGATTCTCTGTCTCCCTCTCTTGGCCCCGCTTCTGCTCATACTGTCTCTGTCTCTTTCAAAATAAATAAACTCAAAAAAAAAAAAAAAAACCACAACAAAACAAGTCAGACCATGACAGTCCTCTGCTCAACTGTGGCCTTCTAATTCTTGCTGAGCAGCCCATGCCCCATATATGAGGGCACGTGAGGACCCATCTGGCCTGCCTCTCTTACCCCATCCTCAGTCCACGGTGGCCTGCAGCCGCAATGAGCTCTCCTTTCTTCCTGAAACACACGGGCTCACTCCTGCCTTGTGGCCCAGGCACGGGCTGTTCTCTCTGTGCCCTCTGCCTGGGGCGCTCTTCCCTGAGAGCTTCTTGGCTTCCTCGGGCATCTCCCTCAAGTCTTTGTTCCAATGACACACGCGCCCAGATCACCCTGCTTCATGTTGTGTCATACACCCCTCCTCTGCACTTCAGATCCTCCTGGCCCACATAAAATAGCATTTATCACCTTCTACCGTACCACATGATTTACTTTATTATGTTAATTTTCTGTCTCCTACTCTCAGGGGAGAGGGATCTTTTCTGTTTTGTTCGCTGATGTTTCCTGAGCACCTAGAACAGTGCTTCGGACATCATAGGTACTCAATAAATACTTGTCGAATGAATACATGCTTCCTTTTTTGGAAACAGCTTTATCGTGATATAATTCATATAGCACATGGCTCACTCATTAGTCATGGTTCAGTAGGTTTAGCATAGTCACACAGTGGTGTAACCACCAGCACTGCCGGTGTTTGGACACTTCCATCCAAAAGAAACCTCCGAAGAAACCCTTTAGCTGTCGCTCCCCAATCTCCCTGGCCCCATGTTCTATCTGTATAGATTATGCTATCCTGGACATGTCACAGAAATGGAGTCATGTAACGTATGGTCTTCTGTGACGGGCTTCTTTCCCTTAGCATACTGTTTTCAAGGCTCATCCTTGTTGTATTGTAGCCTGTTTCAATGCTTCATTCCTTCCTGTCGCTGGATATATCATATTTTGTTTATCATTCATCAGTTGTGGACGTTTGGGTTGTTTCCACTTTTTGACTGTTATGAATAATGCTGCTGTGAGCATTCATGCACAGTCTTGGTTTGTGTGGACGTATGTTTTCATTTCTCTTGGGTATATAGCTAGGGGTGGAATTGCTGGGTCATGGGCAACTCTATGTTTAACCATTTGAGGAGCTGCCAGATTGCTTTACGTTCCTGCCAGCTGTATAAGAGAATTCTAGTTTCTCTACATCCTCACCAATGTTATCTTTCTTTGTGATTATAATCATCCTGTTGGGTGTGCGGTTTTGATGTACATTTCTCTGATGACTAATGATTTTGAACATCTTCCATTTGCATATTTGTATGTCTTACATTCGATTATCTTTTTTTTTAAAGAACTGTCTATTCAGATCCTTTGCTCATTTTAAAAAAATCCATTTATTTTGAGAGACAGAGAGAGAGAGAACATGAGCATGAGTGGGGGAGGGGCAGAGAGAGAGGGAGAGAGGGGATCCTAAACAGGCTCTGTGCTGTTAGCGTGGAGCCCAGCATGGGGCTAGAACTCACAAACCATGAGACCATGACCCGAGCCCAACTCAAGAGTTGGACACTTAACCGAGTGAGCCACCCAAGTGCCCCTCCTTTGCTCATTTTTAATTTTAAATTTTCATTAAATTTTTAAATTTTAGATTAACTTATTTGTCTTGTATTACATTTAGGCCTTTGATCCATTTTGAGTTATTTTTGTATATGGTGTGAGGTAGGAGTCCAACTTCATTCTTTTGTGGATATCTGGTTGCCCTAGCACTATTTGTTGAAAAGACTATTCTTTCCCCATTGAATGATCTTGGCACCCGTGTTGAAAGTCAATTGACCATAAATGGGAGGGTTTGTTTCTGCACTCTCTGTTCTATTCCATTGATCTATCGATCTGTCTTTCCGCCAGTACCACACCGTCGTGCTTACTATAGCTTTGTAGTAAATTTCCAAATTGGAAAGTATGATACTTCCAACTTCGTTCTTCTTTTTCAAGATTGTCTTGGCTATTCTGAATTCCTCTATTTCCATATGAATTTTAGAATCAGCTTGTTAATTTCTGCAAAGAAGCCACTTGGTATTTTGATACAAATTGTGTTGAATTTGTAGATCAGTTTGGGGGAATATTGTCATCTTAACGCTGTTGAGTCTTCTGCGCCATGAGCGTGGATGTCTGTTTATTTGTATCTTTCATGCCTTTCAACAGTGTTCTGTAGTTTTCAGAGTATACATTTTGTACTACTTTTGTTGAATTTATTCGTAAGTATTTTATCCTTTTTGATGCTATCACAAATGGAACTGTGTTTTTAATTTCATTTTTGGACTTGTTCATTGCAAGTGTATAGAAATGCAATTGATTTTTGTAGATTGATCTTGTATCCTGCAACCTTGCTGAACTTGTTTATTAGTTCTAATAGTTTTGTTTTTTTCCCCTGTATGTTGATTCCTTAGGATTTCCTATATCTAAGAGCATCTCATCTGCAAATAGAGATAGTTTTACTTCTCACTTTCCAATCTGGATATCTTTTATTTTATTTTCTAGCCTAATTTCCCTGGCTAGAACCTCAAGTAAAACATTGAATGGAAGGAATAAATGAATATTAATTAATGCTCACATCACTCCAGTATAGTAATGATAATGCTTATTCCCATTTGACAGATAGGCAAACTGAGGCTTTAGAGAGATTAAG
Source organism: Prionailurus bengalensis (assembly GCF_016509475.1). Classification (NCBI taxonomy): domain Eukaryota; kingdom Metazoa; phylum Chordata; class Mammalia; order Carnivora; family Felidae; genus Prionailurus; species Prionailurus bengalensis. The sequence continues at coordinate 4,645,255 of NC_057345.1, forward strand.
AAAATTGAGGTTACACAGCTGACAAGCGATAGAGCTTGGGACTGGCCCAGAATTGCTCCCTATAGTTCACTTGTTAGAGTCCTTTCTCATCCAGTTGTGTCATCCCTGTATATGGTGGCCACTTGGAGACAGACCAGGGCCAACCTGGCTGATGACATTCAGATGGTTCAATAACAAGCTTCCCTCACTAAGCTCCTCTCTGTGTGCTGGGTACTCCCCATAGGTACCGGTATAGGCCAGACAGCAAAATGGAAACTGTAATATGTATACATTCTACGGAAGGCTTCCTCTTCTAGTATCTCACTTCAGTTTCTAGCAGCCCTGGTAGATAGCAGGGATGAGTCTTAGTGTTCCCGTTTTACTGATGAGACCTGGTACTCAGAAAGCTCGGGTGACTTGCCTGGGCCCTGGGAAGTGTTGGTATGGTAGGGGTGGGGTGGGATGTCCTGTGGATTGAACATCTTCCATGTGCCAGACACTATGCTGAACGCTTTACATACAATGTTCTATTTAATCCTCACTCAATATCACTACTTGCTATTGCTCAGAAAATTGATGGTTACAGGGGCTAAGTGGCTCCGCGCACACCTCTCATAAATAGCAAGATCTCCCCTCAAACCCAGGCGTTTGACCCCAGAAATTGTACCTGCTGTTTCTGCACCAGAAGACCTGAAATGATTAAGGAAATTCATTAAAGGGAAACAAACATGGAAAAAGCAGGATCCCCAGAAGGCCAGCCTTGCCAGGTCTCATCACTTCTGGAGACGCGACCCCTTGCTGTGGCACCTTCTCTCCCCTCCCCCCTTTGGCCTAGCTGCTGCCAAGAGAGGCTGGATAATCTTGCAGGGAAAAGCAGAGACCTGTTCACACAAACTCCGGCCTTTTCTGAGAGAAGTCTGACTAATCCAGTCCCTGTGACTAATCCACTCCCCGACTTTATCTTTAGAACTGATGATTAACCGGAATGGGTTAAGTCCTTCCCATTTCAGCCCCGCACCTGGGTGTTTCCTGCAGGGGGCGGGGCGGGGTGCGGTGGGGATCTGTGACCCGTTGGGGTCCCAACGGTTCCGGCAGGCAGGGCTGGGGCCGGGTCCCACGTGGCACCACAGCCTCTTCTGCTGGCATCGCGGGTGATCCCTTCTGGATGCTCGGGGCAGTGCCAGCTACCATGGGGTCAGGTGTATGGAGGGTGGTCCCCTCTGTAGAGACCTCGTGGATGGTGCTGTGGGTGGGAGTTCTGGGGAGAGGAGGCTGCCTCTTCGTGACTTTCCTTTCCCACTTTATTCCAAGAGGCAACCTTTTGCTCCCAGATCATAGAACTCCCTGAAGGCAGGGACAGAGTTGCCGAAGCCGGTAAGTGCTGTAGCGCAGTGAGGTGCCGCTGGAGGCCTATCCAGCCCTCCCTGCAGACCCTGCTGTCTGGAGACCTAGATCGGGGCGGGCAGAGCCTGGATGTTGGAGTCCGAGCCCTGACAGCCTGCTCTCTGTATGACCTCTAGCACATGATTTAGTATTTTCCATCCACAATTTTCTCATTTTAGAGCTCACTTAGTCCAAGCTCATTTTTCAAAAGAGGGCACTGAATTTTGGAATTATCCCCGAGGCCACACAGAGGGAAGGGCAGCGACGCGTGCCGATCGCATGTACATCAGGCATCTGGTTCTCACCACCAGCCTCCGAAAGGCTGGTGCGACCCTTTTCCGCTTGACGGGCACAGTTCCTCTGCTGAGACCACACGGCAGAAACGTGGCAGAGCTGGACCGGAACCCATGTGTGCCTGACTCCAGGCCCCACAAAGCCAAAAAATGGATGAGTCCTTGGACCTTTCTGCTGGGTGGCTCTCAGGTTAGCCACGGGCCATTGCCTTTTGAATGCTGAGCCGGGGCCTCATCTGCGCAGGGGTGGAGGGACAGCGTCGGCTGTGGGAGCCTAGGGAGGAGGAAGTAAGGAAGGGGACCTTCTGCTCCCAGACTACCAGACTCCCTTTGCATATAAGCCTAATTGCTAAGAAGATTCTGGGGCCCGTGGAGGCTGTCAGGTCCTGTGACATCTTGGCAGCCTCCTATCTTGATGGGGTCTTATGTATTATATATTTAAGTTACAGGTAGTGAGGTATTTCCTTGGATTCCGAGGCTGAGAGCTTTGGGACTTTGAACAGTGAAAAAGGAACCCAGTGCCTCCCGAGCCAGGCTTTCTCCAAACTGCATATTGGAATAGACTGTGGGGACAGCGGCCCCCAAGTCTCAGTGACTTGAAACAGCAGCAGGTGACTTGGCACTTTTGCCTCCGGCTCGCTGCAGGTGGGCAGGGGCTGGACTCATCGGGGCCACTCAGGGGGTGCCGGCTGATGGAGCATTCCCTCTCTCAAGCATGTTGGTCACTTTGCAGGAGGGAAAGCAAGAGCCTTGGGGTCTTAACCTGGGTATTAAATGTTTCGGCCAGAAGTGATGTGCTACCTCGAAGCTCACTGGCCACACAGAACCAGTCCCAGGGCCTGCGCTGGCCCCCCCTCCCCCACCAGGGTAGAACAGAGGGGCAGTCCTGCCACATGCTGCCAGGGGGGAGAGTGGGTCCCAGCAGTGGTCACAGTGGAGGAGGGGAAGGTGGGGTCAGAGCTCTTCAAGGTGGAGGGAGGGGTTTCCTGCCGTGGGGTTGTCCAGCAAGCAGGGGCATCTAGCGGTGCCCCCGAGGCCCGTGCTGACTCCTGCAGGCTCTGCACTGCCTCCGCCGGGGGAGAGCCTACACACAGGGACCTGGCCTTTATCCTGGAGCAGAAGGAAGAGGCTACAGAGCCATCTTCATCTCGTTTTGCCTTATGGCTGTGGGCTGGGAGTTGCAGACACTTTTTCTGGATCTGGTTTGGGGTCAGGAGTCCTGATAGGGCCCAAGGACAAGGCCCCAGAGGAGGGAGGTGTGTTTGTTCCCATGTTTCTGTGGGGCCAAACAGGCGACGGGCTTGGGAGTCAGAATGTAAATAGGAGTGTGACAGCTGCCTGTAGCGGAGGCTGCAGGGCCCGGACCTGGATCAGATGGGCCCATCCGTTGTCAGTCCATCCATCCATTACTGAATGTTAACTTTGCATCTTACTAACTGTGTGCCTTTAGGTAAGTCACTTAACCTCTCTGAGCCTTGGCTTTCTCATCTCTACATTCTGGGACCAATTCCCTACCTTGGAGGGGGATTGTGAGGATTCAGTGTGATATGCACAGCAATCCCCGATATAGACCTGGCACACACTGGATGCAGTGGATTCCAGTTGAAGGAACAAATATCAGTTTTCTGGCCTGTGAAATGGGTGTCATAAGAGGCATCTTTACCTCATGGGACTGTTAGGAAGACCGAAAGAGACAATCTCTGCAAAGCCCCAGCCTGGTGTAGGCACTTGGGGGACATTAATCTCCTCCCCAGCCCTCACTGGGCCTTCCTGGGCCCGTCCTTCTGTACTCTGGCCCCGGCAGAGAGTCTAGCCCTGTCCTGGGAACCGCCTCTTCCCCTGTTGTGAGCCTGGGAGGGTCCAGGGTGAGGGTGTCTTGCAAACCGCGGAGTGCCAGTGGCGGTGGAGCGATGTCATTGCCCGTGTCTGGGCTGGCTTCTCCCCCCCACCCCCCCGCCCCTGTAGCACTCTGCTGCTCTCCTGAACCACCTGTCCAGCCTCTTTCCAGCGGACCCCCACTGCTGTGCGCACCCTCTGGTGCCTTCTGTCTGTGGGGACAGCTGTACAGAAAAGGAAAACCTGGGGCATCGGAGTGGAGTGGCTCACTCAGTTAAATGTCTGACTCCTGAGCTCAGCTCAGGTCTTAATCTCAGGGTCATGAGTTCAAGCCCAGCACCAGGCTCCACGCTGGGAGTGAAGCCTACTTAAAAAAAGAAAAAGAAAAGGAAAACGTAACATGGGGCTGTTTAGGTGTCTCTGGCACCAAAGGGGATAAAATGGTGAGTTTTCTTTGGGAAGGAATATCATTTAAATATTTATTTTACCATAATCAAGCCCTATTAGAAAAATAATTACTCATGGCAGAGAATTAGAAAATACAGAAAAGAATTTGGAGGAAAATGGGGGTCACGCCCAGATCTCCCCTCCCAGAGGCCACAACTGTTGACCTTAGGGTGTTTCCCTCCAGCCCCCTCCTGTCTAGACATGCATTTATTTCATCTCATAAAACTGGGGTCACATTTTTGGTAGCTTACTTTTTAATTGAACAACCTATTGCGAGCTTGTCCCCTAGTCATTAAATATTCTTTGCAAACACGACTTTTAATGTTTGCCTAATAGCCCATCCTGCGTCCGCCCCATTGTTTTCTCTCTACATCGCTGTTCTAGCTTCTAGGAATTCAGCATACGTTCCCTATTTGGAGTTGCGCCTGTCTGAGAGGGAGAAAGATTCTAGAAACTGTCAAGAACGGTCTCCCTTTGCCATGCTTGTGGCTGGCCCTTAGGGGCTGTGCAGAGACCCGGAGAATGTGGAGGGGCCGGGGTCCAGCCTTGGGAATTTGGTCAAGACCTCAGCGGTCCATGTCACGTGTCCTCAGTCCCTGGCCCTGCACAGCAGCCTCTTCCTCAGGCAAGCCACTCTCTGCCCTGGCAGGGGCACCGTCACCATCATACCCGGAGGCTGTGGCTTCACAGACCACATGCCTGGAGAACCAGATCCCTCCCAGCGACAAGTCCTTCCTGGCTCAGGGCCCACTGCCTCATGGGGGACAGGCTCAGGACCTAAGCCTGTGCCCAACGGTGCCCACAGGGAGCCAGCTTGCTCTGGAATTTCCCATCTCCCTGACCTTGGAATCTACTTTTCTTACCTCCTTGTCACCTCCTTATGCCCAGAGTCTGCTTTGATTGAGGAACTCTCTAATACAAGATGGAAAAAACCCAAGGGTATGAAAGTCACTGCACTTTATAGCCTTTTAAGGGCCTTTTAAAAACAATGTTCATTCAATTTTTTTCTTTTTTCTTTTTTTTATGAGCTTTTTGGTACACACAGTGCATAATCCCACATAAAATGGCTGAGCATTATACTGGCATAAAAACCCAGCGCTGATGTGAAAGTCCGTGAAGATACGGGCTGGCTTCTGAGGGAGAAGCTCCGGTCCTCTGGTTCTGAGGATGTTCTGGATTTCAGGGCCGAGGCTTGCCCTCACTGACCTCGGCGGTTGGGGCCTTGGGGTGGGAGGCCCAGGCCCTTTCCTGGGGAATGACGCCGATGCGGCTTGAACCCTGACCTGCAGAGTCGGCCACACACACTGTATTTATCGTACTTGTCTATTTTCTCATCATTTCGTGGAAAGTCAGCTAGCCAGGGAGAGCCAGTCTCATGTTGCAGCTTTTTGAATGTCAATTTGACGGCTGACCAGCGCATAGGCCGGAAAGGGGTGATGTCTGTCTGTAGAGGTGCTGGGTGCCATGTGGGTAGATGAGTACCGGCTTGGTCCCGGGCCCCAGATGGTCGTGGGGTTGGAGGGCATTTACTTGGTGCCCAGTGCAGGGGAGAAGGGGTCTCCCACTCATGTCCAAGGTGGGATGTGGGTGGGGGGAGCCCCAGTGTTATTTGTCCTCAGACCCCTGACTATGTATTCTCATAAACCACAGCTCTGTCTTACCTGTGCCAACATTTCGTTACCCAAAGTGGATCCCCCACATCACCTCTTGAACCCCCCAGTGAGTATTTTGTGACAGGTATGTTGTTGGATTCTGAGGTCTGAGTTGTGCTTTGCAGAATAGGAATGGGAGTTCTGTTCATGGCAGGGCCGCTGTGTGCCCGACCTGTATCTGGTACAGAGCAGCAGCCCGGCGGTGGGGACTCTACCAACGAGTCTGTGAGAAACAGAGACATTATGTCACTCGTCCAATGCCACACAGGTGACAGGCTCTGAGCTCGGCAGCCAAGCCCCTAAGGAACATGAGCCTCTTTCAAAGTCCAGCGGGGCCCCCAGGCAGCTGGGAGTTGGAACAGCACCAGCGGGCACCTGTTTCTGAGCACATGGGGCTGGGACTGTGCCACCTTCTGTCTCTTTGCCTGGAGCAGGGCGGTTCCTGGCTGGGGTGGGCTTCAGGGAGCAGGCTCCTGGGCTCCGACCCTGCCCTTTCTCCGTCTGCACCTGCTTTCCTGGTCACTGTTTCGATGCCTCTTCACTTCATGGTCTTTATTTTCCTCCGCTACAAGGGCTTTGTGTTTATTGATTGTTGTCTCCAGACCTTCAATTTTTCTCTGCGGCTCCGGCAATCTGGAAATGAGTCTTCCAGCCTCGTTAGCCACCGGATTCTGCAGAGCATCCGACCTTTCCCTAATCAGCTCCCACTAATCATGGCCAGTGGCTTTGAGTGAGCTGGGGTGGGGGGGGCAGGGTGGACAGTGCCCACGGGACCTCCCCAGGGGGTAGATGACACCAGGCACCAGGTACTGCACATCTTTCCACCTCTTATGTCATCTCCATGCCTCCTCTGACCTGGGGTCCAAAGGCATCTGTGCCTTCACATGTTGGGGGGGGCTGCCCTGGTTCAGAGTCAGACACGGGGCTGGGGAGAGAAGCTGTCGTTCATTGGCAGCCCCGGGCCAGGTCCACACGGGATGGCACACGGGATGGGGCCAGGGCTTCGGGGTCAGCTAGATCTGGGTGGGGGCCTGGCCTTGTGGCCCCAGATGAGCCACTTAGTTTCTTTAGACCCTGGGGAGAGTCAGAGCCCCCGGGGCTGCTGCTGCTGTGGGGGTAGCCTTCACGATTACATTCTTGTCACTGTGGTCATGCAATGGGAACTGGCTTCTCCAAGGGCCCTGCCCGGACCACGTGTGTGCCTCCAACCCTTGTTCCACATCGGGATCGTGCTTCACTGAGCCCTTCCATGCTCTGATTGGGGCCTGAGGCTTCCTGTTTGGCTGCTTGTGGGGCAGAAGTGGTTTGGGTTGGGCAGAGCTTGGCTGCCAGGACTGTGGGCTCTCACCTCGGTGGCCAGTGGGAGGAGACCAGAGCACTCCGAGAGGTTTGCTCCAGGGGGGGTCTTTCTGTGCAAATAATCTTGCGGGCAACAGCCAGGAGGGAAGCCACGCATCGGAGGAAGCAAGGTTCAGTGCTGCTTCTGTCGTTTCCCCCCCTCCCTGTGCAGCAGCATCTTCTGGTATTTTCTGTTTGAGAAGGTGCTGCAGCGGGGTCTCATTTGGGGATCCACAGCGCGTTGTGGCTTGAGCACCCACTCCGTTCCAGGCATTCTACCTGGAGCTCCCCACCCCCCAAGTCCAGAACCATCCTGGGTCTTGCGGAGTTCTGGCTCTCGCAGGCCTGCCAGCGCCCCAGACCTGGCAGGAATTTGGGAGGCAGGCGGGACTCCACCCCTCACCTCTGCCAGGTGCTCACTCAGGTGCACACCGCGGTCAACCTGAGGGCCAGCCGGGTCAGCGTGGGCTCTCCGGGGTCCCAGGTGACGTTCCTCCCTCTGCCTTGCCCGGTCCACAGTGTTTTAGCGCTCCCTTTGGCTGGCCCTCCTCCTGCTCTGTTTACCGTTCGCTGTTAACAGCAGTAATTACAGTACAGTTGTGAGATGAAAACATGACTAAATTATGACACTGCTTGTGTAACAATCTCTTAAAACTGACTCAGAAGGCAACAGCTGCACAATCAGGCCATAAATTCTCCTAAATGAACTTGTCGGTGGCAACGGTACCTGTGTGGCAGTGCTGTGCGCGAGATAACTAGGCTGTAATGGGCTTGGAGAGGGAGCACCAAGGATGGCCTCGTAAAGAAGGAAACTTTGTTCTTTGTCATGAACCACTTGTTCTCTTATAAAAACGAAGGGCCCAGTGTTGGCCCATTAACTCCCTCTGTCGTCGGGGACCTGACGGCAGAGCATCCGTGTGACAGGCTGACGTCAGGGATCCTGTCCTGCCCGAGGCGTGGCCTTCTATGAGTCCAGGCAGAGGCAGCGCGCCAGGGGTGGGGTGGGGATTAAGTCATTAGTAAGTAGCGTCCAGTGAGGGTGGCCTTGGAGGGGCCCAGGGGTCCTTCTGCCGTCCTCCAGGGCGGGCCAGCACGGTCTGCCACTCTTCGGCTCAACGCACGCAAAGACGAAATCCGAGGCGGGACACGGTGGATGTGGGCCTGGGAAGCCTCGAAGCCACACGTGGCTGGGTGGAGTTGACGGAGGCTTGCTTCCAGCTCGCTCTCTGGAAGAAAACCAGAAGTGTACCAGAAGTCCCAGAAGAAGGACAGAGACTGGTAGGTGGGTTGTTAAATGTGTTTGCCACCTGCCCCGCTGTTGGCAGCCTGACGGGGTGACGCTTTCTCCGGGGGGCCCTGATGCCCGTCTGCAGACCAGCACTCAGCACTGTACTTCCTGCCTGTTGCTGCCAAAACAGATGACCACAGACTTGCGGCTTAAAACAACACGGATGTATTATCTTACAGCTCCCAAGTCAGAAGTCTGACACCGGTCTCAGTGGGCTAACATCAAGGTGTGGGCAGGGCGGCTTCTAGGAAGGGCGTGGATTCCTTGCCTGCGGGCCCTTCTCCATGTTCAAGGCCAGCAATGGCGGGTGGAGTCCTTCTCACGTCACGTCACGGCGCTCTGACCCACTCTTCTGCCTTCTTTCTCTTCCATTCTTGAGGACTTGTGTGGATGACACTGGGCACATCCGGGTAGTCTTCCCGTCTCAGGATCAGCTGATCAGCAACCTTCACTGCATCTGTAGTCTTGCTTCCCTTTTGCCACGTGACATGACACATTCGCAGGTTCTGAGGATTGGGACGTGGGCATCTTCAGATCTTCAGGGGGACGTTACTTGCCTGACCAGAGGCAGGTGAGGAGCAGGGTGGTGGGCAGGCCTGACCTTTGTCACCTCTGAGTGAGGCACAGGTGGGGCTCAGACTTGAGGAGGGATTGTTGAGCTGGTCCTACAGGAAACGAGAAAGAGAAGGAAGCCTGGCTGGATCGATAGCATGGCCTGTCCGGGCAGGTGACAAGCCCTACCCCGATGATGGGGCTTGTGGTTTCTAGGAACTCCAGATCAGAGACAGTGTGGACTTGTGGGAACAGAACCCGGGAGCAGACTGTTGGAATCTTCCTGAACGCAAATCACAGATGGGGGTTGTCAGCGCTAACCTGTCCCTCCTAGACCACCTCCCCAGAGAAGGTGCAAATCAGGAAGCTAGCCTTAAAAGACGAAGTTCAGTGCTAACAGTTTTCAAAATAAATGAACAACACGCAAAACCCAGACATCGCACAGACCCATTGGCAGGGGGCGCGATAACGTTCTCCATTTGGGGACTGCAAAGCCTTTCACCCATAGCCCGGACCCACCGGCCGCCTCCACCCTTTCCCACTGCGGCCTGGATAGGAGGCAGCTGGAGTCCCTCTTCGACAGCTTTTTCGTGATGATTTGCAGGCATCTCCCTGGACCTGTCCGCACAACAGATTTCTGGAGCGCGTCCTCAGGGACCTCCAGCTCCAGGCCTATTACTGAAGTCCGTCACCCAGAAAATCTGTTGACGGAACCGTTCTCTCTGAACTGCAAGCAAATTGGGAAATTTGAATGTGATGCAACAAGCCTGCAATAAAACAGAGCCTCCAAGAAGTGCACGGAGTGTGTCCCCTCCCAGCCCCAGTCCACCGCGCCTCTGCCTCTTCCTGAGCTGTCATCCTCGAGGGTGGCCACATACAGTATTTATTTTTTTTAATTAAGCCGTGTTGCTGTGTGGCTCACCCTCCACAGATGCCTTATAAGTTTCTGGGAGTTTTTATTTTTTTTAAGCAGATAGTAAAATTAAGCAGTTATTAGTATTCACGAAAAATGCTCGTGGCAGGCTTTGCACACGTAATGAGAAGCCACCTGCAGTTCAAAGCAGTACTTGATAATGCTGTAATTAGATTTGAGATGCAAAAAAGCTCATTAAAATTAAATAACATATTTGTCACTGTTTTAAGAGGTACAGATTGCCTAGGACCATGCTGGTCTCTTGACCTTGAGTATTTTGGTGGAGTCCTTGCTGCCAACAATGGGAAAATAACATCAGCAATTCTGCAGAGAGTCCTGAAAACATGTTCATCCTCGGTTCGGTTTGTGCTGGAAAAAATTATATAGATATCCAGGGGAAATTACAGATTTGTACACAGTGTGTTCTGGGAGAAAAGGGTGACCAGAATCCCCTTCCAACAGGCATTTGAAGTAACGCTGAGGAGAGACGAGTGTGTGGGGCGGGTGGGGAGTCCCCACAGGACGTGGGGACGTTGTGACAGGGTCTGCAGGCGGTGGGGGGGGGAGGGGGGGCCATCGGGCACTGCTGCTCACCTGTTGGGCCCCCCAGGGCTCTGAGAGCCAGACTCTTGGCAGTACGTACCAGTGAGATGTGCCCTGGACTTCCAGCAGGTCACAGTCTGGTCTGGGAGACAAGGCGCAGAAAAGTCAGGTGCCAGGAAAGGGAGCATAGGTCATAAAAGAAGCTAATGCTTACGGAGAGCGTCTCGCATACCAGGTGTGAAGTGCGGGTTGTGCGTTATCTTAGTAATCCTCTCCATTGGGCCCACTGTCGCCTAGATGCTGTTGTGAAAACCTCACGTCTCTGGGTCATTTCATCCCCACAGCAACTCTGTCGTTCCATTTTATGGATGTGGCAACTGAGGCCCGAGAAATTAAATAACCAGCCCCAGGTCACCAGGTAGTTTGTGGCGGAGCTGGGATGAAGCTGTGGCCTTGACAGATACTCTGTGTTCCTTCTCTCTTGAAACCTGTAACGCATGCTACAAAAGTAGGATGTGATTTAAAAGCAATCGTGATTAATTTCGTTCTCGGAGGAAGGAAATGCAAGTTGCATTCAAGACGTGGAGACTGGGGGAGTTCGCCTGGACAGAGAGCTCTTACCTGGAGGTGAGCGGACACCTGGACGTGGGAAAAGACGGCAGTTTATACACAGAGGCCTGGCCCCGCATCCAGGGAGAGTCTGGGCTCTCACAGCCTGGGGGAGCCGAGGCCCTGTCTGTCCTTGTCCTGGGGGCAGGGAGCCTGTGGGAAGTCAGCCTGTGGCCGACTGCCCTTCCCCCGGTGGCTGGATTGATTTCCGAGGCCGACTCTCTTGGCACCCGGTCCAGATTTAGTTCTGTGGAGAGCTCGTCTTTCAAAGTCCAGCTCAAATGTCACCTCCTCTGCAAAGACTCCCCCAGCCCCTGAAGCAAAATTAATCACCCCTCCTCTGTGTTCCCACAGCACTGTGTTGATACCTCCAGAATAGTCTTATCACATCGGACTCGGATTTATGTGTTTATGGGTCTCTCTCCCCAGCTGACAGGGACTTCTCGAGGGCAGGTTCCCTGCCTCTCTGCCTTCGTGTCCTTGCACCTGGGGCAACGGGTGCATGCAGTGGGTGCTCGATAAATGATGAATGAGTAAATGACGGACTGTTAGGGGATTGCATTTGATTTAATTCAGCAGATACTTACAGAGCACTTATGACATGGAGGTCTTCCCTGGAGCCCTTCACATACCTAGATGAACTTACTTAGTCTCCGTGACGGCCCTCTGAGATCTGTTATTACCTCCATTTTACAGGTGAGGAAACTGAGGCCCAGAGAAGTTTTGTAATTTCTCCATCTCATGCAGCTAGCAAGTGGTAGAGCCCGGATTTTAAATCCCGGGTAGTCAAGGGTGGACACAGCTGCTGAACGCAGCCTTACAGATAAGGCTCCATTCTGATTGTGAGTAGTGATTCTTACTAGGGGAATCTCTGGCATTAATTCTTTTTTCATTTTTTTTTTTTTTTTAACTTGTCTGAGTTTAGGAAGGTTTGGAAAAAGTGTTTGGGCTGTGATGCAGTGAAGTTTCCTTCGTTGTAAGCCCCAGAACCCAACTCTGGCTACATTAAGCAAAAGTGGATTGTACTGTGGACCCACTGGCCGGAAGAGCTTTGGGGAGCGGGCACCCAGGCCGCAGGAGCCGAAGGGCGGGCCTGCCGGTGCGCCTACCCATCTTTAGTCTTCCTGTCACCCCACCCCCACCCCAGGTTCCTTGGCCCCGTGATCCATTGCCATCCTGACTGTGCAGTGAACAGGGCGAAGACCCACACAAAACGGGGGGCTGCTGGGACTGTGACTGAGGGTGGGTGCTGGTGGGCAAGAAGGTCTTCCAGACTTTGCCAGAAGCTGCCCGTTTGCTTGCTGTGAGTCGCTGCTCTTCAGGCACTTTCGGTCGCCTGGCCACCTACCCTCCCTCCCCCCCACGGTGCCCACTCCCTATGGTCACGGCAGGAGCACGAGGGCTCCAGGCTCACAGGCATGTGTCCTTGAGACCTATTTCTGGAGGTGGGGGTGGGGTGAGCAGGATGATTCTTCCTGAAAGGAATATTCACTGGCAGTGACCTTTCTCAGGTTTTTAACATTTTGAGGGGATTGATTGAATTGATCCAAGCCCATTCATCCTGGGCCTCCAAGGGACAGGAGTACCACAGGCCAGCCCAGCTTGGAGGTTTGGACACAGGCATGAACTGGGGTTAAGACTGTCCCTCTCACTGGGATGGCACCAGACTCTAGAACAGGGACGTGGGGGCTGGCTGGGTGTCCCCGGAGAGAGGGGCAGGCAGAGAGGACCTTTCTCAAGGTCATTGCGGGTTGTTGTCCTGGTACAAGGCAGGGTGGGGGCCCTTCTTACGGGGGGGGGGTGGGAGAGCAGGTGGCTGGGCATGGCTCCCCAACAGCCAGTCCAGCGTCTTCCGGGATGGGAATCATCTTGCCTTTTTTTGTTTTGTTTTGTTTTGTTTTGTGAGATCCAAGCCCTCAGCCTCAGTTGGCCCTCTCCGTTGTCCCACTGAGGCACCTCCCCCGGCCTGCCCTGGGCTCCGGGGTGTTTCTCTGCCGTGTCTGCTATACTGAGCGTCCGCTATACGGAGCATCAGCGTCTCCTGGTCTGATGGCCTCCCCGCCTCTCCCAGGCACTCTTATGTATTCGGTACACAAATACGCTCACACAGGCGTTTGTCTGCTCGGTGTTGGGCACACAGCACAGTGGGAACAGGGCACACAGGGTCTCTGCTCGGACACAGACGGGTGCCACCTTCTCCCCCATTGTCTGCCTGCCAGCCCCTCCCCAAACCCTCTTCTGAGGCCGCCTCACTTCGCTCGGCCAAGGTCAGCTCTCCCTGGCTGGTAGGTGGGCCTCGATGTGAGCGTCTTAGGTCCCAGGCCCAGGAGCCGGTACAGGGGCGCCTGCCCCCTCCCCGCCTGTGCGGTCCGCGCTTCTCCTCGCCTCCTGCCGGTCCGTCCGGGCCCGGCCCCTCCCTCCCTCCCTCCCTCCCTCTTTGCCCCGCCCCTTCTGTGGGGTCCTGCCCTCCCCACCCTGCCGGGCCCCTCCCTCTCTCGGGCGCCGCCCCTCCCGCCCCCTCCCCTCCGCCGGCGCCCCCATCACGCCCGCAGGAGGCGGCGTGATTTATAAGGCAGCCTGAGCGGTGACCTATAAACCCTTTTCTTCAGAGGGTGCCTGTTCTCGGATTAAATGCCTCTGAAAGAAGCCTCTGCCTCAGAAGTGTCATGTAGAATGTTTCCGCTGACGGAGAACATGACCTTTAAAACCCCCAGTAAAGGAATCGGAGCTGCCAGGAGGAGAAGAATGGGGCAAGGGGGCGCTGTACTGGGCTCCACCTGCCCGCGGGGTTGAGGAGCCCCCGACCGGGTTGCGCGGGGGGCCGCGGACCCCGGCCGGCTGTAGGGGCCGCGGGGCGCTGGCGGGCCCTTTGGGGATGGGACGCAGCGACTTGTACCCTGACGGTCACCAGTCCCGGGTGGGGGTGGGGGAATCGAGCGAGCGGAAACGTGCCCGCCGCGATCTGGGCCCCTGATGGCTTTAGTAGGGAGAGAGGGTCGCCTGGGGGACGGGGCGATGCTTGCAAAGGCGGGGTGCGGGAGACTGCCCCGGGTAGGGCGCGACGTCCCGATTCCCCGGGCGGGGGCACTGCATCTGCCTGTGTGGTGTGTTCCTCCCGCACGTCGTCGCGGAGCCTGGAGCATCACTGTACCCACGTTTCGTCAGAGACTTCAGGTCTGTGTTGCTTGGGCAGAAAACGTGGTGGTCCTGACCGCTTTTCCTCCCCTGTTGGCCTCACTGTACTCTTGGCAGTGGCCGCTCGTGGGTCCACAAAGGCAGTTTACACTAAGGAGGCTGCATTTTCTCATCTTGCTGCTCCCATTGGCAAAGGGTCATAAATAGGAAGGTGACTGATTCACCCACTCCTTTCTACATATTTGTAAGACACCGTTTTGCTTTGGTCCCTGTGCAGTGCATGGAGGGGTGGCTGGATTCTTCTCTCCAAGGGACCCCTTGGTGGAAGCAGCCAGTGTGTCTTGCTTGTGGGATGCCACCAGGAATTCTCTGGAAGGAGGATTAGAAGGCTTCTGCAGAGATAAGTCCATTGTAGGACTGCAGGCCTTTGTGGCTGAAAGCAGGGGACGGCCTTCCATCATGTCATCTTGTGTCAGGGCTCTGGGAGGGGAGGCCGGGTCAGCTGGGGGAAGGAGTTGTCTCCTATTGGAGAGGTTTGAGGCCTCTTCCAAGGATCTCAGAGTGGCAGGTGGAGATTTATTTGTGTTCTCACACAGGGAGAGTTTTGGAGACCTGCCCACTCCTCTCTGACCTGGGTGCACGGTGCTGGGCTGGAAGAGAGGCAGGCTTCATTCACCACCAAGGCACAGAAAGGCAGGGTCTAGCTGGGAGGGCCTGGCTGTGCCCTTTCCTGTGGGATGAATGTGACATTTAGTGCTTTGGGAAAAGCAGCGTGATGTGTGTGTGGTGTGTGTGTGTGTGTGTGTGTGTGTCTGTGTGCATGCATGCCTATGTGTGTTCGAGTGCCCTTGTGTGCGTGCCCCTGTGTACTTGTGTGTGTGTGTGTTCATATGTCCTTGCATGAGAGTGTGTGTGTGTGTGCGTGTGTATGGCACGGAGCCACGTCTAACCCGGGGAACAGAGGTGTTCTGTTGTTATAAATAAGGCTGATTTTTATATTCCCACTTGAGCAGGGAGTGCAACCAGCAGACCAAAGGTAATGCATTTCAGCCGCCCGTTGGGGAAGGTAAATGTGGTTTATAAGCCCCTTTAGCTCAGAGGGGGCTGGGCAGCGGAGGCAGCTGAAGCAAGGCGCGCTCCAGATGGAGGGAGGGGACAGGTTGGCGATTGTGTGCCCTGGTTTCTCTAAAGGAAAAAAAATGACGTGCCGCCTGTTAGCTAATCAACAGTGAGGAGAAAGTCCTGACAACAAGTAAAGAAAACTTAGCTGGCAGTAAAATAAGGGACTTTTTATGGTGGTTTTTATGGGAACATTTTCACTTTGGGAGTTATTAGAGTTAGTGCCGGTTGTGACAAAAGCCGCATTTGCATATCGCCCGTGATGGAGGCTGGATGGAGCCTGAATGCGGCATTAACTGCATATCAGAGACCCTTTCAGAAGCCAAACAGGATGACATTTATTGCAAGCTCGATGCCGCGTGTCTGGCATTAGTTACTGCTTGTTGTGTCCTGTGGAATGTAGATTTTCCGTCTTGGGATCTTCCTGGGACTTGTCGCTGCAGCTTCCTGTGTCAAGAGCAAGCTAGAACTTTTGGAGTTGGGGAGGGTCGGGGCGGGGAGTGGGGCAGCCCCCAGAGAGGCTCTGCGGGGTCACCCTCTGCCTAGGTGCCTGTTGGAGGCTGACCTGGGGGACACTGCCATTCCAAGATTCAGGCCCCATTCCAGGAGAAACAGGAATTTCTCCCAAATGCTTTTTTTTTTTTTTAATTGAGATTTAATTCACATACCATACGATTCACTCCTTTAAAATGCACAACTCAAGGAGCACCTGGGTGGTTCAGTTGGTCAAGCCTCCGACTTCGGCTCAGGTCATGATTTCACAGTTCGTGGATTTGAGCCCCACGTGGGGCTCTGTGTTGACAGCTCAGGGCCTGGACCCTGCTTGAGTTCTGTGTCTCCCTCTCTCTCTGCCCCTCCCCTGCTCACACTCTGTCTCTATCTCTCAAAAATTAATAAACTTAAAAAAAAATTTTAAAAAAGCACAACCCAATGGTTTTTAGTGTATTCACAAAATTGTGCTGCCATCACCACAGTTAATTGTGGAAGGTTTTCATCATCCCCAAAAGAAACCCTTCATTCCTTGGCCATCACCCCAAACCCCTGACCCCTTCCAGCCCTAAAAGACTGCTAACCCACCTTCTGTCTCTATGGATTTGCCTACTCTGGACATTTCATATCTATGGAGTCATACGCATGGCCTTTGTGTCTCGTTTCTGTCACTCAGCATCATGTTCTCAAGGTGCATCCACATTGTAGCATGGCCGTGCATCTGTCACTCCTTCTTATGGCCAAGTAATATTCCAGTGTATGGGTGGAGCACATTTTGTTGGTTTTCATTAGTAGATTTCCCCCACGTTTAAAATCTCTTTTGGATCTCTATTGGAACAAACTCTTGAGTTTTCCTGATGGAAAATGGAGTTCTAGATGGAGGAAGAAGTGGAGGTTGTGAGGAGACCCTGGGTGGCAGGTCCTGTTGAAAAGACAGGGGTGATCCTTTGCCTTCTGGCCTGTTGAGGGGCTCACTCAGTGGGAGGTCAGTTGCCTCTGACCCGGAATTGATGTTGGGTCCCGGGGGCACTTTGCTGGTCTTCTTTCTGTATCCAAGGGGACCCTTGGCCTCTCGGAGGATTTTCTGAGGAACGTCAGTGTGACGAGGGCTCTGGAGCAGCCTGGATTGGGGGCGTGGAATGATTATGTGTTCCTGCCTCCTCTCCACAGAGTCTAGCCATGCCGCACTGGGTAACCATCAATTTGAAGGTCTAGGCTGAGTCTGCTAAGAAGAGGCAGCGATTATGCACTTCAGAGATGGTCTGTCTTCTGCTGATGGCAGAGGGTGATTCCAGGGGAGGCACAGTGGGCTTCTGCTGGCCAAGATTTAGTGGGGTGTCTCCCCCCACTAATCTTATAGAGATGCAGCGTGTAGGGGGTGGGGTCTTTGGGCAGGGTGTAAAGACAGAACGTCCTATTTTTTCCTCTCCCAGAAAGTCAGTAGGATCCCTCCGTGACTCAGCTCTGAGTCTTAATTATGCTGCTATGTAAATATTTCTGAGGTCTCTTGGTTTTCTCAGTTGGCATTATATCACCGTTAATAACTAGAGGGCACATTATAAATATGCAAACTCATAATAATGCATTAACTCGAAGAACATCGACGAATTGCCAAACTGAGCCTGAAGCATTGGGCAGCTTTCTGTCTTCACTGCTGAGACCACCCCCATCACCTGAATCATGGAGTCCAAGAATTCCCTTGGCTCACCCTGCCCCAGATGGCACCTTTAGGAGCGGCCCATTGCCTGCTTTGTGTGCTGAGCAAACTGCTTTCAGCCTGGCCCTGGACGTGTTGCCCCGGATCCCAAAGTCTCCTGAGAGTGTCCTGGCTTACACCCTGCTTCCGTCTGTGCTGGGACAAGATCAGCTGAGGGACTGCCCTTGCCCTTCTCCCATCCTTGGCTAGGTTGGAAAGATCAAAGCCACTGCTTTGGTTCCCATCCCAGCTCCCCACTGGTGAACGTGGCCTTGGGAAGTCATGTCAGCTCCTTTGTCTGAAATTCATTAATTTGACAAGTATTTACTGCATACCTACTTCATGCCAGATGATGTGCTGGGCAGTGCAGATGGTCCTTGCCGTCCTGCAGCTGATGGTCTGCTGGGGTAGAGAGACAGGCAAGCAGGCAGTGATAGGAATACGATCGACGTGTGGATTAGAAGCATGGGGGGTGACTACAGCACCTGTTTAGGATATTCAATCTAGTCCTGGTGGGTCAGGGAAAAGTCTCATGTGAAGGGCTAAGTCGAGACCTGAGGATGAGTTGTGGAGACACCCTGGCAAGGGGAGGTGGTGGATAGAGAAGTAGAGATGGAGAGTGGGGTACAGGGAAGAGTGTGCGAGGCAGAGGGAACAGAATGTGAAGTGGCTTCGAGGAGAGAATGCAGGGTGTGAGTGTGGCCGCAGGATGGAGCAGGTGGCAGAGAGGTGTGGGAAGGTGGGCTATAGAGGCAAGCCAAGGTCAGCCTTCAAGGGCCTTGTCCATCTGCCCAGGTTGGGGGGGGGGGATACATAAAGGATTTATCCCGAATGAGAGAGGAGCCACTGTGGAGGGCCGCCCTGTTGCCTTAGAGAAGCTCCTGGCTGTGTGTCGGTGAGTGGGTCAAAGGGGACAAGAATGGGAGCTGAGATACATGGGGGTGGGGACAGGGGTCCTTGCTTGACCACCCTGAGCATTCACAGCGAGGGCTAAGCTAGTGGCTTCATCCACTGCCAAGTGCACCGTTCCCATTAACCTGCGCCACGCTAAATTAGGCAGCTTATGGACAGGATGCAGGTTACGGGCCGGAACTTGGAGTCTGGGCAGGAAGCAGGTGGTGTGTGTGGTCTTTGGAGGCAGCAGCCAGACGCATGTGACCTCGGGCTCGGCGCTGCAGAGGTGAGGTGGCCCGGTGGGGGGTGCGTCGGGCCTGGCAGGCAGAGTTCTGGATTCCGGGTGCTGTGTCGTGACTCCCCCCACCACCTGGCTGGGCTCCTCACCTGAAAACAAGGGTAATCACACCTGCTTTGTGACTGGGCTGGGGGGCCACGTGATGTGCTGGGCAGAAGCGGCCCCCACCTGGGACAAGCTTTGGAGGGCCGACTGCGGACAGATGGGCTTGTTCTAGCTCTGGGCGCCCGTTCCGCCTCAGCGTGCTCAGCCATCACACGGCCACTTGCCTTCTGCGTTTCTTCGGGGGCCGATGCAGAAGGAGAGTGTGCGCTCTTTTGGTCTTCCTGTTTATGAGGCAAAGGTGGGACGGGTATTTGTTGGCCTTAAAAACCACCCTAGGCCCACGGTTTCGGCTTCATCTGCATTTTTCCGCATTAGATGTGGACCATAGTTAGAGCTATTTTAAACTTTCTATTTTGAAATCATTATAAAATCACAGGAAGTTTTCAAGATGGCACAGAGAGGCCCCGTGTGCCTTTGGCCCAGCTGCCCCGGTGGCTGATGTCAGCCAGCTGTACCGCCAGGTCACAACGGTGGTACCGTGTGGGTATGTGGTCACTTTGCGGCACGTGTATGGATCCGTGTGACCCCCACTGCAGTCAGGATCTGGACCTGGCTCCCCAACACAAAGCTCTCCCACCACCCTGCTCTGTCACTGCGCTCCCTCTCGTCTCCAGCCCCAGGTGACCACTGGTTTGTGCTGCATCTCTGTAAGATTATTGTTATTATTTTTAAAAGTTTTTTCATTTATTTTGAGAGAGAGAGACAGAGAGAGAATTCCAAGCAGGGTCCAAGCTGTCAGCACAGAGCCCAATGTGGGGCTTGAACTCGTGAACCATGAGATCATGACTTGAACCGAGATCAACAGTCGGATGCTTAACCGATGAGCCACTCAGGTGCCCCTAAGATCATTTTAAATTAAGTTATGGATTTATTTATTTGTGTTGTAGTGATATATAATAATATTCCAGAAATTTAGGAACATGAACAGAAGAATAGTCCCATTATTCTGCCGTGCTCAGACAGCCACCATCTTCATTTCACTGTACGTCCTCTGTGCCCTTTTTCAAACATACACAAATACTTAATATGTTTGTAATCCTTTTCTGAAAGTTTATTTATTTTGAGAGACAGAGAGAGAGAGAGAGCGCACATGTGCTGAAGCAGGGGAGGGGCAGAGAGAGAGAGAGAGAGAGAGAGAGAGAGGA
The DNA here is from genome assembly GCF_016509475.1 of Prionailurus bengalensis. Lineage (NCBI taxonomy): Eukaryota > Metazoa > Chordata > Mammalia > Carnivora > Felidae > Prionailurus > Prionailurus bengalensis. The sequence goes on from NC_057345.1 coordinate 4,664,969, forward strand.
AGGGAGAAGGTGAGAGAGAATCCCAAGCAGGCTGCGCACTGTCAGCTCAGAGCCCCATGAGGACCTTGAACCCATGCGCTGTGAGATCATGACCTGAGCTGAGATCAAGAGCTGGACGCTTAACTGACTGAAGCACCCAGGGGCCCCGACATATGTAGGATCCTAACATACGTGGGGTTCCATACCCTGCTTTTCTGCCTGACCTACCATGCACGCCCTCCATACGCATTGGACGGAGTGAGGTTGAGCCATATCCCAGGGAGTGGAATGGGGCAAGGCTGGGCAGGGAACCGGGCGTCAGTGCAGAGGCTGTGGGGGCCTCCGCAGCCCTTCCTGCTGTCCTCGTGAGGGCCACAAAGCCCCTTTGCTTTCTAGGGCAGCCAGCTGCCCGTCATCCGGGGGCTGACTCGCCTGTTCTAGGACTGTCACCGAACATAAAGCAGAAACGGAGAAAACCTTGAAAGTCATTAATAGAGCGGGCACATGAAGTTCCCGAAGAAGAAAAGCATGTAATGGGTCCTCTGTCTTTCCTCATCCTCCTGACTCTGTGAGTAATTCCGTGTGGGTGTCTGGGGTGGGAGGATTTATAGCAACGCCTCTTTCGCCGGAGTGTTGCGATTCCTCCTTTGTGGCATCGTGCTTATGAAAAGGTAATCAAACAGCAGCATGTGCGGTCGTATCCACATCCACTTCGTATCTTTCTGCTGCAACTTTAATTAGGATTGCAAGTCAATAGAAAACACAAAACTTGAAATTGTAACATCCCGAAGAGTTTGTACGCGTGTCGGCGGTGGGTGGGTGGCGGTTCTCTTCCTTCCGCTCTTACTACAGACTTTACGCTGTTGTCTGCTACGCTGCACGGCGGCAGGAGCACCTTCTGGGTAGATCTGTAACTGAGGAAGAGAGCCACAGGCAGGCCTGTTCTTAAAAAGGTGTTTGATAACTTTTACATCTTTGCTGCATCAGAGCTGATTTGGTGCGGGATAATGGTGTTTGTGGCCAGGATCAAAACACCCATGACCATTCTCTGTCATTATGAGGTGAATGAGGGGCACTGATCTCCTGCTCTCTGAAGAAGAAAGGAAGAAAGGAGAGGACAGGACAGGGCTGCCTTGGAGAAGTAGGTGGGCTTGTCCGCGCGGGCTCCAGGGTGTCCTGATGGCACCATCGCTGCCACCCAGGCGTGACTCAGCGTGCTCTGCCATTAGTGCCGACTTGCCACCTGCTGCCCCCAGCTTCCTGGTGGAGCTGCTGGCTGCTCTTTCCAGGGGACACTTTTATATGTCCAGGATAGGCTGAGGGCAAGAGGCGGGTCCTCCTGGCGACGGGTGCAGAAGGGCAGGGCTCTGCAGAGACAGCTCCGATGCTGCCCCATTCCTGGCCTTGTGAAGAGGGAGAAAAGCAGGAGGAGCCCAGTGAGGGCTCCGGGAGATGCCCAGTGAGGGCTCCAGGAGGAGCACAGTGAGGGCTCCAGGATGTGTGCAGTGAGGACTCCACGAGGAGCATAGTGAGGGCTCCATGAGGAGTACAGTGAGGGCTCCAGGAGGGGCACAGTGAGGGCTCCAGAGGGCTCAAGGAAGAGCAGAGGGAGGGCTCCAGGAGGAGCACAGTGAGGGCTCCAGGAGGAGCGGGGTGAGGACTCAAGGAGGAACCTGGTGAGGACTCCAGGAGATGCACGGTGAGGGCTCCAGGAGGAGTACAGTGAGGGCTCCAGGAGGAGCAGAGTGAGGGCTCCAGGAGGAGCACAGTGAGGGCTCCAGGATGTGTGCAGTGAGGACTCCACGAGGAGCATAGTGAGGGCTCCAGGAGGAGTACAGTGAGGGCTCCAGGAGGGGCACAGTGAGGGCTCCAGAGGGCTCAAGGAAGAGCAGAGGGAGGGCTCCATGAGGAGCACAGTGAGGGCTCCAGGAGGAGCGGGGTGAGGACTCAAGGAGGAACCTGGTGAGGACTCCAGGAGATGCACGGTGAGGGCTCCAGGAGGAGTACAGTGAGGGCTCCAGGAGGAGCAGAGTGAGGGCTCCAGGAGGAGTACAGTGAGGGCTCCAGGAGGTGTGCAGTGAGGGCTCCAGGAAGGGCACAGTGAGGTCTCCAGGAGGGGCGCAGTGAAGGCTCCAGGAGGGGCACAGTGGGGGGCTCCAGGAAGAGCAGGGTGAGGGCTCCATGAGGAGCGGGGTGAGGGCTCCAGGAGGAGCTGGGTCAGGGCTCCAGGAGGAACATGGTGAGGACTCCAGGAGATGCACAGTGAAGGCTCCAGGAGGGGCACAGTGAGGGCTTCAGGAGGGACTCAGTGAGGGCTCCAGGAGGAGCATTTCGCTGGATATCTCCTGTGCCTCCTCTGTACCTCTCGACAAGGACCATCTGTGGGGAGGACGTTTGCTAAGGTGGGGTCCTGTGCAGAGAAGGAGGTGACCGCTCCAGTGCTCTGATTTCTAGAATGTCTAAAGAGTATAGGCTTCCGTAGATTGCAGGGAAGACTAATAAGCAACTTGAAAGGAAATCCTACGTGCACTCTTAGTGACACACGTGGTCATTTGTCTTTAATAAGGATAAAAAAGCCTTGTTTAAGACATTTACTCATGCCCTTTTGTAAATTAATATTGATTTGACGTTCGACAAGGGTTTGAATTTTTACTTTTCCTGCATTTGGAGCAAGGATCCATGGTTAGTAAGCACTTTCTTGTGCCAGCGTCTGCAACGAGCCTTTATTCATCCCATCTGATTCCTCTGGGTGCCCGCTGTGTGCCTGACTGCTCTTGTTGGAATTAGGGTGGCTAACCAGGTGGCCCTGCCTTCATCGAGCTGATATTCTGAGGCAAATGCTGTCAGGGGGAAGAGGGGAGTCCTGCCCAGTTGTCTTATGGGCTGGCGATTGGCCAGCGAAATTTTGATTAAAGGGCCCGCCTTAGTGCATTTGGGTTACTATAACAAAGTACCGTTGACTGAGTGGCTTGTAAACAACAGATGTTTATTTCTCACTATTCTAAAAGCTGGGAAGCTGCTCTCTGGGGTCCCTTTATAAGGGCACTCATCCTGTTCATGAGGGCACTGCCCTCATGACCTAATCACTCCCAAAGCTCCCCCGCCCCCCCTGCAATACAGTCACACCAGGGGTTAGGATTTCAACATGTGAATTTTGGGGGGACACAAACATTCAGACTATCACAGGGGCTGAAATTGGAGGGCAGAAGCGGGCAGGCTAGACTTCAATCTCTGTATCCTCACACAATCTTGACATTGGGCACATTTCTTAGCCTGTCTGGTCTCCTCCCCTGCCGGACCACACCTAGCCTACAGCGTTGTGTTCTCAAACACTCAGTCACGTCTGGACCGTGGCAGTCACTTACGAGTGACGGCTGTTCCTGTGGCCGTTGGAGTGAATGAGGATTCACTTCCTTTTACTTCTCCTGTGGTCGGTGGGAAGCCTGAGCGGGACATTCTGCCTGCCACACCTGGGACATCTGGCTGGGGAAGGAACTTCCCCTTTTCCAAAGCTCAGAGCTGAAATGAACTCCCCAGGTCTCGCTTGAAATCCGGTGGTCCCAAATCCAGCTTGCAGCTGTGGTTGCTTTTTGTGGGGTTCGCATTATTAAAACCTGGCCTAGAAATGGCATTCTGGTCCGAAGAAAGAAGCTGGAGCTAATGGGGTCCCCAGCATAGTACACAGAGCGACTCAGGACCCTGCGGCTTGGTTTGGGCCCTTCTGATGGGGAGCTCGTCTGTAATATATATTGTTCTTCATGCCAGGAGCCGCAAGCATCTCAGGTGGGGGACCAGGAGAAGAGGGGTCGGGTAACAAGAGGGGAACACAGGAGCCAAGAATCCAATTTTTCATATGGTAACAAAACAATACAGTTGTGTATTCCCATAATATCCCTTCAGTTTCTTGGGGTCTGAGTTGCATCTATTTTTAAAAACCCTTGGACCAATAATTCTGCTTTACGCAGACCAACTGGAGGGTCTCTGGCTTGGAGATTTAACGTAAAATAAACCCTAAATGGGGTGGTACACAGCACGGCGGCCAGCAGTTGTAGGCAAGTAATTTTTTTTAAAACAAGCTGAGAGCATGATGGAAATAGTCGCCGTGTTGGGTTTTGTCCCAGAGCGAAGGCTTTCTGGGAGCTGGGAGTTGGTCGGTGGCTGGGGAGATGGAAAGGGGAAACTTGTCTGATGCCCTCCTGTCTGCACTCCGTGCCAGCAGACGTCTTGCTGGGGCTCTGGAAGGCAGGCGGCTCCCAGCGGGAAGACTTTGAGGAAGCTGGACTCCTTTCACGTGGCTGGATGTCTTGGAGAATACTCTAGGCATCAGAACTGTGGTTTCTTGGCACTTTGGAACTGGTCACAGAAGGCTGAAGTTTGGCAAAGAAGTGCTGTGTTTTGCAGATTTGTCTGAAGCAGGACTGGGGCTGATTGTGGAGCCACATCAGATTGGAATATTTTTCTGTGTCAATCTCTCATGAGTTTAGAGCCCCACATTTTGCTGTCCACAACCTATATGGTTCTGGAAAAGCTGCTTTCACGGAGATCCATAGCCACCTGCCTAAACCCTGGCAACTGAAATGATGTGTCCCTGGGACCCCTGCCTACAGGGCTCCCAGCCATAGTCTGTCCTCAGGATCATCTTAATCTTCTAAGAGTTCAATGTCATTAATCAGCAAGTCATTAGTGAGCGCCTTACCTTTTGTTCCAATAGCTCTGTTGAGAGTAGCAAGAATCTTGCTCATTCATTGATAATAGGGTATCCACTCTCTTCTGTTCCCAGCCTTTTTTCTTGAACATTCTATTAGAAGTTGGTCCCAAATCTGGAGTTCTCAGGGCTTCCCACTCTGGGGTGGTATGAGAGTCCAGAAGAGCCCCCTGTGCCTGGCTGCCATGGCTTGCCTAGGTCTGCCAAGGCCAGCAGAGGCCCCTGGGCGTTGGGTGGCCCCACACTTGGCCAAGACACGAGCCTTGTTTAGGCGTCTGGTCTTCACAGATATCTCCCCTCTGTCTGAAGTCCTGCTACCTCAGAGTTGCTGTGTCCCATCAAGCTCAGGTCCCTGCACCCTGAGACCCTCCACCTGTGTCCTCTTCAGACCATGGAAGAGCCAACGTCCCCGGGGCCAGGCCTGCTCTGAACAGCCTCCAGCTCTCTCCCATCTCAGGAGTCAGCTTAGAGACTTTAGGAATACAAAGCTCTCTGTCCCGGGATATTCCTTCAGGGCAACTTCTCCAGCCAACTTCTCCCAGCCCTGAAACATAAGAGGGTTATTAACTTCCCTGTGGGGGTAAGTAATAATTAAAAAAAAATCATCCATCCATCCAACAAATACCGAGTATGTGTTGGAATAAATAAAAGGCTTACCATCTTCTTGGGAGAAGGGGAAAATACCTTTCTTTCACTTCTGAGGAGTCTACAAGATACAAGTTGATTTTTCAACGGATTATCCTGATATTAAATTCTCAATAAATCAGCCTGCTGCACACGGCTCTCCTTGTGAAGGAGGCGCCATCACTGTTTTCCAGGGGACACTGTGGGACCGAGGTGAAGCGTCACACAGTCAATGGAGCCGGAAGTGGTCCCGGGTCTTCCCAAGCCAACTCCAGCACTCACTGCACCCACCACCCATCGTGTGACCTTTGGAGAAGTACAGAACATTGTCCCTGCCCTTGGGGGGCTTGGGGTCTTCTCAAGAGGAGCAAGGCTAACACCCGAAGAGTTTAGTAAGAAAATTAAGGAGCAAGAGAGTGGTATGGTTTGCATCACTACACTGTGATCGTCCTTTTGCTTGCTTTTCTGTTTGTTTGTTTTTCATTAGACTGCGGGGGCCTTGGGAGCAGGGACTGCATCTTGTTTGCTCCCGGATGCCCGGTAGTGCAAAGTCGTTTGTTGGATACTTGCACGAATGAATGAATGCTGTAGGAATTTGAGGAGCTGGACCTTGAGGGTGGGTATTCGTAGTTAGGCTGAAGGGAGTGACAAACACTGGCTCAGGTTGGTGGGCAGTATGGTGGGTGAGAAGGGAGGGGTCCTGATTGAGCGTAAAAACAGCTTTATTGAGATAGAATTCATACACGATATAGTTCACCCGTTTAGGGGGTACAACTCAGTGGTTTTCAGTGTAGTCACAGAGTTGTGCAGTCTTCACTACCTTCAACCTTAGAACATATTCATCCCCCAAGAAGAAACCTACACACCTCACCTGTCATTCCAAAGCCCCCCATTTTCCCGCAGCCCCTGGCAACATGGAACATTTCACGTAAGTGGAATCCTACAACATGTGACCTTTTGTGCCTGGCTTCTTCCACTTAGCACAATGTTTCCAAGGTTGGTCCATGTTGTAGCGTGCATCAGGGTTTCCTAACTCTTGCTGAATGACACTCCCTGACGTGGATACGGACTGGAGCATCTGGAACGCAGCTCGCGTTAGGCTCCGGGATGTCTAAACTGAAGCTATTGGAGCAGGAGTTTGACCTAATCAGATGGGAGTTTTGAGAAGCTCAGTCGGACAGCAGAATCAGATGATACGGGGGTGTCTGGAGGCACAGATGAGCACGGAGCTTTTCTTGGGTTTCTTGGTAGGAGGTGAGGACAGTCAGGACCAGGGAACGAGAAAGAGAAGCATGTGTGGAAGGGACCTAGGAGGGAGATGTGCATTTTTGGCTGGGATGCTGGGGCCTGGGGCATGAACTGTGTGGTGTTGGATGAGAAAGGGAGAGGTGAGTCTCTACTTACACCCCACCTTTTGCAGATGGCATGGTGCAGGGTTCAGTTGGCTGGGGGGCTGTGGGAGGACCTGAGAGACAAAGGCTCCTCTTTTAAGGAAAATACCTTTGAGAGGACAGGTGTGCCTGCAAGTCAGGTCCTTTGGCACAGGTAGCACCTGTGTGAATCAGGAGCCAAGCTCTCCCCGCGGGATGGATGGATGAGCCGTATACAGGCAGAGAAGAAAGAAGGGAATATCCAGATCCAAGCAGGCAAGTAGCAGGACGGGGCACCGGATGGGAGAGAGGTAGTGCGGGTCTGGCCCTAGGTTGGCATCAGCAACCCGCAGAGAACATCGGAGAACAAGCCAGGCAGGCAGGTATCAACATGACAGAGGAGTACAGCCTATTCTATGCGCCAAGCACCGGGCTGACTTTTTTATGTTACTCTTTACGACAACCCACAGACAGGTTTTATTCTTATTGCTACTTTACTAATATTTAGAAAAAGTAAGAGTTTACCCTCAATCACACATCTGAAAAAGTTTTCATCTGGGCGGAAACAGAAGGAAGTAACAATTGCAACATGTTTTAGACTGGACGGACGTATCGTAGCACTCGACTTACTTCTAGAAATGAGATTTCAGTTCAACAAACGCTAATGGAGGGCTGGCTGTTTGGGATACAAAGTCACGTAGGACACACCCCTGACCCCAGGAGTGTCCCTGACAAGCAGAGCACGGACACACTTACACACGCATGTCTGCCCGTGTCTCTCCGTGGCTCCGTCTTTCTGGAGCCGCTCGTTGAACTGGTGTATTCAGTGCACTAGCAGGAGTTGACCTGGGACACACGTTCCCTCTCCCAGCTGGTGGGGTGGGCGTCTGAAAGCGTGGAGCGAGGCCCGGGACCCGGTGGTCCGGAGCGACTGGAGGAGGGTGTGCGGTAGGCAGGGTGGGGACAAGCAGGAAAAGAGCTAGAGTGTGATGGACTCACAACGTGGTAGGGCAGCATCTGTCTCCTCTGAGGAGGTTTCTGGAAAACTCCCTGCCTCCCTCCACCCCCAAGCCCCCAAAATGCTCCAGGCCACCTCCCCAGCTCCCAGCCTGCTTCTAGAGGGCAGGGCCATTCAGTTCTGCGTGGAGGCGCTAAATGGGTTTCCAACAGCTCCAGAGAAAGAGATCCATTTAAACTGCGGGTCCTGGGGAGGAGGCTCAGGAAGAGGAGCCCTCATGGAGTTCCCGCATTTTGCAGCCTTCTGGAACAAGAGCAGCTTTTAGAATTTCAAGCCACAATTTGTATTCAAATGAAGGTCATTTGAAAGGTGTAACATAGTAAACAGCCATTATTTCATTTTGATGGTGGCACTAAAATTATAGTGTTGGTTGAATTATTTTAGTGTAGGACCATTACCATCTTCCTAAAACACTTAGAGGGGTTCTTAGAACGCTGCTCCAATCCTAAAATTAGAAGAAAATTAAAAATCACAAAGCTGTGGTGGTGGCGGTATAATTTGGGGGAGAGGACCCCTGGGGTGTGGGACACTTTCTCTGTCCTGCTCACACACCCACTGAGCGCTCCTGGCACAGCACAGCTGTGGGAAGGGTCCTCTAAGTGCCTGTGAAAAAGGGGGTGTTGTAGTGCTTTGAATTGTGGGCCATAAAGGAGCAGCCCTCCCCCCCCCCCCCCCCCCAGTCACTCAAGTCCTCAAAATCCCACTCCTGCGACTTTACTCCCTTGGGCTTTTCTTCCAGAGGAACACCCTTGATGGGAGCCCCTTGGAGAGGCAGCTTTTGAACCCCTTCTGCTGTCTTTCTGCCAGGAGCACTCGCTGGAGAAGGGCAGTCCCTTGGCTCACCTGCCGTGGTGCTGAGGGCTTGCCCATCAGGTGCCTGCAAGTTCAGGGTGGGATCCAGGGCGGCCGCTCTCTTCTCCGCTGATGGGCAGTCGCCGTAGGCTGAAGAGGTGGGTCCCCTTTTGGAACTTGTTGCAGTGACACCAGAAATTGGGAGTGTGTAGAAAGGCAGACCCAGGAGAGGGCTCGGGTCTTCCTACTTCGGGGAGCACATCTAGAAACAGAGGCCCCAGAGTGATGTGACTCCCCTAAGATCCTCAGCCTGGAATCTTGGGCTTCCTCTGCTGTCACTGGCTGTGTGTTCTGAATTTCCGCTCCTCTATGCGAAACCCTTCAAGTCACTTGTTTGCAGAAATCAGGATCCTTTGGGTTCCGGGTGAATAATACAGTGCGTATGGGGTGCCACCTCAGTGGCTTTGGGACAACACCTTTCAAACAAACACATGGATAGTTCTGCAGCACAACATACGAATGTTCACACTAAGTGGGGTGAATAAGGACTAGAAGCTGTGTCAGCTCAGGTTAAGTCTTGCCACTACATGGTGCCAAATTTAAGAAAAACCCTTGGGATTTCCTAAGTCTTTTGGATTTGAGAAATTTCCAAGAAAAGACAGGGCCACGTCTCCTAGCAATGCGTGCTCCTCGAGAAGAAGTTGAAAGGTTCAAAATAGTACCCGTAGAAGGAGATGGCGATTGCTCCCAATTTTACTGATTTGTAGACTTAAAAGAAGTTTATTTTATTAAGATAGAATTGATATGTAACATTATATTAGCTTCAGGTGTACAACATAATGATTCGATACTTGCACGTACTGCAAAATGATCACCACAGTTAAGTCTGGTTAACATTTGTCACTAGACAGAGTTGCAAAGCTTTTTTTCTTGTGATGAGGACTCTTAAGATCTCTTAGCAACTTTCAGGGCACCTGGGTGGCTCAGTCGCTTAAGTGTTTAACTCTTGACTTGGGCTCAGATCATGATCTCGTTGTTTGTGTATGTGAGCCCCGCGTCGGGCTCTGCGTTGACAATGCGGAGACTGCTTGGGATTCTCTCTCTCTTCCTCTCTCCCTAAATCAATCAATCAATCAATCAATCAATCAATCAATCAATCAATAAACGAGCTTTAAAAAATAAGATCTCTTGGGGTGCCTCGGTGGCTCAGTCGGTTAAGTGACTTTGGCTCAGGTCATGATCTCACAGCTCGTGAGTCTGAGCCCTGCGTCGGGCTCTGAGCTGACAGCTCAGAGCCTGGAGCCTGCTTCGGATTCTGTGTCTCCCTCTCTCTCTGCCCCTGCCCACTCATGCTCTGTCTGTCTCTGTCCATCTCTGTCTGTCTCTGTCTTTCAAAAATAAATAAACATTAAAAAAAATTTTAAAAAGATCTCTTAGCAACTTTCAAATATGCACTACGATATCATTAACTGGAGACACCATACTGTACATGACATCCCTGTGACATTTATTTCATAGCTGGAAGTTTGTGCTCCGCGACCCCCTCCACCCATTTTGCCCCCCCTCCCCTCCCCTCCCCCCACTGTCAGGAACCAACCAGTCTGCTCTCTGTCTCTGTGAGCTTGGTTGGCTGGTTGTTTGTGTTTTTAAATTCCACATGGAACCAAATTCTAGACTTTTGCCTGTGTATTTTCACATAGCTGGATTCTTCCTCTGTACAATTTAGTACTTTACTTTTCTCACTTCATGTTACATAAGAAACACTTTTCTGTGTTTCCGAACACTGAAGCCTTTTTGATGGTTACACAGTTGCTAGAAGCCCGTGTCTCAACTCTCAGCCTGGCGCTTTTCTCCCACCAGCACACACTGCCTCTCCACCAGTCAGACTGTAAGCCACCCCCAGGGCCCCCCAGCACCCGGGAGCCCCTGGGAATGGCTCCCGCCGAGACCTCCAGGAGCCTTGTGGGGCAGGGGGAGCAGTCTTCTGGACAGAGCTGAGGGGCTGTTTCCAGGATGTTTCCTGTTCTGTGCGGGCCACAGGTCTCGGAGAGGTGGCTCTGCGTTTGTCCACACCGTGGAGGGCAGGAGGAGAGGCAGAGTGGATGTCTGCATCAGAGTCCCCACGCGGGTGGGAGGCACAGCCCTTGAAGCAAGTATTTCCTGCCTGCACTTGACACTCAAGAGCCCCTTCTTTTGCTCCCTTAGTGTCCCAAGCTCCCATGACCCAGGGTCCCTGCTCAGAATTGCCACCAACATCACTCTGGCACCAGCTCCTTGTCCCCAGGAAGGTGGCAGAGAGTGGCCCCAGGCTCTAGGTCCTTGAGGAGACCTCTGGCCACTCACCTTCACCCAAGGGACCTCCTTCAACTCTCTGGGCAGTGGCCCTGGGGCATGTGCTAGCCCTGGGAGTGCCTGGGGTGGGGAGAGACAGGGGCGGCCCCTGCCTCAGTGGTGCTCTGCCTCCCTCTCCTGCACAGATTTGCCTTCTGACTCGGGGCTTGGTGGGAAGCAGGCCATTGGAGATGACCGATCCTGCTTTCAGGTTTCCTGTCACACTCCCATGAGATGGGGGCATGGGGTAGGGGTAGTGATTTTGGACTACGTGACCTTGAAGTCCTTTCTGGGTTGGGGGGCCTCTGAGCTGCCCTGTTTATACTTTTCTAGATGGTTCTTGGGGTTTGGGAACAGCCACTAGGGCTTACCGAATGTACTGGGTGTGGGTCCTGTTTGCTGTCTTTATCCCATGTTACTGTCCCCGAGGAAGGTTGTGCAAGTGTGAGTTCCAGGAAGAAACCCAGAGTGTGTGTGGGGAACCTGCATTCCCAGAAACTCTTCCCATTGATGCTGTGTTCTTAGAACAATAATTGTTATCATGAAGGGCTAGGTTTTGGGGCCTGTGTAACCCCTCAGCCTTGCCCCACCCTTCCCTCCACCACATTCTAGCTATGCCGGCTGCCTTTCAGTTCCAAGGCCTCGGGTACACACTTCCTCTGTTTTCCCTGCCTCACCTGCTTGCTAACTCTTGCTAAGTCTCAGCTTAAGTCCCAACCCTCCAAACCTACCAGGCACCTCTGTCACTATCTGTCATCACACTCATGCTTTTCCTTTGGAATATTTATCACAACTTGTCTTTATAGATTTATTTTAGTGTTTTGTTTTATTTCATATTTATTTTCTCTACAAAGCTTCATGGAGACAAGTTCCACAACTAATTTGTTCAGTACTATAGCCAAGTGCCTGGCATATGGTAGGCAGTCAATACATAGATCTGTTGGATGGGTGGATGAATGAATGGATGGGTGGATGGATGGATGAATAGGTGAATAGATGGGTGGAAGTGTGGATGTATGGATGGATGTATGGATGGATGTATGGATGGATGGATAGATGGATGGGTAGATGGATGGATGAATAGGCAAATAGATGGGTGGAAGGGTGGATGGATGGATGGATGGATGGATGGATGGATGGGTGGATGGATGGATGGATGGATGACTAGGCGAATAGATGGGTGGAAGGGTGGATGGATGGATGGATGGATGGATGGATGGGTGGATGGATGGATGGATGGATAGATGGATGGGTAGATGGATGGATGAATAGGCGAATAGATGGGTGGAAGGGTGGATGGATGGATGGATGGATGGGTGGATGGATGGATGGATGGATGGATGGATGGATGGGTGGATGGATGGATGGATGGATGACTAGGCGAATAGATGGGTGGAAGGGTGGATGGATGGATGGATGGATGGATGGATGGGTGGATGGATGGATGGATGGATAGATGGATGGGTAGATGGATGGATGAATAGGCGAATAGATGGGTGGAAGGGTGGATGGATGGATGGATGGATGGGTGGATGGATGGATGGATGGATGGATGGGTGGATGGATGGATGGATAGATAGATGGATGGGTAGGTGGATGGGTAGGTGGATGGATGGGTAGATGCACACCATTGGGTGAATGGATGTGTAGATGGGTGAGTAGTTGGATGAGTAGTTGGGTGGGGGGAACTACTTTTGGGGCATTCCATGAAAAGTAAGCTAAGAATCTCAAAATGTCCCTAGGCTCACACTATAGTAGCCAACTATATTCTGACTCTTTTGTCACAAGTATGGAAAAATTCAAGCCAGCTTGAGAAACAAGGGAAATTATTGTGAGGGTATAGGAATGTCTCATGGGGAAAACCAAGCTCAGGTAGCAACTGGAACAGGGAATGGGAAGGCTATCCAGACTCTTTGTCCAACTTGTGCCTCTCTGCTCATCGCACTGTTTTCTCTTGGCAGACTGGCTTGGTTCTGTCCTCCGTCGTGTGGTGGGACACTGGTGGCCTCAGTCCTGAGTTTACATGTTATCAGGTCAGCCACATGAAGAGGTGACTGGCAGGCCCTTCGATCCAATCCCAGATTCCTAGGGAAGAGAGCCCGGAGTCATTACTCCTGGGGGGACCAGGGTCACACATTTGGACTGCTTGGTCATGCCCTGGTGATGTGTAGGTGTCAGTTCCCAGAGAAAGGGATCGTGGTACCTAACACACTGGTTTTACTTAGCCTATCCTGTGCATCTTGTTTCCAGTTTTGGCTAAAGGTCTCTTCCATCCATTTGACCGGCACCTGGTCCTATGTGTTAGGTCCTGGGCCTAGAATCCTGCATTGATTAAAAGGCTCTCCCCTCAGCTGCCAGCCCAGGAAACTTGCCCATGTGGAGCTCTGAGCACAGGGGAGTGGGGCTCACCTGCAGAGCTGAGATCAGCTCTGCCAGGCCTTCCTGGTTTTGGGGAGAGGATGGTCGCCATAGCTGTAGTGGCCCCCCAGTACAAGTGTCATGGGTTTTCCCAAGTGAGATGCTCCTGGGGTCCATCAGACACCCACCACGAAACAGGAAGGAGCTGCGTCTGAGCTCTTCAGATGAGTCCTGCTCTTCTCCCGCACTCCAGTTCTACAACAGGCAGCGTGCTGCCATTTCAGACTAGAAATTTTCTCCGTGAAAAGAAGGAAACCTCTTTATGCACTTTTGCGATGCAGAGTCTAATTTAGGTTTCAATAAGGGAAGGGACCATTATATCACCCTACTTCAGTGCTTCTTGTCATTACGTTATATTTTTAAAAATACTTTCATCGGGGGCCCTATATACACTCACAATCTCTCTGCATTTATTTTCCTTTAAGAACACATATAATAAAACTCAAAGTTAATAGCACGAAAATAATTTCTACAATAACAGTTGTAGCAAATCTTAGAATTGCCAGGGTGAAGGTGGCTAGACAGAGTGAGGCAATTACGTCTATTATTAGCAGTGCACGGGAAGGATTGATGTACAGTGGGCTGCGTGTAAGCAGAAGCCTCCAGACGTGAACTACATTTTAATAGTGAAATTCTCATAGATTATAACTCCCTTCATTAACATTTTCACACATCGCTGACTAACAAATGAGGAGAGAGGCCTTCTGCATGCCCAGATTTATCACGCTCCGGATGCTCTCTGCACCTCTGTGTATGGGCAGGAGCTTCATCTTCTAACCTCTGACTACTGGAGGATTAACTCTTCCCGGGCTGACCTGTTTCCTTCAGGAATGGGAGAACATTCTGGAAACACACGTTCTACACTTTCGGACTTTGAAGAGGCTGGGCGTGGGTCCAGGCTTGCTGGGACTTTCTCTGCATCCCCTGGCAGCACCTGCAGGTGGCTGGTCGAGGGTGGAGGGTCTGAGGGGAACGGGCATCCTGCCATGGACCACCTCTTAATAAACCAGCGCTGCTCAGGTTCTCGAGTCACCCCCCTGGGGTGGGGTGTGCTCTCCGCATGAGGGAACGGTGGGTGGGGAGAGTCTACATCTCCTCTTAGCAAGAGGGGTAAAGTGGCCTTCTGTCCCAGCCGAGGCGGAGCATGCAGTCCGAGATGTGACAGAGGGAGTTGAGGAGGGCTCACTGGGCAGAGCGGGTCCCAGAGAGGAAGGCGGACCCTTTGGGCACGGTCAGGGTGGACAGGCTGCCCGTGTGCACAGCCTGGCCCCGGGAGAGGCCGAATGTTTACAAAGGACTTGGACGCCACAGTGCCTCCTGATCTGAGAGAGACAATATGGAGGAAGGGACAGTGTTCTTGGGTTGCTCACCAACAGCCCTCCGCAGATGCGTACAAGACGAGGTGAGGGCTGAGGCATGCAGAGAAAGGCTGTGTGTGGTCACCCCGTGAACCGGGAGGCTTCCTGGAAGGGTCTGCAGGTAGAGGGATCCCAGGAAGGTGGTCCCCTGCCTGGCACCAGGTAGGTTGGAAGAATGCCAGGGATGCAAATTCATGCACAGAGAACAGCTCCCCACCGGCAGAGCAGTGGGGGTGAGTTTTCAGCCCAACTTCTGGTGGAAGTACCCCTGCCGCTTTCTTTTGGGACTTGAGCTCTTGGTGTCTCTGGTGCCAATATTTGTAAACTGGCTCTTGGGCCGATTTTGTGATTTGACTTGGCCCATAATGGCATCTGAGAGCCCTGGGGTCAGTTTGCTCCCGGTGTTCTTTTGTGTGTCTCTTGGGGTGAGTGTTTTGATGAACTTTTCAAAGATGATCTGACCCAGGCGTTCTTGGCCCTGTCTGCACATCGTCCTCACCTAGGGGAACTTTGGAAAACTACTGGTGCCAGGGCCCATCCTCAGAGACTTTATTTTAAACGATCTGGGGAGGGGCTCAGTCTCCCTAAATGATTCTAAGATGCAACCCAGATTGAGGACCCAGAGACCATTCAGGCAGGAGACCTGGCCTCAGGTGATTTAGCTGGAAGAACACAGGTCCGATCAGAACAAACAAGTAAGCTGTGGACAAAAGGCCATCTGCCTGTAAAGGCCCTCACTCTTCCTTTCTCTCCTTTGACAACCTGCAGATATTCATGGCCGCTGACACAGTGCGGGGTGCACGGGACCAATTCCTCTAGGTCATTATGAAAAAGGCCCACCTAGCCCTTGGTGCCGGGAATCCAGGTTCCCCTCTTCCCGTCACTCCTTCCTTCCCGCTTGCGTTCTCAGCCTGTGCCACGTGGTACCCACCCCAGCCTCACGGTCCCTGGACGAGCGTCCTGGGCAGCAGGAGCTGGCTTCTGTGAGCTTTGATCTCCCCGCTGCAACTGTGGGGCTCAGCCGCCCTGCTTGAGTCCAGTGCTGCACCATCAGCAGGGGCTGCTCTGTCTCCCATCCCTCCTCTCTGGGAACATTATCCCTTAACTAAAATCAATAGGCCCAGGACATGCTTGGAATCTGGAAGCTAATCGCTCACAAGCTCCATTTTCCTGTCAGGGTGCTCCTAGCGGCCATCCTGGGCAGGGTGGTGGGGGCTCGGAGACCCTGCTGGGACAAGGACCGGGGTGCTCTGAAGGCCGGTGCTGGGCTTCCTTCCCTGAACAGGGCTCCATCCTGCATCCTGGCTCCCCATCAAGTGTTAAGGAGCACAGGAGCCAAACCTAATGAAAACCCAGCCTCATTTTGCATAATCAGGCGCTACTGAAATGATCCTTTCAGTGCTGCATGTTGCAAATTAACAATCTGACTTATATACAATAAAAACCCGAGTATTGTACCAAGCGATACTTCTTAGGTGGTGGAGACACAGATGGAAATTCATTTAATGAACTACAAGTCCCCAAATGGATCCTAAACTTCTTGTAATTACCCTGGAAAAAACCCCAGTAGAAACCGAAAAAAGCTTTTTGTGTCCCTCCACCCATGCTTCATGGCAGCCAGCATCCTCCAACTTTAAGGTGGCCTTGTAGGACACGAGTATCTTCGCGTGAAGAGTTCTCCGGGGCCTGGCCAGCAGTAGGGCTGGGCCGATGCGAGTTAGCCGATTCCATGCCCCCCCCCCCCCCCCCACCTCCAGATTCTGAAAATAGCATGATTTTCGAAGACTGTGGCGCGGAGCAAAATGTGACTCAAATGGTATTGTGAAAAGTTTCACCCACAACCCTCACGTCAGCCCCCGAACGGTCTGGCTGGCTGCCCGTAGGATCCGGGAGATCTGGTCTTTGAGGCAATGAGCTGAGAGGATCTGGCCATCCTAGGCGGGCGACCCAAACCTCGTGCTGGTAGTTTTCCTTGAAAGATGTTGTCTCAGCGTGGGAGGCCATCAGGAGCTTTCACTAGGCCACCAGTTGAGCCGGGAGGGGCAGGGGGACAGAGGGTTGGAGCCAAGGACCAGCCCTCCGGTGAGCCCTCCCCCACCTCCTGCCGGCAGGGGCTTGGTGCAGGGGGAGCCACGCAGGATGAGGGGCTTCTTCTGGGGGGGGGGCCCGGGGGGGGGCTGGGAGCAGATGTGGCACCCACCAGGAGTGCCACACTCCATGAGTATCAGAACCTGTTCCATATTTATTATGGGCAACAATTTGACTAACGGAGAATTTAGATTAATAACATTCAGGCCGGAGAAGTAATTTCCTTTGAGAAAGCGATTTACATGCACTCTGCCAGAAAGAGCCGTCACTGCTCTCTTGTCGTGTCAGCTCAAATAATGAAGTTGAAAATAACACGGGAGGTTAATAGGTCCAGCTTATCTCCTTAGAACTGAAAAGGAAGATTTACAGTGTGGAGGCTGTTTTGCATATTTCCACTGGGAATTGAAAGGTTTTCTCCCCAAACAAGATTTATGAGAACCCGTGGTTCAAGGTATCTGCACTGTTACTGCTCCTAAGTGAGGCAGTAAACCTCTTCATTTCGGTGGGTGCCCTCCGGCTTTAAAAAGAGCATCACGCTGGCCGGGGCCCCGCGTGGCGAGCGGGTGCCGCTGCGGGGTTTACTCCGAAAGCAGAGCCATCTGCCTTTGACTCTGGACTGCCGCGTCATGTGTTTGCCAGGAGGTGGAAGCGTTGAAAAATGTATTTTGTCATCGTTTGGTGGCCTGCCCTGGTCTGGAAGAACATAGGGGCACAGAGCGACGCGGGGGCGAAGCAGAGCGCGGGAGTCGGAGCGCAGTAGGGCTGCAGGATTCCAGGCAGGAAGTGAACGGAGGAGGGCCGGCCAGCTCTGTGCCAGCTTCCCAACTGGCTTTGCCGGGAGGCCCACCTGGCCGCTCCTGGTGACGTCTCTTTGGCCACCTCGCTCTGCAGGGAGCGAGCGCTGGAAGGGGCCATCTTTCACCCAGTGCTTCCTTGCCCCTGGTAAAAACCCAGCCGTGCTGCTTAGGGAGAAAGGGAGAAGGGGTATGGGTCTGCCACCATCAGTGTTTGGCACAAATGCTTGGTGCGTTTATTTTGAGTGCTTCGCGTGTTCATCGGTCCATCTTAGGTTTTGGTGACTTTCATGGCAAATTGCAGAGAAGAGTGTGTTACCTTAAATAGTGCAGACTGCATATTGTGAACTGTTTATTTACTTTTAAGGGAAACTTTATATATAGTGAAATGCATAATTTTAAGAGTACCACGTAATAAGTTTTGACAAATGTGTACACTTAATGTAATCCAAATTCCTATTAAGATACATTTTTTTATTAAACATTTTTTCTTTAATGTTTATTTATTTTTGAGAGAGAGGGAGAGACAGAGCACAAGCAGGGGGAGGGCCAGAGAGAGAGTGGGGGACACAGAATCCCCAGCAGACTCCAGGCTCTGAGCTGTCAACACAGAGCCCGATGTGGGACTTGAACCCATGAACTGTGAGATATGACCCGAGCCGAAGTTGGACACTTAACTGACTGAGCCAGCCAGGCACCCCTAAGATACAGACATTTTAATCACCCCAGAAGGTTCCTTTTTGCCTCCTCCTCGTCAATGCACCCCTCCCACCGACCACCCTTGTTGGGATTTTTCTCACCATACATTATTTCTGCTGGTTCTAGAACTGCACATAAATGAATCCATATATAATGTGTACTCTTTTGGGCAAGGCTTCCTTCAGTTGGCATGTTTTTGAGATTCATCTGTTGTTGCAAGTATCAGTAGTCCCCCCCCCCCCCTTTCTATTGATGAGTAGTATTCTATTGTATGAATGTACCAGAATTTGTTTATGCATTTGTTAATGGACATCTGGTGTGTTTCCAGTTTTTGGCTGTTATGAATAAAATTCCTGTGAATATTTTGTACAAGTCTTTTTTTGGGGAAGTGTGTTTTTATATCTCTGGAATAAATGCCTAGGAGAGAATTGTTGGGTGCTATTTTTGTCTTTTAAGGGAAACCGACAGATTTTTTTCCTAAAGCGATCACACTATTTCACATTTCTGCCAACAATGTATGATGATTCTAGCTGCTTCACATACTCACCAACATTTAACATTGTCAGTCTTCCTAATTTTAGCCATCCTAGTGGGCGTGTAGTGAATCTCCCTGTGGTTTTAATTTACATTTCCCTGATGACTAATGGTTTTTTGTCATGTGCTTATTGGCCATTCATGTATCTTCCTTGATGAAATGTCTGTTCCAGTCTTTTTCCCATTAAAAAATTTGGGTTTCCTTTTTTATTATTGGCTTGTAGAAGTACTTCGTGTAGTCTGGATACAAGTCCTTCCTCAGCCATATGTTTTGAAAATATCGTCTCCTAGTTTGTGGCCTGGTTATTCATTTTTATAATGGCATCTTTTGGGGAGCAGAAGTTTTAAATTTTGCTGAAGTTTAATTTATCACTTTTCCTCCCCCTCCCCACTTTTATGGCTATTGCTGTCCTCTCTAAAAAACCTTTGCTTATTACTACCTTGTTGTGAAGATATTCTCCCGTTTCCTTTTGGAAGCTCTTTTATAATTTTAGCTTTTATTTTTTTATTTTTTATTTTTTTTAATTTTAGCTTTTAAATGGTCTGCTTTCCGTATTAAATTAATTTTGTGTATGGTGTAAGGCAGGAGGCAATACTTCTGAATTTCTACATTGCTGTCCGGTTGTGTCAGCACAATGAGGAAAGGAATCCTTTCCTCATTGGACTGTTTTGGTACCTTTGCCCGACCAATATCGGTTGACTCCGTTAAGAGTGGGTCTAATCTGTCTCCACGTTAGCACCTCACTGTCTTGACTGCTGTAGCTTTATGGTGAATCTTAAAGGCAGTCGTCCAGCTGAATTGTTCTTCGCAGTAGCTTTGACTCTTCTGTTTTCTTTGCATCTCCCACTTGAACTGTACAATCAGCTTGTCAATCTCTACAAAAAAATGCTGCAGGTATTTTCAATGGAAGAGTGTTAAAAGATGTAGATCAATTTGGAGACAATTGCCATCTTTAAAATATTGACGCTTCCAATCTATAAATATGGAATATCTCTTCATTTAGGTCTTTAATTTTTCCCTCAGCAATGTTTTATAGTTTTTAGCGCAGAGGTTTTGCACATCATTTGTTAACGTGTTCCTAGGTATTTTATGGTTTTTGGACGCTGTTAAAATCTCCAATTCAGGTAATAGCTTGCTTGCTTGCTTTCTTTCTTTCTTTCTTTCTTTCTTTCTTTCTTTTTCTTTCTTTCTTTCTTTTCTTCCTTTCTTTCAGTTTTTCTTCTTATTTTTAAAGTCCTGTTATCGAGCATATTCTTATTTATTTATTTATTCATTTATTCATTTATTTATTTATTATTTTATTTTTAGAGAGAAAGAGTGTGAGCAGGGAGGGGCAGAGAGAGAGAGAGAGAGAGAGAGAGAGAGAGAGACAGAGACAGAGACAGAGAGAATTTTAAATAGGTCCCATGCTCAGTGCAGAGACTGACTCAGGGCTCAATCTCATGACCCTGGGATCATGACCTGAGCCGAAAATCAAGGGTTGGACATTGAACAGGCTGTTCCCCCGGGCTCCCCCAGCATATTCCTACTTACGATTGTAATGTCTCCCAGATTAATTACCCCACTTATCATTATGGAATATTCCAGTTTTGGTAACACTCTTTATCTTGAAGACAACTTTATATACCCACTTCATCTTTTTTATGCTGAGAGTTTGCATGATATTTCTTTTCTCATGTATTACTTTCTTTGACTTTATATTTGAAGTATGCTTCACGTAGATAGCATATACGACTATTTTATAGACAGTTAGGTCTTGGTTTTTTAAACTATTCTGACAACATCTGCTTTTTAATTGGAGTCTTTATTCTATTTACATTTAATGTAATTATGGATATGGTTGGATTTAGGTCTACCATGTTGATATTTGATTTCTGTTTTTTCATTTTTTTTTTATTGCTCTTTGGGTTAATTAACTACTTTAAAAGAATTTCAATTTAATTTCCCTATTGGCTTTTTAGCTTTGCTCTTTGCATGTTTTGCATTTTTTGGTGGTTGCACTAGGGAATATAATACATATTTTGAACTTTTTATAGTCTACTTATAGTTAGTATTTGTACCACTTCATGTGAATTATAAAAATCTTACAGCTATGTACCTTCACTTCTTCATGCTATACTTGTTATATGTATTATATCTGTGTATTCTGCAAGCCCCATAATACTTTTTTTTTTTTCTTTAAGCAGTCACATGTTACTTTGGAAAATGAGAGAATAAAATGATATCTTTTATAGTCATCCACATTCCTGAGGATCTTCATTCCTTTCTGAAATCAGAGTTCCCATTTATATCACTTCCCTTCAGCCTGAAGAATTTAATTTTTTTTCATAGGGAATACTTTTCTGCTGGTGAGTTTTCTTATATTTTATTTTATGTTTTTAGAGTGAGAGAGAGCACGAGTGGGGGAGGAGGCAGGGAGAGAGAGAGAGAGAGAATGAATCTTAAGCAGGCCCCACACTCAGCATGGAGTCCCATGCAGGGCTCCATCCTATGACCCTGGATCATGACCTGAGCCGAACTCAAGAGTCAGATGCCCAACCCAGATGAGCCACCCTGGCACCCTGTATTTTATTTTTCTCAATGTGGCTTTATTTGCCTTCAGTATTGGTGGATCTTTTCATTGTGTATAGAATTCTTGGCTGACGGTATTTCTTTTTAGCACATGAAAGTTGATGTTCTCTCTTCTGGTTGATTGTTTCGATAAGAAGTTATTCAGCATTTATTTATTTATCTACTTTATCTAATGTGTTGTTTGTATCTGGCTGTCTTCAGGATTTTCTCTTTTTAAAAAAAAATTTTTTTTTTCAACGTTTATTTATTTTTGGGACAGAGAGAGACAGAGCATGAACGGGGGAGGGGCAGAGGCAGAGGGAGACACAGAATCGGAAACAGGCTCCAGGCTCCAAGCCATCAGCCCAGAGCCTGACGCGGGGCTCGAACTCCCGGACCGCGAGATTGTGACCTGGCTGAAGTCGGACGCTTAACCGACTGCGCCACCCAGGAGCCCCAGGATTTTCTCTTAATCTTTGGTGTTATTCACTTTGACCATGACGTGCCTAGGTATTTTTGACTATGTTTTGTTTATCTTGTTTGGTGTTTGCTGAGTTTCTTGAATCCGAAAATCTATGCCTTTCGACATACTTGGGAAAATGTTGTCCGTTATTCCTTCAAATATTTTTTCTGCCCTATTTTTATTCTCTTCTTCTGGGGCTCCAATTATATGTATATTTGACCTTGCATTATTTTCCCACTTTTTGAAACCATTTTTGTTTTTCAGATAGAACAGGATTATCAATCTCGGCATGATTGACATTTGGGGCCTGATTGTTATTTGTTGCCTGTGGGAAAGGTTTCCTGTGCATGTAGGACATTAGCAGAGTATCCTTCACCTCTACCACTAGATGCCAGTGGCGTAGCCTCCAATTTGTGACAATCCAAAGTGTCTGCAGACATTTCTAAATGTCCCTTGGGGGATGAAATCACCTCCAGTTGAAAATTAGGGACATAAATCAGCAGAAATTGTCCAGTCTTCAGGTTCACTAGCTCTTTCTTCTGTTATCTCCAATTTAGTGAATATATTTTGATATTTTGTTTTTCAGTTATAGAAATTTCATTTGGCTCTTTTTTTGTGGGTTTTACCTTTCTACTGAGATGACCCATCTGTTTATTCATTACAGAGGCATTTTCCTTTCCTCACTTGAGCACAGCTATAATAGCCCCTTTAAAATCTCTGTCTTCTAATTTCAACCGTGTCTTAAAATGTAGGCCTTACTATTATTCAGGTATGGTGAGACCAACAGGTTGGAAAATGGTAGCCATTGAAAATGTAATTTGTTACCCATAGTTCTCAAGAACATGGGGTACAGCATGTCAGAGTGGGCCAAACAGGGAGGCACAGCGCTGTTTTGGAGGCAGAAGGAATGAGGGGAAAATGTGGACAAGAGCCTTTACTGTGGTTTTTCAGGGAAGGACAAGGGAAGGCAGGGTAAGCAGGGATAAGATTGGCTAGTTTGGATAATTTCTGTGGGCTCTAGGGTGTAGGGACTGTCCCCGGGTGTCTGGTAGCTGGCCCTGGGGTGACTGGGGCATGGGGATCATGGTCTGTTTGTAAGAGGCTTGTGAGAGCCCAACAAAAGAGATGATTGGGGCTTGGGCTTCAGGTTGGTTGGCTTGAATATGAAAGGTGCACTCCTTGTTGAAGCTGTTGTCTCCGTCTAGGAATGAGGTGTGGGGTGGGGGGCACAGTTTCTTCCAGTGTCACAAGGCCTCAAGATGTCAGAGCATCAGAATAAAAAGACTTGCTTTTTGTTTATCCAACATTTGTGTCATCTGAGAGTTAGTCCACACTGATTGCCTTTTCTCTTGAGTCTGGGCCCCCATTTTCCTGCTCATATATTTTGTAATTTGGGAATGTATTCTGGATCTTGTGGATGATATGTTGGAGGGACTGGGATTCTGTTATGTTTTTCTTTTCTTTTTAAAAAATTTTTTAGGGGCACCTGGGTGGCTCAGTCGGTTAAGAGGCCGACTTCAGCTCAGGTCATGATCTCGCGGTCCGTGAGTTCAAGCCCCGCGTCAGGCTCTGTGCTGACAGCTCAGAGCCTGGAGCCTGTTTCCGATTCTGTGTCTCCCTCTCTCTCTGCCCCTCCCCCGTTCATGCTCTGTCTCTCTCTGTCTCAAAAATAAATAAATGTTTAAAAAAAATTAAAAAAAATTTTTTAAAAATCTTTATTTATTTTGGAGAGAGAGAGAGAGAGAGAGAGAGAGAGAGAGAGAGAGAGACAGAGTACGAGCAGGGGAGGAACAGAGAGAGGGGGAGACATAGAATCCAAAGCAGGCTCCAGGCCCTGAGCTGTCAGCACAGAGCCTGATGCGGGGCTCGAACTCACGAACCACAAGATCATGACCTGAGCCGAAGGCAGACGCCCAACTGACTGAACCACCCAGGCGCCCCATGTTATGTTTTTCTAAACAACATTGAGCCTTTGTTTTAGTACACTTTGCTGAATTCAAACTCCAAGCTGTCTCTGCTGTGTTGGGCAGCAGAGATCTCTGTCCAGGTCTTACAGCGTTAGTGGGGCTGCTGGGAGTCAGCTCCGTGCACATGAAATTCAGGGGTCCGCTGGAGATTTGGGCAGAATTTATGCACAGAATTTGGAATGCTTGCTTTGTAGTTCTCTCCTTTTTGGGATTTCCTCTTTCATTTTCTAGCTACTGTGGTCACCTGCACTCTGTCCTCTGATTCTACAACCAATCAGACTGCAAGCTTCTCTCTGAATATTAGCTGCTCTATGACAGGGGTCTGCCTCAAGCAAAAAGCTATAAAAAACAGAAATGCTCAGAAACTCACCCAGTGGCATCATCTTCTTCCAGGTGCCCAAACTTCTCCACTTTCTGCCTGCTTTTTGTCTCTGTCTGGTGTCTTCAGATTAAAAATATATAGAGTTTAAACGTGGAGGGTTGATCCAACGTGAGCTACTCCACCATTACTGGAAGTGGAATTTCTTGTATCCCATAAAATTTGACATATTGTGATTTTACTCAGTGTTCCAAGTATTTTAAATTTCGCCTACAATTTTTCCTTTAACAAGGAGCAACAGAATGTTTTTTACTTCCCAGGTGTTTGGATTTGCAATCAATCCTTTTATTAATATTTAAAATTTTTATTATGTTATGGTCTCAAACATAGTATGTATAACATCGATTGTTTGGCCCTTCCTGAATCTTCCTTTCCAGACTAGTGCCTGTTTAACTTTTGGGAAGGATTTTTGTGTGCTCAAAAAGGATGTGTATTCTCTGCTGGGTGAGTTCTGAGTATATTTATTAGTTCAACTTTAATAAATCTCTTTATTTTTGTATATTGCTTTTCGTGTGTCTGGGCCATCAATTTCCGAGAGGGGTGTGTTAAAGTCGCCAACCAAATCTCTTGCTTTATTTATTTCCCTTTGTAGCTCTGGTAGCTGTTACTCTGCATTTTTTTTGAGGCCACATTCTTAGGTGTGTATCTTCTCACGATCATTATATCATCTTGAGTTATTGTTCCTTTCAGAAGCAGCTACTATTCCTCTCTCTCTCTCTTATCTGTCCTTTGGCACTCTGCGCATGCTTCTAGTGTGAGGTGTTTACGTCTCTCTTTAATTCGGGGAGGTTCTTGGTTATTAGTTCTTCATTAGTTTCCCCCTCTGTTAGTGTCTCTGCTCTTCTGGGGCTCTTAGAATGTGGGTGTCGGCAGGTCTGCTTCTGCTCCCCATGTTGCCTATCACTTATCTACTCAAAAAATATTTCCCGGGGCGCCTGGGTGGCTCAGTTGGTTGAACATCCAACTCCTGATTTTGGCTCCGATCATGATCCCAGGGTCATGGAATTGAGCCCTGCATCGGGCTCTGTGCTGACAGCTCGGAGCCTGCTTGGAATTCTCTCTCTCTGCCCCTCTCCCCTGCTCTCTCTCTCTCAAGTAATAATAATAAAAATGTAGAACTGTCTTTATATAAAAAAAACCATTTCCCATCTTTTTATCTGTTTTTGGTGCTTTCCAGGGAAGTTTCCTGATGTGATCTTCCAGCTCACAAAATGATTCTTTAGCTATTTGTTGAATGTTTTATTTTGGGAATAAAATACGGCAAGCCTGACACTCTGACCACTTTCAGCCCCTCATTTGAGTCCAGAGGTAGGGGTGGGGCTTTGAGTACTCTTGGCCCCACCCCCAGCTCACCTGTGCCCTGGCCACCACTCTCCACCCTTTGTCGTCAGTCGACATGAGGAGCCTGGACTCCCAGGGCCCCTTCCCACCTTCCCAGCGTCCTCACCATCTCGTTTGGAGTCCACTCCCATCCGCTTCCCCTGTCACCACTTACTAGAAACTGCATTTTATTTCTTTATCTAATTTTGTGTCTCTCCTGCCAGAACGTAAGGGCCAGGCAGGTAGTGCCTTCTGTTTGTTTTGTGCTCTTGTATTTCCCCAGCATCCAGCACAGTGTCTGGCATGTAGTAGATGTTCAATAAACATTTGCTAAGTGAACCAATGATTACACTGTATTCTTATTTCGCCTATTATTAATATTGTCGTTACTTTGTAAGAACTCCCTTTTATTGGACATCTTCTTTGTTCCAGAAACCGTGCTAGGATCTTTACATTCATGGTATTATTTAAATTCATTTTATGTTTTTATGGTGGTAAAATATACTTAATATAAAAGTTATTGTTTTAACCCCTCTAAAGTGGACAGTTCATTGACACAAAATACTTGCAGGTTACTGTGCAGCCATTCCTAGCCTCCATCTCCAGACCTTTTTCATCTTCCCGAGAGGAAACTCTGTCCCCATTAAACTAAAGTTTAATGTGTTTCATACCCAGTGTTTCCAGTTCGTTCTTCTTTACAATTGCCTGTTCCTACTTTATATTCCCAATTATCTTCCCTTATCTCCTTGAAGATATTTTTTTGCTTAGTTTGGATTCTTGTTGTGTTTTATCTATTAATTCTGCTTTATGGACAGATACAGGGTGTCTGTTGTCTTTCTTCAGCAGGGTGGCTGCTCTCCTGAGAAGTCTTGCTATTTTTCCCTGGGAGCCACAGCTGTCTTGACACCTTGGAGAAAGGTCATGCCCAGACCCCCACTTGGGCTCTTCCTGGGGAGTTTTGGAGAATGGGCAGGGGCAGGGGTGCTTACAGGGTGGACAACTTGGATGCTAGTCTGGGCTTGATCATATCCTGATTTTAGGTGCCCCTGGCTTCCCCACTGGCCAGCCTGACTCTGACATCTCTTTTCTGAGAGCTGTTAGCCTTTGCTGCAACCCCCTTGCCCATGGGGTGGAGTGCTTGGGGGCCCCACGTGGCCCATTCACATTGTCACAGACTTCCCACCTTCTCCAGGTCCTGCCATCAAAGCTGGTACTGGGTGAGGGGCTGGTGCTTCTGCTCTTTGGCGGTTCTTACTCTAGTGACGGGGTGGGAAGGGACCATCCAGGGCAAGATGGGGTAGAGACACGGGCCACTGGAAAGTTCCCTTGCAGCCCTGCTTATTATGGAGCTGGCTCCTCTCCCACTGCCCAGTTCTGCAGATCCCTGCATGGGGCTCTGCGTCTCTTTTCCTAAGAACTTCGCAGTGTCTGCCTCTTGCTCAGGGACGTCTCCAAAGCATGGAGAGCCAGTACCTGTGTCAGCTCCCCTCTTGTGAGCTTCCTGTCTCTGCAGGTGCTTTGCTCTGACAGTTGCTGGGCAGGAATGTTGCCTTCAAGTGGCTGTGCTTGGGGGGCAGTTGCAGAGGAGGGACAGCGATGAATTGAGGAGCACGTTTTGTGAGGGAGGGACCCAGAGCAGGCCGGGCCTAAGGGGTTCAGTCCTGCCAGAGAGCAGAGGGCTGGGCAGGTGCCTGGAGGCCCTTCCCTTGGGGCCTCTGCCCCTGGGGACTTGAGGTTCTGGGTTATGTGGCTTCTCTTGGCTGTGACCTTGGGTGTGTCCGACCTGTTAACTACATGAGTTTACTTTCAAATTCATTTCTTTTCTTTCGCACCCTTATCTGTTAACCTCCCCCATTCCTGCTCCTTCTGTTGCCTCGTGGGCTGCCAAAGACCCTGGTTCTCTGCTCGTGTTGTAAAGTGGTGAGGCTTGTTTCAGAAAGAGAGTGTGTGGGAAGCCACAGACATGTTTTTATAGAATTCCAGTGTCTTTGGGCAGGAAGGGACTTTGGAAGTGACAGGTCTCATTGATTTCAGATGATCTTACATTTTACTCACTAATGACCCATTTAAGGGACCCAGATCCCATGCCCATAGAAACCCCCACGCCCCCACTTTCTTTTAGCTGCACACTTAAATAGTTATTTGTTGTTATATTTGTAGTTTGTTTTCGTTTTTTAACGTTAATTTATTTTTGAGAGAGAGAGAGTGTGAGCTGGGGAGGGGCGGAGAGAAAGGAGGACAGAGGATCTGAAGCAGGCTCTGCGTTGACAGCCGAGAGCCTAACGCAGGGCTGGAACTCATGAACTGCAAGAATGTAACCTGAGTTGAAGTCAGGTGCTTAACCGACTGAGCCATTGGGCACCCCACATTTGTAGTTTCTTTAAGTTAAGAAAATTTTTTTAATGTGTATTTAATTTTAAGAGAGAGAGAGAGAGACAGAGGGCAAGTGGGGGAGGGGCAGAGAGAGAGAGAGGGAGACACAGAATCTGAAGCAGGCCTTAGGCTCTGAACTGTCAGCACAGAGCCTGACGTGGGGCTTGAACACACGAACCGTGAGATCATGACCTGCGCCTAAGTTGGATGCTTAACCAACTGAGCCACCCAGGTGCCCCAGTTTCTTTAAGTTTTAAGGACCTGCATATCGGAGGAATAGTGCAGGCAAAAAATTTGGCTGGAAGTCCTTAGTTGTGAAAGCCTCGTGTCTCTGCGGCACTGCCTGCTGTCCCCTAATCGTGGACTCTCAACCCCACGAGTACGGGATTTTGTCTTTCGTTCACCGCTAGCTCCCCTAGCTCCTGGGACGGTGTTCTCGGTACGTATTTGCTGACTGAACAAATGACATAGGTAGTAACCCTACTCTGGACCCCTCCTCTGGGCTCCAACCTGAGCTTGAACACATTTGGAGCTGGAGGGCTCACCTCCGGGCAAGGTGACCTGCCTGCCATTTCTGAGCGGGATGCGTACTTAGGAAGTTCTTGTGTCTGTTGAGCTTAGATTATTCCCCCTGAATATACGTTCTTCTTGCTTCTGTCCTCTAGAGCCACAGCGAATAGCATGCATTCCTCTTGTCCATGACAGTCCCTCTTCTGCCGTTGAAGACCGCCACGGTGGGCACCCTGGGGCGCCTCTCACAAGTGTTCCCTGTTCTTCCCATCTTCTTCATAGGGCTTGACGTCGATACTCTCCTCCATCTTAATTGTCCTCCACTGAGGGAGATCTTGTTTTCACGACTGCTCGTAAATGCGGTAGCCAGACCAGCGCTAAACCACGAGCGTGGCGGCTGATCAGAGCAGAGTAATGGTGCTGCTGCCTTCCTTGCAAGAGCGCGGCCAAATTAATACCTTTAAAGTTTGCTTAACTAAACCCCTTTTCCAACGGACTCTCTCCCTGGTTCTGGACTCTAGCCAGGAGAGGCTTTGAACCTAAGTGCAGGCTCAACCCCTCAGCAAGGTAGGGGATAAAAAGGAGCTGGGCTGGGACTCAGGGGACCCGCCCACACTATGGACTGGCGATCCAATGGTCGCGATCCAATGAAACAGCCCAGTGTGAAAGTGCTTTGAAAACCATAAGGATGTCTAAGGCCCCCTGTTATTGTGCTGTAGCTGGCTTATTCTATTGAAAACCCATTGAAGTCTGTTTGAATTGTGCTCAGCCCTCCAGAATATCAGCATCCTTCTCTAAGTTGTTATTCACAGGATGTCCTAGGACCTTTCTAAGACTTTGCGAAGCCAATGATAGAAATGTCGCACATGATAGGACTGAGGGCAAAGCCCGTCGCAGACCACTGGAGGCCTCTACCCACTGGATGGTAGTAGCACTCACCTTCAGCTGTGACGACCAAAAAATGTTTCTAGACATTGCCAAATGCTCCTTGGGTGGGTGGCCAGGGGGAGTGCTCTGCTGAAAAACCATTGGTCTGACTAAAGGAGAGAAGGGCAGAAATATCTAGAACAGTGATACCTACCATCACCACCACCACCAGATTTTCTGAACTTAGCTTCAGTATATGTTTGCTGTTCTATTTGTATTTTGCAAAGATTTGTACTAAAATGGGTCCATATGCTTTGATTTTGCTCTGTCAGCATAGAGCAATGTGGTCTAAAAGCATGTTTGGTGCCGGAGTGCGAGCAGGGGCTGGGGGGAAAGCAGGTTGGGAATAATCCCTGGGGCTTAGATAGCTGGTAAGGGGTGGTCCGTGACAGAACGTGCGGAATTAGACATGTGTCTTGGGGAAGACGTCGATGGACTCCCAGATCTAGTCCATGCGTGCCTGGAGCAGAGGTGCCTCGGGGCTTTATTACTGTGGTTGGGGGCAGCAAAACCAAATAGAGGGGGGTTTTCTAAGTTTCTTTGGTGTTAAGTAACCACTCATACAGGTAGGTTGGCGGTCAGATGAGGCCACACAGGTACTTTGTTCAGAAGTTATTATTTCCATTTGAAAGGGTAATAATTTTCATACAGCAGTCAGAACAAACTCATGTTGCCACAGGTTGAGGAGAATAATGGAGAACCTCCAGTTTTACCAAAGTACCTGGTTTATGCCCTGGGAGGTAATAGCAGTTGAGAGCAGTTGAGAGAGGTGAGTCAGAGCCTGTCATTTCCTGTCAAACAGGAGATTATTCATCATTATTATTTTTATTTTGGAAATTAACTCCCCAAAGGGGCCAGGCTGTGCTATGCTTCTCTAAGGGATACTCCCACTTTAAAATATAAGCTGTTTTGAGATGATCAGAGCACAAGAACACATCCGGTTACAGAGAATGATTTCCCTAGCTTTTCCCGAAATAAAAAATAGCCCAACGTGCTTAGGAAATGGGAATTATGGTGGACACTACATTATTTTCTAGATGGATCACCTTATAAACTAAAGCCCCGTCATCCAGTTAATGGTGAAAAATTGTCTATTTGAAGAGAATAATTGCCAAAGAGCAGAGAGGCCGAGTCTGATCTTTTCTTCAACAAGAGGGGTCTGACATCAATTGTATTTGGACTCTGTATGAGGCAGCGGGACCTCAGCTGGAGAGCTCGGGTGGGGAATCCAAAACTGGGCTGGGAAGGAGAGGCAGCCGCCTTGCACGGACTTCTGGAATCGGACCTGAGGGCTTGGCCAGTCAGCTGGACAGAGCTCAGGTGGTCCCATCTTACGGCTGGGACATGCTCATGAGCCTTCAGAGATGTTATTTGTGGGGCGCCTGAGTGGTTCAGTTGGTTAAGCGTCCGTCTCTTGATTTCAGCTCAGGTCATGATCTCACAGTTCATGAGTTCGAGCCCTGCGTCAGGCTCTGTGCTGACAGGGTGGAGCCTGCTTGGGATTCTGTCTCTCTTGCTCTCTGCTCCTCCCCCGCTTGCTCTCTCTCTCTCTCTCTCTCTCTCTCTCTCTCTCAAAATAAATAAAAATAGACTTAAGAAAAAAAAGAAATGTTGTTTGCTTTAAAAACTTTTTTTTATTAAATATATTGTAAAATTGGTTTCCATACAACATCCAGTGCTCATCCCAACAGGTGCCCTCTGCTTTTAAAAAATTTTTAAGTCTTTCTATTGTGATATGAAGTGCATCTACAAAAAAGTGACCTAAACAAAACATTGCAGGTCAGTGAAAGTGTGAAAGCCGTCTGTTTCAGGAATATAACGCGCCAACGCCCCAGAAGCCCATTCCTCCACTGTCCCAACCTCAAAGACAATCACTATCCTGACTTCCAGCACTGTAACTTAGCTTTGCCTGTTTTCTCAGTTTTTGACTTTGAGAAGTTTAAACCTATATAGAAATTGCAAGAAGAGTCGTGGTCACCTGTCCACCCTTCACCTACACGGACCGATTGTGACCATTTTACCACGTCTCCCTTTTCTTACCTGAGAAATTGTTAGATAGCAACCTCAGAGCCAGGCTTTTGGGTCAGATTCAGACCGGTTTATATTCAGGCCAGTTTTCCAGATTACTCTATTACAGGTACCGCATTTGTCAAAACCCGACCAATGCGAAGTGCCCATTTGAAGGCTCCTGGCCAAAGGAAGAGGGTGGCGTCTCTTTGGAGCCTCTGAGGGGCCAGGTTCAGTTAGCTGGGAAAATGACCAATCAAGCCATCCATGAGTTAATTCGTTAAACTCTTCCTCTCTTTCTTTTTCTCCTTTCTTCTCCCTTTGAACAAATATTTTCTGAATGCTATAATCATCTGTGCTAGGTGCTGGGGTATGCTGATTGGCAAATGGGTCTCTGGTCTTTGCCTTCACGGATCGTATCTGCTGGGTGTGAGGGAAAGCCTGATCGATACACAGATAATGACAAAAAGTGGTGTGTAGGAGGGACAGGATGGAGGAGAGGGCACAAACCCTGTCTCTGGGGGCCAAGGAAGCTTCCTACAGGCAGGGACCTCAAAACAGAAGGAGGAGACCCTGATGTGGACTGAATGGTGTCCCCCCAATTCAACGTTGAAGCTCTAATTGCCAGTATATCAGGGGGTGGGGCCTTTGGGAGGTGACCAGGGTTAGGTGGGGTCCTGAGGGTGGAGTCCTCACGAGGAGGACTTCTAAGAAGGGCAAGAGGCTGGAGTTTCCTCTTCTGCCACGTGAGGACACAGCGAGAGGGCAGCTGTCTGCAAGTCAGGAAGAGAGCTTCACCGGACCCTGAAACCTGCCGAACCTTGAGCTTGAATCTTCCAGTCTCCAGAACTGTGAGCAGTTTCTCTTGTTTGAGCTACTCAGTCTATGGTGTTTTGTTATAGCAGCCTGAGCAGTCTAAGCCTGACAGCATCATGCAGGAAAGAAAGGGGGGAAAGATGTTTCCAGCGAGGGCTACCAAGAGTCCTATGTACACAGGGTCCTGTTAGCCCACCGGGTGGGTTAAGCGCACAACCATTCACAGAATCCATGCAACAGAGCACGGGGTCTGGAGGGATGCAGCCCGGTGAGCAGCGGATGGTGCGGGACAGAGGGGGGCAGGGTGTGTGCTGCAGGAAGAACTCAGGGGGACCCGGGGGACTGAGGGGGAACAGTGGCTGGTTGGCCGGCAGCATTTGGAAGGATGCGGAGTGGGGGTCATGCCAGGGCTGTGTTCTGGGCTTAGCTAGACTTGGAGAAGAACTGGGGACTGTTTCTTAGTCCAGGCCACGGTATTTGGGCTTGGAAACTCCCTAGATTTAAATCTAGTCTTGCCTCAGGCAGCGGGAGGTCTTCTGATTCTCCTGACTCTGTTCTTAAAACCTTGCATGGTGAGATCTAGTGAGCAAAGAGATCATTAAGAACAGAGTTTACTTTTTCTGGTTATAGGCTAACATATGCTTATTACAGAAAAGTCCAAGAGTTACAGAAAGGTAGAAAGGAGAAAGAAAATAAATGATGGTATTTTACCAGAGTGTAGTATTGGTTTTAGAAATTCTGTTGAATGGAAGGTGGCAGGCTTTATTACTTTTATTGTTTATCTGGTGAACTCAACAACAAAACCCTTTACTCCTTTCAGAATTATCCTGAGGTCCAGGCATAGAAAATTAGTTTAGTACATACAAGGAAAATGATGATGCAGCAGCTCACCCAACCCTGAGGCAAACTTGGGAACGTAGTCGAGGGGGATGAGATAGTGGTGACCTTCTCCAAAGCTGGATGAGGCATCCCTTGAGCCACCACTGGTGCTGGGCAGCTGCCCATCACCTGTCACAGAGAGGGTCTGCACCTGACACGTCCGGGCTCACCTCCACAGCCGAGGGCAGGACTCGGTCTCCACCTGGGTCACAAGACCTCTCTTTCCTTCGTCACCTGCATGCACATTCCATAATTTCTCATTTAACCTCTTCGTGAAGTCAAACTGGAAACACTGTATAATTTTTAGGTTGTTTTCTTTTTCCTGGTTGGAGGACTTATCTATTTACAGATGGTCCCTGACTTCTGGTGGTTCCACTTTATGATGGTGTGAAAGTGATACGCATCTCCTAGAAACTGTACTTGGAAGTTTGAATCTTGAGCTTTTCCGGGGCTGGCGATACGCCTTACGATCCTCTCTCGTCATGCTGCCGGGTGGCGGCAGCGGGCTCCCAGTCAGCTGCGCGGTCTGGAGGGTGAGCGGCCGATACACTGACAACCACCGCTTGTCAGTTTCACTAGTGTGTCCAGTAAGTCACATGAGCGAGCCAACTCTGTACTATCAAATAGGCTTCGCGGTAGGTGATCTTGCCCGACTGTAGGCTGATGTAAGTGTTCGCAGCACGGTTGAGGGAGGCGAGGCTGAGCCCTGGTGTTCGCGAAGTTAGGTGTATGAAATGCATTCTCAACTTACAGTATTTTCAACTTATGATGGGTTTATTAGGATGTAACCCTGTTGTAAGTCAAAGATCTGTACTTTGGTTTACACCCTGTTTGCTTCCAGGAAGGATTTGTGATGGCTTATAGTAAAATTCACTTTTCCGACCAGGCTGCCAGATAGAAGTAAAAAATTAAAAAAAAAAAAAAACCCTCATATTCATAACATTATTAAAATAGGCTTTATACATTTAGCTACAAGAGCCTGGTAGTCAGGGGCAGGACGGCAAGTGGCTGTTGGGGTGCGTAAGTATTTGTTTGGAAGGAAAAGACCAACTCTGAGATGAGGACCACTGTTTTGCTAAATCCTTCAAGGAGCTAATCGCATAGGATCTTACTTGGACATGGGTTAGAGAAAGGGCCTCGTTGTCCCAGTGGCCTCGGGCCCCCGTACTTAGGGCAAGTGACAGCAGTTAAAAGGCTTAGGCATGTGAGTGCTTCCGCTCTTAATCCAGTCTGAGGCCTAACAGAAGAGGACTCAAGAAGTGAGGGTCTGACGTGGGGACCCTGCTAGGGACGCCAGTCTACTGAGTGTCCAGTGGCCGAGCTGACGCAGCTTCCTGTCTAGTCAGGGAGATGGAACATCACTCCTGGCTCCTTTCCTTGCCTCAACCCTCCCAAGGCTATTCCCACTTCCCACAGGAAATAGTTGAAACTCCTTAGGACTCCTTTCACGGTCCTAAAGATCTGGTCTCAGTTTACCTTCCTGCATTTAGTTCCAACCCACCTCTCCCGCCCCACCCTTTACAGCTTCCTTCAGGCCACCTGCTGCTTCCCGAATTCCTGCTGCCCCGGGATGCCTGGCTCTACCTGGCCACAGGTGCTGCCTCTTCCGGGAAGGCCCCTTGGGGCTCCCAGCATCCTGCCTCTTAGAGCACTGATCTCACCTGCCTACAGTTCTCTGAGATCATCTGCGGACCCTCCTTATAGGGTAACCAGCTCTGTGAAGGGAGAGAGACCAGTGGCTCATTTCACGTGCACCCCACCCTCCAAGGCTTTTGTGCATAAGTACTTCATGCTTGTTGATTCAAGGAACTTACATAACACCTAGTGTTTGTAAGACCTGGCCAACAGCATCCTGCACGGTCAGTATACGTGGTCCTGCGTGCGGAAGGGCACCTGGAGCAGCAGAAGGCGGGCCTGGGGTGAGCACGCTTCCTCACTTGGGAGCAGGACAGACAGCTGTGCAGGGAACATGTGCAGCTTTGCCTCCATCTTGGCAGTGGGATTCAGAGCGCAGGGGTGATTGGGGGCTGACCTTGTGGTCACTGCTGTCTGGGGCACTCTGCCGGGCAGAGAGGGATGTGGAAAGGGAGCCAACGTCTGAAGAAACCTTAATTCCTGTCTGGGGCCTCAGATTTCTTCTGGCGAGATGCTCCTAGAACCACACCTGGGGGTACAAGTGTGGGGTAAGTGACTCAGAGGAACCGTATGTGGCTAATGAGACAAAGCAGAGAACTCTGGGCAGCGGCTGTCAGCGGAGGTGTGAGTGGGCCCTGATGGTGACAGGAGTGTGATGGGGACAGAGGCAGTCATGGCGCCTTGCACACGGCATGTGCCGCATCAAAGCCGCGTGGCTTGCTGGTTTCTTGTTCTCATCGACATGAACAGGCTACCAGGTGGGAGAATCTGGGAGAATCTGGACAGGCCAGCCGTGAGTTTGGCTTTGCCAGAAGCTTTCTGGAGAAGGGAGGAGTTGGGTCTGGGCAGCTAGTGAGCCCAGGTGGCTGGGCCTCCAGCACCTTCTGCAGAGGACTCTTCCTGGGACCAGGGGAGCACTTCTCACCCCATGTCTATGCCAGATTGGTAGAACTTTTGCAAGTTGATGGCTTCATCTCGATTGTTAAATTTCATAAGACACCGGGACCCCTCACAAGCGGCTCTAAAGGAATTAGATTGCTAATAAATGCAAACTGTAAAATATTCATTTAAGATGATTATTTCATATTATTAGGTAGAATTAACTTTCTGCTCTCTTATGGTAGAATCCATAACTATCTGAGCTATTTAGTGAATGAAATATTTAACCTGATCTGTATGCTTTAAGTGACCTAAGGATAAATGTTATGTTTTTAGTGCTAGAGACAAAAACCAAGGGAAACAGATGCTTTAGGCCTCCTGCCAGCCTTCCTGGGTGAGGAGCCCTTGGGAGGCTCTGGCACTTTCCGCCCCTCCCCGTTGGGTCAGCAGGGGCTCTCATCCACTGGTCCTTGGCAAGGGAGCCCAGGGGCATGTCTCCTTCCTGTGTTTCTGCCTTTTCCCCAGTGGCAGCAGCTCCCGGGTGGCAGAGAATCGAGGGAGCCGGAAGGTTGCTTTTGAGCTGTGTGACCTTGCTTGAGGTCACATTCCTGACCAGGTCTCAGCCTCCCCATCCACAGTGGGGCCGTGGAGATCGCTGGGTACGGTGTAGCCTGTGGAGTGCAGCACAGGAGGGGCAGCCCTTGGAATTCTCTGCCCCAGGACAGGGTCACAGGGGCCATTCCCGCGGAATTCAGAGCTCCCTGGACTCTCTGGGCGGCTCAGTTTCTCCTGCCTTTTTCCGGGCTGGCTTCGCTCTTTCCCCTTCTTTTCCCCTTTTCTTCCTCCCACCTGCCCCATCCCCTTCTGTCCCAGCTCTGCACCCAGCCCAAGGGAGGGGGCTTGGCCAGGACTGGCTGAGGGAACTCTCCTGTGTCCCCTCCTCACCCCTGAGCCCTCAGAACCCAGACAGCTCTGGGATAGAGCCAGGTTGGTGTCCCCAGGGCCTGGTGGGAAGGAAGCTGTGGTGGGGGGGGGGGGACGCTGGGGGACTGGCCATGAGGAGCAAGGAAGCTCTGTGGCCTTTTTGGGGCAGGCTGCTCTGTCTGCAGGGACAGGCCAGAGCTTTGGCATGTGTATGTGCACGCGCAGGGAGGGAGAGGGTGAGGGAGAAAGGAAATGAGAGAAGCAAGCTTGCAGGTGACAAACTGGTCAACGGAACCCACCCTTCCCTTTCCCTGGGGTCCGTGAGCTCCACCTTCCCTGCCATGGTGCCAGCTGATTGCAGCAGAGTTACCTAGGTGGCTTGATGAAGCGGATTTGGGGGCCTCGCCCCTGGAGTTTGGATGCACAGCTCTAGTCGTAGGGCCTGGAGTTAGCACTGGCCCCAGCCCTCTGCCCCCAGGGGCTGGGGAGGGCACCTCGGTTTGCCTCTCAGTGCCCTGCAGGCTCGTACCGGGACCCCGGGGCTCGTTCAGCCTCAGTGTTCGGGCTGGGAGGTGTCTCCTTCGGGTCCGAGGGGCAGCAGTTAGGATGGCTGCCTTTCCTCGCCCGCTTCCCTCCTGTATGGACAGGTAGGAAACTTGGGACCCAAGTCCTCTTGGGGGCTATTTGGTTCCAAGACCGGGGTCCAGCCCGTGGCCTGAGGAAAGCCCCTGCCTGTCGCTCTCTGTGCTTCTGTGTCCCTGGCTGAGGGGCTCACTGACTGCTTCCCGCCTCTGCGTTCCGTTTTCTACACCGTCCGCATTGTCCAGGCTGCCAGGCACATTTTGCCACTGGGCACCTGTCCCTGGAGGTGGCTGGCCGCAGCCTCAGGAAGGAGCAAGTTTCGCGCTGTGCTTGAGGCTCTGGACCCGCCCCTCCAGGAAGCTGGGGGTGAGCCTGTCAGCTACACCTGCCCCCCGCTGCGCTGCACGGAGCCGGGACCCCTGATCTGGGCTGAGCTCACTCACGAGCTTGCCTCGAGGCCAAGACAGGGGCCACCACTCAGCTGGTTGGCGCAGACCCTCTGAGCCACCTCTGACTGACGGGTCTGCCTTTCACCCAGGGCTGAAGGTGTAGGTGCTGGGTGAGCTCTGGGACTTCTGCTTTCTCTGGGTTTGTCCCGGGGCAGACGTCCTCGGGTATAACCGTGAACCGCTGGCCTGCCCCTGGGAGGCTCTCAGGATCTTGGGAAAGCTGAGGTGCAGGTAATGGAGAGGATCTGGCTGCAGAGGCCACCAGGGAGTGTGGGAATTAGGGCCCGCCTCTGGCTCCCTGGTGCGCAGGTCTTGCGTCCGAGCTCAGGCCCGTCAGCTCTTGCCTGCAGGTTGCCTGAGCTCCACTCTGCTTGGCAGACGTGGGCCCCGGGCACCACCTCCTCCAGGAGCCCCCTGGACACTCCCAGGCTGGGTGAGCCCTGAGGGTGCCAGGAGACCCTTTCTGGAAACAGCCTGCCTGCCTCCTGATTTTGTTAGCTTAGCTGTTTGACAAGCGGACACTGGAACGGGAAAGACCCAAGTTCAGATCTCGTCTCGCCTGCTTGCTACTGGGTGGCGTGAGTCCCTGTTTCGTTGTCTCTAAAATGGAAAGTGATACTGGGCCCAAGAGTCCACGAGACAGCGCATGGAAGGCACAGATGATCTGTGGGTGTTCCCGGACCCCACGCCCACCAGCCTCCTTTCTACACCTTTCTGTGTGGTTAGAATTGTTGCTAACGGCGTCTTGCACTTGGCCTCCCAATCAGCTTCTCTTCCATTTCAGCCAAACCCTCTGGGTGGAGTGAGGAGTGGACAGAGCTCAGTGGCACCTGTGACGTGGTCAGTGGCTGGGCTTGGTCATCATGTGGACGTCTGGGTCCAGGTGTAGGTGTTGTCCGATTCTGATTGTTGGGGCAAAAATTCTAACCCCAAACATCCCAACAGCCGTCCGTTTGGACACCTCCTGGTTTGGTACCACTGTCGTGCGTGGGAGCTCCTTCCTGATTTCTGCCTTGGCCCCGTCGCTTCAGAAGGAAGCCACCACAGACTTGGCGGCTGGTCTTACTAACGGTGTGGTTGCCTCGGGATTACATGTTCCAGTTTGGATTGGTTAGTTTGCCGTGAACTCTTCAGATGCTGCCATTGTCTGTAGAAGAAGCTTCTGGAGCTCCCCTCATGGCCTGCAGACCCCTTCCCGCCTTCCCAGCATCACCGCTGACCACTCCCATTGCTCTCTGTTCTGCAGGTACCTGGGCCTTCTCTCAGTACCGTGCACGTGCCTGGTCCCTTCCCATCACTCAGGTCTCCTCCTCAGGAGGTGACCCGGGCACTCACTTTTTTTTTTAAGTAGGCTTTGTGCCGACACGGAGCCCAATGCGGAGCTCGAACTCACGACCCTGAGATCAAGACCGGGGCCAAGATCTACAGGCGGGCGCTTAACTGAGCCGCCCCAGCACCTCTACGCTCTTTACGGAAGCCCCTCCCCCAGCTCAGAGCTGGCTTCCGTCCTTTATGACATTTATTGCAATTCGTAGCTCTTTTATTTTTTTTGTTCCTTTCCTATCTGGTCCACGTCCCCCACTGGAATGTAAGCTCTTTGAGGTCCTGTCCCTCGGCGGCTGGCAGGTGGAGACACTCATTAATACACGTTGTCTGTGACTTGTCCTCACCGGTAGCGATACACCTCCGAGCTCCCTGGTGGCCCTGGGACTGCGGACCACTGATGCCCAGGGACCTGTTCCCATCCTCGTCCTTCCTCGCTCCCTCCCTCCTGGACTGAGTGTCACCAGTCCCTCTCCCGACCCAGGCCCCGTTCTCACTTCATCGCACTCCCTTGGTGAAATTGCAACCCCGGTTAAGTCAGCTCTCGGCCGTGGGGAGCTGCCGTGGGACTGGAGAGGGAGCCGCCAGTGCCCGGGGCTCCACGGCCACGGTTCTGTGACCCCGCCCCACGGCCCCTGTGGTCCCCCGTCCGCTCTTCTCCCTCCTCGAGCCCCCAGCGCTGCCTGCCCTCCCTTGGCTGACGACCTTGCTAGGCAGAGATCGTAACAGAGAACTTCTCAGGCTCCTTCTGCCAAACGGTCCAGCCCCTGCACCTGTGCCCGTGAACGACCTTCTTTGCGGTTACCGGGAGGCCTTGGCTCTGTCCTCCGCGGCTGTTCCTGATCCCGGTCCCCCGCCTCCCCAAGCATCTATTTCTCTCCCTTTCCCGGATCTTCCGGCAGCATTCAGACACACCATCACTTCTTCCACCTTAAAAATATCCCTCTCGGTGTGGGGAATCAGAGCCCTCGTGCACCGTTGGTGGGGATGTAAAATGGTACAGCTGCTGTGGAAAACAGTGTGACTGCTCCTCGACAAATTAAAAATAGAATGACCATATGATCCCTCAGTTCCACTCCTGGGTTCACACCCGAGAGAGCTGAAAGCAACGTCTTGAAGAGATACTTGCACACGCGTGTTCGCAGCGGCGCTGTTCACAATCGCCGGAGTCACTTGGGATGAACGGATAAGCCAAATATGGCCCAACCACACAGTGGAATATCATTCCACCTTAAAAAGGAAGGAGATCCCAACCCGGACGAGCCTGGAGGACGTTATGCTAAGTGAGATAAGCCAGTCACGGAAAGACAGAGCTGCCTGGGTTGCAGAGGAGTCAAAATCATAGGGCAGAAAGTAGAACGGATGTTGTGGGGGGCTGCCCGGGGGAAGGAGAGGGCATTAGTGTTTCCCGGGGACAGAGTTTCCGTTGGGGGACGATGCGAAAGTCCCGGAGACGGGTGGCGGCGATGGTCGCACAGCGTTGTGAACGTCCTTCACGCCACTCAAAGGGTGAAGATGGTAGGTTGTGTTGTGCGTATTTTGCCACAATAAGAAACGTGAAAAGTAGTGTCCAGAAACTCGGGAAGTTTAGAATGGTGTGAAGGAGAAGTAAGAGCCACCCCTCCAGCCACCCGCCGGGAGAGCTGCCGAGACCGTCACCGTGCGCCCCGACGGTCACCCCGGCACCGGCCACCCACCGTCAGTCCTGACCTCCTGCCCCACCCGGGCGCCCGGCTCCCCCTCCCTGCCGCGCCGGCCCCGGCTTCCCTCCGCTACTGTTCTCGCGGTTTCCGCTGCCGGCTCTGCTCGCCCGCTGCTCCGAGTTTCATGGCCCCAGCTCTGTCCGTGGATTCCCTGTTTGCCACTCACGCTTCTAAATGGAACGCCTGCCTAGGGGCCCGTGGCCCGGGCTTCCCTCCAGAGCCCCAGACTCGCCTTTCCAGCCACTCCTCTGATGCCTGCACGGGTCAGCGGCCCAAACCCAGCCAGCTGCTCTTGCGTCTCCCCAGACCCCAGCTTCTGACCCGCTTTCCTGCCACCTTCATCCTCCCAGCGTCTCGGGCCGGAAGCCTCACGATGATCTTTGAGCCGCCGCACTTCCGTCTCCACGTAGCCCGTCCGTGCACACACCCTGTCCGCTCTCCCTTCGAAACATGGGCATCCCGCTGCCTCTAACGTGCCCGCCTCCCCAGCGCCCTCACGCACCTGCCCCTGCGCCGCTGCCCTGGCCTTCATGCTTTCCCCACGCCTGCAGCCAGGGCGCTTCCACAAGATGAGGGCCACTCCGTGCTCAGACCCTCCGTGGCTCCCGCGGCACCAAGAGCGAGAGGAGACCCCCTTCCAGGAACCACCCGCTGCCTCTCTGGGCTGCGGCCCTGTTGCTCTCCTCCCCGCCCTCTGCTCCACCAGGCTGCCGAGCCCCGTCTTCCTGCATGGGGGCACCCCCACACCCAGCGTGGCTATTCGCTTTGGCCACCCTTCCTTTTCTGGCTTCTGGAAATGCTCTTCCCCAACTCTCGCATTGCCAGCTCCCACTTTCCTTTAGTGGCTTAACAGGAGACCGTGTTTCATTATCTGCAGAATGAGAAAATACAGTCCGGTTCCACGAGACGGCGCGTGGAAAACTCATAGGACAGGACCTGACTGAGACTCGATGCTCTTCCCACGTGAGCTGGTCTCGATTGTTCCTCCCCATTGTCACCTCTTCAGGGAGCCGCCAGTGAGGGTTCCAGCCCCTCCCCTCACACACCTCCCATCCCCATCCCGCCACTGGGCACTGTCACTAAGAGACCACAGGTGGCAGGTGCTCACTTACCCCGAGTTATTTTCTTCCTCCCCATTAGAACGGAAGTTCCACGAGCACGGGGATCCTTGTCTTTTCCCGTCAGTGTGTCCCAGCACCTAGAACACTGGCTTCCATGCACCGGGTGTTTGATGAACACTCGAATGCATTTACTGGGCTGTGAGCATCTGAGCACAGGCATGGAAATAAGATAATATGCAGTGTGGCTTAGGATCCAGCTGACGTTCTGGTGGTTCCTGGAGGGCCCAGTTTTGAGGGGGAGACTAGAAATGCCGCCTTCAATCAGGTTGTCTTTTTTTTTTTTTTAATTCTATTGTTTAAAAAAATATTTTTAAAATTTATTTTGAAAGAGAGAGGGGGAGAGAGAGCGCGTGGAGGAGGGGCAGAGAGAGAGAGACAGAGAATCCCAAGCAGGCTCCGCACTGTCAGCATAGAGCCCGATGCGGAGCTCGGTCTCACGAACCCTGAGATCATGACCTGAGCCGAAATCAAGAGTCGGACCCTTAACCGACTGAGCCACCCAGGCACCCCTTTTGTAAAAAAAAGTTGTGATAAAATGTACATAACATTAAATCTCCCATTTTAACCATTTTAAAGTATACAGGTGGGTGGTATTAAGTACAGT
Source organism: Prionailurus bengalensis (assembly GCF_016509475.1). Lineage (NCBI taxonomy): Eukaryota > Metazoa > Chordata > Mammalia > Carnivora > Felidae > Prionailurus > Prionailurus bengalensis. The sequence continues at coordinate 4,707,091 of NC_057345.1, forward strand.
CACCACCATCCTTCCTCAGAACTTTATTACCCCAAACTGAAACTGTCCACACTAAGCGCTACTTGCCAAGCCCCCCCGCCCCCCCACTGCCAGGCCCCAGGGATCGCTATTCTGCTTTCTGTGTCTATGAATTTGTCTATTCTAGGTACCTTTATAAATGGAATCATAGAATAGTCGCCTTTTTTTTTTTTTCTGGTCTAGCCCGTTTCACTAAGCACAATGTCTTCAAGATTCACCCACATCGTGGCTCGCGTCAGAATTTCCTTCCTTTTTAAGGCCCAATAATATTCCATCCTATGGATACGTCGCTTTTTGTTTATCCATTTACATTCGTCTGTCCGTGGACCATTTGGGTTTTTCCACCTTTTGTCTGCTGTGAATAATGCTTCTCTGAACGTTGCCTACAGACGTCTGCTTGGGTCCCTGCTTTCAGTTCTTTTGGGTTTATACCCAGAAGTAGGATTGCTGGGTCCTACGGTAGTTCTGTTTAGTTTCTCAGGGAAGAGTTGTACTGTTTTCCAGAGTGGCTGCACCATTTTACGTTCCTTCAGGCAACGTGCAAGGGTTCCCATTGTTCCGCATCCTCACCAACACTTGTTATTTTCTGGGTTTTTTTGTTTGCTTGTTTGTTTTGATAATAACCACCCTAATGCATGTGAAGTGGTATCTCACCGTGGTCTTGATTTGCATTTCCCTAATGCCTAGTGATGCTGAGCGTCTTTTCCCGTGCTTGCTGGCCATCTGTATCACACTGTGGAAATGACTATTCAAGTCCTTTGCCCAGTTTTGAATGGAGTTGTTTGTTTCATCGTTGCTGAGTTGGAGGAAGTTTCGAATGAGCCTGGTCTGCCTGTGAGGCTAAGGAGCCGTGTTGTCTCCTGGGGAGCACGGAGAGATGTGGAAGGCTTCTGAGCAAGTGGGGCTTCTCGGGGTGGTAACATGGGGACGGAGTGGGCCAGGGAGAGACTCGAGGGAGAGACGGTGTTGGATGGTGGGCAGGAGGGCCTGGCTGAGGGCGACGATGAAGGGAGCACCCCAGCTAGGGCCGCATCCCAGACAGCTCCACCACCCTGGGTGTGGCGTGGAGGAGGAGGCCAAGGGGAGGGCTTCCTGGAGCCCCCGGGGTCTTCCCCACCATCCGATGATCCTCGGGGCATCCTGAGATGATAACAGAACTGCCTGCCCTCGAGTGCGTCACCGGGACTAAACAGTTCCATCGCTTCATCCCACTGGTGCACAACGACCCCGGGAGGTAGGCCTGGCCATCCTCACCTCGAGTGCAGGTGAGCCGTGTGGCCCAGAGGTGTTCCGCACCTGGCTGCAGATAACCCAGGTGCTCAGAGTTGGACTCTGGGCTCCCCGACTTGCCGCCTCCTCCGCGTGGACAGGGCCTTTCACATTTTGTTAGTTCTTTGTACGTTCTTGGCGGGAAGGGAGAGGATGCCTTTGCAATTCTCGGCTCCCAAGACCTGGTAGAACTTTTGCCTCTGCTCCTCCAGGCCCCAACCACCTCCTGATGCTGCTGTCCTCCTCCCCGAGACTCCTCTTATTTAAAGCCCAAACCGCAAACAGCCGGCTGAAAGCGACCTCCAAAGTCAGGCACAGGAGGCCTGGCAGGACGGCTGCTGCCGCCAGAGTCGAGGCCGTGACCTTGGAACATAGAAACCCAGCGCATTTGCTTGTCCTAAAAATACAGCTCTTAAAATAGACCCGTCCGCGTGGGAGCCGGGAGCCTGCCCAACATGCAGGTTCTGTGGGGCCGCCCTGCCCAGGGTACAGGGCCTGCCGGGCAGCTGCGCCCTCAGAAGGCTCCCGGGGCTGGCACCCTCGGCCCTGTCCCCACGGTGAGGCAGGCCCAGGTTTGGCTCCCAGATGCGCAAGTTCGGAGGTGCCCCCTCCGGCCCTTGTTCTTGAAACCCCAGCTGCTACCTGCTCCTAGGCGGCACAAGGAAATCTGAGTTGAAGTGGAGCCTGGGGCCGGGCCTGGGAAAAGCTGCAAACAACAGTTTGTGTTTTGGGTGTGAGGCTATAAATAGCCCAGGAGGCCTGAGGGGGTTGGAGATTGAGTCAACTGTGAACGAGCTGGAGACAGGCTCCTTTTCCCGGGAATCCCAACGCCCTCTAGAAATGTGAGCTCATCTTTGCTCCCTGCACCAGCTAGCCCCGCAGTGACAGAGCTGGTGGCTGTAGGGACCCGCCCTGCGGTAACTAAAGCCCGACAAAGGCACCTAGAGATATCCCAGCTGCCCTTTTACTTATATCTGTTTATTTATGTTTAATGTTTATTTATTTTTGAGAGAGACTGGAGCGTGAGCGGAGGAGGGGTAGAGAGAGGGAGACACGGCATCCGAAGCGGGCTCCAGGCCCCGAGCTGTCAGCACAGAGCCCGATGCGGGGCTCGAACTTACGAACGGCGAGATCACGACCTGAGCCGAAGTCAGATGCTTAACCCCCAGGCACCCCCAGCTGCCATTTTAATGCAGCAAGACAGTGTGTGAGCTCTGTTCCTTGTCCCCCGGCCTTGAATTACTTCTAGTCACTCAACATTTGACTCAGTTCTCAAAAGGAACCATGTTCTGTTTGATGCCATTTCCAGGATCCTTGGAATAGGTGGGACCGGGCCAGGTTGGGTGGGCTGGAGATCACACATTCTGTGTGAGACTCACGACCTGGGGAAGCCCGGGCCTTCGTGGTCGTGTCTGGGGATCTTCACTTGGCACTTGTGGACAGCCTGAGGGCCCGGTGTGCCCAGGGTGGGTGTCAGGGAGTTTAGGGATGTCTGACAATCATTTGCATGATTAGGTCTCTTTGTCTTCCGGAGAAAGCAAATGGATGGAGCTTTCCCTCAGATTCTTGAAGGCTCCCTGACCGAGCAACCGCACACTAAATGTACATTTTGTTCCCATCTCTGACCGCCTCTGATCCTGTTATTCCAAGTGAAGACACTGTAAAAGTTATAGGATAGAATTCTGTCTCAGCACAGATGCCAGGAATTTGGAAGTTTCCATTCCTAGTGCCGCACTGGGTTTTGCTAGGTGGACCGGCACCTTGGAATGTGCAAGCCCGCAAAGAGGCTCTCATCTCCTATCCCCGTGAGTGCGTTGTCCTCACGGCACGATAACTGTTTCTCTGGACGGAGTGGAGGTGGTCAGACTCCAGGCACTGGCTGGGTTTCTCACTGCATCTCCCCTGTCCCTCCCGCCACATTCCTCACCGCCCGTAGAACCAGCCCCTTCCCGTTGGTCTGCGACACAGCCCCACCCGGCACCTTTGCCTGGCTTGTTCTCTGCCTGAAAGGTTCCACTGGCCCCCCGGCCCCCGCCCCAATCCTGGCAGCCTTCAGGGTCTGATGAGATGTCCTCCCAGGGACCTGCAGCCTCTTCTCTGATGCACACGGTGTTCCTTATTTTCAATTTAAAACATTTTTATATTATTTTTATTTTTTATTTGAGAGAGAGTGACTAGGGGAAAGGGGCAGGGAGAGGGAGAGCGAGTGAGAGAGAGAATCACCAGCAGGCTCCATGCTTAGTGGAGGCTGACGCCGGGCTCGATCTCAGAAACCGTGAGATCGTGACCTGAGCCGAAATAGATGTGCAACCGACTGAGCCACCCAGACAACACAAAATATTTTAGTTTTTTAAACGTTCATACTGTAAAATTGTGGGGTTTTTTTGGGGGGGGGTATGCATTTCTGTGAACTTTAGCAGATACATTGGGTACAGAACAGCTCCATCACCCAAAATACTCCCTGGTGTTGCCCCTTGGGCCCCTTCCTGCTCTCGCCTGACCCACACAGTCACTGAGCTGCTCTCCGACACTGTGATCTGTCCTTCTCGCGAATGTTCCTTGAGCCTGGCTTCTTCACTCTGCCTAGTGCCTCTGACACTCATCCAAGTTGTGCACATCAGTAGCTGGTTCCTTCTGTTGCTGGTATGGATCCATTCCCACAGTGCTTTCTTTGCGTCCTGTCTCGGTGAACTTTACCTTCTTTTGTCCTATGTCACTGGAGCAGGATGGCAGGGTCAGTGCCTGGTTTGTTTTTATAACCTTCCGAGCGTGATGCAAACAGCAGGCATTCGGCCGTCCAGTGGTGGAGTGAGCTGCAGGGAGTGACATGAATGTGAAATTGATCTACAGAACTTTGGCATTTCCTCTGTCCTAAATAAATCTCTACTAAACATAACTGTCAGGTTCCTGAATTAAAGCAATTGATCCCCCCTGCTTCCTGTTAGTAGGGAGATGGGAGAAAAGAAATCAGGGTAACCTGTGACTGGGATTTCCTCCTAGCTGTGCCCCCACTTTCCTATCTCTCCTCGATACATACCCCCTAGGCTGTGACCAGGGTCCCCGCGCATCCCTTAGCAGTTCACACGTCGAGGGAAAATGCTGTACTCTCGGAAGGTCCCGAACAGGCCTGAGACCCCGTGGTTGGCTCTCTGACCCTCCCCGGGGCAGGTAGGCACAGCAACGGAATGAAGTGGGCTCAGCCCGGAAACGGGGATGATGTGCTATGGTCTCACCCTGCCATTCCCAGCTCTGTGACCTCACGGAGGCTGCCCCCACCTCTGGTCTTTAGTTTCTTCATTCTGAACACATCTGCTAAATGACGAAGCTGAAACACGTGTTTCAGCTCTTCAACAATGTGACTTTGTGACTGGGTGATCTCGGTGCCCACGTTTCTGTGGATATACCAACACAAGCAAGGGGGCTTTCGTTTACTGTAAAATAGAAGTTCGTTGCTTATTAAAGTGCATAGGCTCCCCTAGCAAGTATTTATTAGGTGCCCCCATGTGTCACTTTGAACTTGAGAGTTTTAATGTTTGCAAGATTTGAAAACACTGTCTGATGTCTTCGTGTTTGTTCTTTAAATGAAGAGAGGGCAGGAAACAGTAGGTCTGTGTTGTCGTGACCCCGTCTAATTTCTATGGGTCATTCTTTTTTCTTCTGCCTCCTTTTCTGGGGTCACCAGATTCTGGCTGGTGTCCTACAGATGAATGCCCAAGTGCCCCAGAAACGCGGGCTAGCGTGGATGGCGCCCGGGGCCACCCCTGCCCGCCCTCCGCGCACTGTTCACTTTGCCCCCCAGCAGAAGGGCTGAGGGAGGAATCGCTTTCCTCCAGAAGGGATCTGGTGCAGAAGTGGATGCAGCGAGGTTCCTCCTGGGAACCACTGGGCTTGCTCCTCCCGGCCTTGATCGCTGAGGCAGTCCCGGGACCACCCTCTGTTGAGGATTCCTACAATAGCCCCTCTTCTTTGCTCTGCCCTCAATGGTTCCTGAAGCCCCGCATTCACCACTCTCTGGTCCTCCTGCCCCCCGAGGCCCTGTCAGCTCACACAGGTGGTGGGTGGAGCTGGGCTGTTCGCAGCCAACTCCCTGCTCCTAGATCAGAAAGCGCCTCCACTGAGCAAACTTTTTGAAGGCCTCAAGTGGGGTTAGCACAAAAGACGTCGTGGAGGCAACGAATAAGACCCAACCGAAGCCAACAAGAGAGGCGTGGACCTGCCTCTGGTTAACGGTGCTTGTGGCATGGAGAGTACAGGCGTTTTTCTGTCCCCAGTGGGCTTGCCCTGAGGAGGGACAGCATTTTACCATTATCTTTATCCCAGAAAGAACAGGTAGGGATGAGATTCATGTAGGACTCTCTTTTCCCCATCTGGAAAACTCCATGGCAATTTTACAAACGTTCTCTATCCTTCTAACCCTCCCCTCCCCACCCAAATTTATACTGCCAATTATACGAGACTAGCAAAAGGAAACTCTCTGCGGAAAATGCTGGTTTTATAGATATCTTCTCAATAGCTAACATATGGTCTCAGTAACAAACAGTAGACCCCACCCCCCTTCCAGCCCCAGAACCATGGTCATCACAGAGCATGCACATGCGAGGGAAGATTTATTTCTTGTCGTTGGGGTCAATACCATTTTTGGAGCCGTTTCTTGTTTTTAATGCCCCTCCTTTTCCTGCCCAGTTCTTAAAGCTTCTAGTCTCTTCTGGCATCATTTTACCCTGAGAGAAGCCAGCTCTCTGTCTTGACCCCGTGCTCTGGCTCTGTTGTCTGTGCTCAGCATCAGAGAGGCAGTCTGGGGACCCAGAAGAGAGGGCACTGGGGACGCGGAAAGACTGTCCCTCCTGGGACCAGAGCGTCTGTTCCAATTCTGGCTCTGTGGGCCGCCACCCTGGCATGAAGGCTGTGGCGGGCTGAGCGGATGCTGGCATGCCTCTGGTGCCCTGGCCGTGAGGTGGGCCTGGTCCGGGAGCGGTCCGGTAACGCTTCAGAGCCGCTGACGTCTCACGTGACTTCAGCGCAGTCCTGCTCCTGAGCCAGGGCCCAGTTGGGTTCTCAGGAGTCAGCCTGCCTCGAGACAGAGACAGGTTGGACAAACCTCCTGAAGGGTCTTTCTGGTCCAAGCCTTTGCTGTCAACTTGGACAGTTTCTGTAAAGCCAGCTGGTGACATTTGGGAACCGTTCCCTCTGAACAACGGCCTGCTTGTTGGCTAGCAAGGCCTTCCAAAGGAGTGAGTTCGGCCTGGGGGGCGGGATTAGGCTTTGTGTGTAAATTGTACAAGGTACCCTGTGTGTGAGGGGAGAGTGGGCCAGGGCAGCCAGGCGGGGCAGGGCGGGGGACAGAGCCCCAAACTGAGGAGTGAAGTTTAGAGGGGAGCCCCTCTTGGAAGAACTCTGGATCCGCACCAGAAGCCCCCTCAGCTCCCCAGAGGGGATAGTGTCTCACGGTCAGGGATGCCGTAGGGCCCTCGGGGTATAAGACATCAGCCCCGTACAAGGTAGACGGGAAGCCAGAGTCAACTTGTTCTGCTACTATGTAAGCTCAGTAAAAACTTCCATCGAGACAGAACACGAGGGTGCAGAAGACCGTGGACCCTTTGCCTTCGGCCCTGAAACCAAGCTCTGTCTGGGAGAAACCCACTGATGTGTCCTTGCCCCTGCGGCCAGCCCCTTCTCTGCTGGCTCTGCTCCCCGGGACCCTCCCTAACTCCACTGTTTTGCAACAGTCTGAAAATCAACGGCTCCCTTTCTTCCGCTTTCCCAAGCATGGGGCTTGTGATTCCAGAAACAAATTAGGCCCAAACCCCAGAGGGGTGGGCGTTGATGGCCTCTCGTTCAGGGGACTCTTTGGGGGTTGGCGTGACTGGCTGCCAGCTATTTGAGGAGGGCCGTGATGGCAGGATCAGCTGCTGAATGACTTTCCGTCTTTCAGAGGAGGCAGTTCTGTTCTGAGTTCTGAAGGAGAGCGAGTTGGAGCCTGTTAGGGCTGGGAGTATATTCCAAAATGTATACGGGCAAAAACTAAGTAGATGAAGAAAAAATTTTCTATCACCGGGTGCCCAAGGCTTAGGAGTTAGGGCCCTCTAAGGGCACTGGGGTGTGTGCCCTGCATCTGTCGCAGTGCTGGGGCTTGGTCTTGAGCGGTGTCCTGAGGCAGCATGACGGTCAGGGCCAGACGCAGTGCCGTCGACAGGCGGGGCCGACCCAAGCAGCGGGCAGTGGCGGGGGCGTCCTCCCCTGTCGGGGCCTGAGCTTGGAGCTTGCTTTCACAGGCTGTCACACAGAGCTGGGTGGATCTCCTCCTTTGTGCCCAGCCCTCCCCTGTCCCTGCACCAGCTTCTTGGATTCTGGGCTCAGGCCATGGGTGTTGCATCCTGAGGAGGCGTGGGACGCCCGGGGCCTGGCCACCGTCCGCTCTTACCCCTTCCCTGTGCTTAGGGCTCAAGAGCAAGCCCACGGACCGCCCAGATGCCAGCCGTCTTGGCCGACGCAGACCAGACGGTGTCGGCAATCAAGCCCTTGCCAGGTGGAATCACTCCGTGTTTACGGGGGTAGTTTCCGAACGTGGCCGTGATGAATTGTGCTGTAGCAGGGCCTTGACAATGAAAAATGGGGCCACGCGATGGGGCGCGACGGTGCGGGGTCCCCGCTGAGCTGCAGCCCCGCACCTGAGTGGGGCATCTTGAGCCACTGGGGGCAGTGGGTGCCTCCCCCGGCTCCCAGAGAGGAAGTGGACAGATGTGCACTCCTGTCCTCAGCTCCTCTCTTGTCTCTGTTCCTTGCACACACACACGCTTTTTCTCAGTTTTCCCTCTGTCTCTCCAGGCCATAACGTGGCCATCAAACACCTGCTCTCCTGCTCTCTTGCCTTCCCTGTGTGTGTGTGCTGTCTCCCCCTTCCTTTCCGTTTCTCTTTCTGCTCCTTTCTTATTAGATTTTTGTGTTGTAATCCAACCCTACCCGTGGGACAGAGTGAGCAGGGACACGAGGGACCTTTTGGGGATGACGGATATGTTCTCTGTCTCGATTTGGTGACGGTTCTACAGGTGTAGACGTGCGTCAGAACTGATCAGTCGTGTATGCAGTTTACTGTATGTCAGTTCTACGTCAGTAAAGCTGTTTTTGAAAGCCTCACTCATTTGCAGTGGGAGGGCAGTGAGGGTATGTTTTTGAATATTTGGCTTTTAGAAAAGCCTGTATTCTGTTTCCCTGTAAACTAGAAGGAAGCTAAAACCCAGCCTGGGGCAATTTATTTCTGCGGTTTGGGTGCTCTAACATCATTATTAGCAGCATCAACAACTGCTGTGTTTGGCAAACGGTTTAATTCTGCGTGACAAGGCTGAGAAATAGCTCTTGTGTTTGTCCCCAGAGACTCAGGGGAAGTGAAGTGACCCACCCGGGGCCACAAGGTCAATCGCAAGGGCCTGCATCACGCCAGGTCTCCAGAGTGTGACCTCTCCTTCACCACCAGTCATGGGATGGGACAAAAGTGCAACTTAGAACAATTACCAGAGGGTGTTGGAAATTGCCTGGCACCTACCCTTGAGATTTTTTTAAATTATTTAAATTCAAGTTAGTTAACATATGGTGTAGTTAGTTTCAGGAGTAGAACCGAGTGATTCATCCTTACCTATGACACCCAGTGCTCATCCCAACCAGTGCCCTCCTTAATGCCCATCACCCGTCTAGCCCCTCCCCCCACAACACCCCACCAGCAACCCTCAGTTCATTCTCTGTATTTAAGAGTCTCTTATGGCTTGCCTCCCTCTCTGTTTTTATCTAATTTTTCCTTCCCTTCCCCTAGGTTCATGTGTTGTGTTTCTTAAAGTCCTCATATGAGTGAAGTCATATATTTGTCTTTCTCTGACTAATTTCGCTTAGCATAATACCCTCCAGTTCCATCCACATGGTTGCAAATGGCAAGGTTTCATTCTTTTTCATCGCTGAATAGTATTCCATTGTGTGTGTGTGTATGTATATATATATATATATATATATATATATATATATATACCACATCTTCTTTATCCATTCATCAGTCGATGGACATTTGGGCTCTTTCCATACTTTGGCTATTGCTGATAGTGTTGCTATAAACATTGGGGTGCATGTGCCCCTTTGAATCAGCATTTTTGTATCCTTTGGGTAAATACCTAGCAGTGCAATTGCTGAGTCGTAGGGTAGTTCTATTTTTAATTTTTGAGGAACCTCCATACCGTTTTCCAGAGTGGCTGCACCAGTTTGCATTCCCACCAGCAGTGAAAGAGGGTTCTCCTTTCTCCACAGCCTCGCCAACATCTGTCGTTGCCTGAGTTGTTAATGTGAGCCATTCTGACAGGTGTGAGGTGGTATCTCATTGTGGTTTTGATTTGTATTTCCCTGATGAGGAATGACGTTGAGCATCTTTTCATGTGTTGGTTGGCCATCTGGATGTCTTCTTTGGAGAAGTGTCTATTCATGTCTTTTGCCCATTTCTTCACTGGATTATTGGTTTTTTGGGTGTTGAGTTTGGTAACTTCTTTATAGATTTTGGACACTAACCCTTGATCTGATGTCACCTACTCTTGAGATTTGGTTTGAGTTTAAAGAGAAGATGGTCCCCTTCTCTTGCTCGCAGGTATCACCTGTTTGCCTCTCCCTGCCACGTCCCCATTCCTATCAACGTGCCATCTGTGCTAGGGGGCAGACTCCTTATTATCCTTTCTGTCCACTGACTGGCTGGCTGTTGGGAGAGGCCTACAGAGAGGGCCTGGAATGGCCCTGACAAGCACTGGGGAGCCCCACTGTGTGGCTGGTTGTGGAACAAGGGGAGTGGGCCTCTTATCTTGATTTCACCTCCCTAATCGGTCTAGGGTGACACAAAACAGCCTCTCTTTAAAAAAGTCAGATGTGGTCAGATCTTGGTTTCCAGGTTTTTGGAACATCCAGGCAAAATTGTCTTGGCAGCTTCTGAAGTCCTAGGAATGTAAGTTGGCCCCAAATGCTGGGTGGCATTTTTTTTTTTTTTTTTTTTTTTTTTTTTTGCCATTCTCTCTATCGGATTGGATGATACTTACTGGCCACATGCCTGAGGCATTTGAAGGAGGGCTAGCTAGGGTCTATGGTTTGGCATGTTCTTGGTGAATATTAGGCAAGAGTCTAGTCCCTCAGGGTGGGGGGATGCAGGTGACTTACAGTCAAGACAGACTGCCTCTGTGGGGCTCACCCCTCCAACTCTGTTCTCAGATAAAGGTTGGGTTAGATACCACTATAGCACAACAGCCTAATTCCAAGGAGAGATGGGACAGTTTGTGGGTGCCAGCGATGAAGAGGAGATTTGGGCTTGGAGCTGAGTTTTCGGGGTTCTCACAGGTCCCAGGAAGATGGGGCTCCACCTCCTGCATGAAACTGGGAGCAAGAAGGGGCCGTCCTTTCTGTCAGTGAAAACTGGAAAGATTATGCCCATCGGCCCAGGGGCATAGTGTGCCCCCACCCCCAAGCTATAGGTATTACCAGAGTCTCCTGCGAGATAGAGGGGTACCAAGCCTACAGTGTATATAGATGTGAGGACAAATCGTGCACTGTCCGTGCAGGGCAGAAATGCTGAGCTGAGAACCTAACATAACGTTTGGTCCAGACCTAGTGAGACCCTTGGGCTTTGTCAGGTGTGAATGTAAAACTGCCTTGCGGGGATTATTCCTCAGCATAGGGCAGGCATGAGACTCCCATGGAAGGGAGAATGGCGGGCTCCCAGTGTAGATAAGCTCTTAGACAAGGGTTATAAGGCAAAGAAGAAAATCTGCCGCCACAAGAGATAATCCACAGATGCCATGAAAGGAGGAGTCACGCATCAGGAACCACAGATCACAGAGCAGTCCGAGAAGGATGTTAGACCACATATGTTTAAAATGTTTGAAGAGATGGAGTAAGAAATAAAATCCACAAGAACTTGAATATGAGATAACGGGGGAATTTTCAAAAAAGAATCAATTAGATGTTCTAGAAATAAAAATATCTAGACTGAAAAAAAAAAAAAGCCCTCCCCCAAAGAAACCAATTCCTGATAGGCAGGGCGAACAGACAGACACATGGCGAAAGAGAGAGCAAAGCATATTGTCACATCCTGAGGAGGTCATTCAGACGCTGGCTCAGGAAGGTTCAGATAGTGGCTGTGGATGACAAGGTCCAGCTTGTATCTAATGGGGTCTCAGAAGGACAAGACAGAATGAGAGGGAGGTGCGCTTGGGAGAAATATAGCTGGAGGAATAAAGAAAGACACAAACCCTCCTATTGAAAATGAACACAGGGTCCCCAGCGTAATAAATAAAAGCACAGATTCACATGTGGACAGATCATGGTGGAAAGAGTGAACACCAGAGATTAAGGAGGCATTTCAGCCCCCCGCCCCCCCCCCCCCCCCCCCCCCCCCCAGGAAAACAGCCACAGTAAGATCTCACTAATTTGGATAAATATAAAATGGGGAAACCGCAGGACAGGGGCTGCTTTCGACATTTTAGTGTGTCTTACTAGGGAAATTACAGGGAAAAACGTGCTTCAGTCAGTCTCCACTAGCAATGCTGGCCTTTGGAAGCAGAAGGGTCCTCATGTGTCTGCGCCTGGTGCTCTGTGAGGTATTGTTTTCCTGATGTGTTGCTGGTGTGGTGTCTGCCCCATGAATACCTTTCGGGGAGAAACCTTCAAATATGGGCTGTGGGCCTGGGATCCCCTTGACAGGTGCTGCCGAGAACGAAAATGTGATCATTCCAGGGTGCTTACCTCCTATTAATAAAGGAAAAAAAAGCAAACTGAATTAATCTTGGGAAGTAAAGTGCCATATGAATCAGCTTTCCTCACTCTGAAAATAACTTGCAAAGAATTTATAGATCCCCTAAGTTCTGCTGATTTTTTATATTGTTTACTTTCCTCTCCAAAATATCAAATAACTCACAGGTGGTAGGTATGGTGGCTGCATGGATAATTTGCAATGAGAAATGGACAGCAAGAGAAATTTCCTTCTAGGGGGTCAGTGCTAGGGTGACTCCCTAAGACTAATGGCGTTGGATTAATAACCCGGGTCTGCTTCAATATTCATAGCCTGTTCCCTCTGAAGGCTGGGATATTTCCCACTTTTATGTCCTGCACAAAACTGTAAAGCAAAGATGGTTTCATTGCAGCTCTGTGCGTAATGAGATGCGCGAGAGCCGCTCCTGGCCATTAATCAGCGTTTGGGGGAGGCTTCTGGAAGCCTGACCTATTGCCGCGGCAGCTGATCTGAATGCAATGACTTTCCCCTGTGGGAGTCGATGCCGCAGGACCCGAGAGCTGGCTCCCGAGGCCCGGGGGTCCTGGCCGTGCTGTTGTGCTGACGTTCCAACCTTTAGCTGGCCCAGGCGAATAGCGGGGGTCTCTTAAACCGAGGCACCGCGGGGTGTTGTGCTAATGTGCAGTTTGCGGTATAGCCGCCTGCTTCTGGGGTCACCTCGTCAGCCCCTCTGGCCGCGGTGGGGTGGGGGTGTTCGAGGAGGAGGGGCACAGCTGCGTTTGTCAGGAATTGGAGCGTGTCTCCGTGCGGGGCTCTGGGCTAGGTGCTGGGGGGACACGTAAAGAATTAAGACATTGCCTCTGCCTTCAAGGTGCTCCCAGGGGAGTGGGAAGAGCAGACACCCAGACAGATGATTTCAGTGGAGCAGACTGGTGAAGTGATAGGGATCTGATCAAGGCCCAGATGACCACTGCTGACCCGCTGTGAAACTCGGGGGTGGCAGAGGGGGACTGGCTTTGGGAAGGCTTCCTGGAGAAGTAGCATTGGAGCCAAATGGAAGGAGTAAGTGGGATTTGACTGGGGACGGGTGAGCGGGGGACCACGGGGGCGAAGGCCCAGAAGGGAGACATGCCGTCACAGCAAGCACGTGGTTGGTGGGGGCATGTTCGTGTTTATATTTAGGCAGGCGTGTGTGGCACCACCAATGCGTGATTCCGGGGAATGGATCTTGGGGGACAGGAAACTGGATGGAGTGGGGACAGCAGTTCCAGGTTTCTTGCTGCCCTGAGGGTCCTCTTGCCAGAGTTCGGGTATAAGCGAGAACCAGATAATTAGTTTCGAAAGGTTTTAGGGACCTTCACGGGTGGTTTCCAATAACGGGGGAGGAGGGCATCTCTCCAACTTGTGACCCAGCAATTAAGGTTTGCTCGGGGTCCACCTTCTCTGCCACAGACCTTTCCCGGCCACATTGATAGGTCTTATCCCTGTGCTGGTGGCTTTCTCTGAGAGGTGGCAGAACTGAGTTTGGGGTGGATCCTTGGTCTTGGGATTCCTTTGAGCTGTGGCTGGTGGAGGTTGGTGCTTTAGGAAGTTTCCAACTTCTGAAGCCTAGAAAAGGGGGTGGGGGAAAACAACCCAAGGGCAATGCTGCAGCATTTTCTTTCCCAGCGCTTGGGGATAAAGCAAAAATCAAACAAAACCCCCCACCTCTCCTGTTTGTATGTGGACACACACACCTCACTCACTAGCTGCTGGGAGTCATGATAACATCGTGAATATCAGCATTAAGACGCTGCTTTGAGGATCAATGGCAATACTCGTGCTGCATTTAAACACCAGCAATTAAGGCTGAAGACTGAAAGCACCACCCCAGGGAGCCCCACTGGACCTGGGGGAGGGGACGAGTTGAACCTTTGTCATATATTTCAGTGGTCTGCAGATCCATATATGCCAGGTTACATTTTCTTGTCTGTTCTTTAAATCTCGGTGCTCGCATGGGCCCATGTTTTCGGTGCACTCAGTCAGCCTGGTGTTTTTGGTGGCAGATGCGGTGACTCTGTGGCTTTTCATTTGTTCCCTTTGGTGGTAAGGCCTGGATGTACATTTCCCGTCGACCAGAGATACTCTTTAGCCTTTCTCTTCCTGACACTTTTCTGGGTCCAGGTTTATGGCAGAAATGAAGCTGGAGAGAAGTGTGTAATGTGGGGCAGCAGCCAGGGACACGGCTGTCAGGCATTGCGGGGTCTTCCTTCTGGAATTGCCAGGATTGGTGCCCGCGGCGAGGTGGAGATGGGGGGTCCGGGTGGTGGGGCTGGTGGTCACAGTGAATCTTCGGCCGGAAATCGCGGCATGAGCCAGTGAGAGCCGCCAACCACACTGAGCCCTTTGCTCTTCCAACCTGAGACGCTGTCTGAGACACAACTGTCCCCTCCAGCCACGTCCCACCCCTCTTCATTCCGGCTCCTGTCCAGGAATCTGAGTCCCACTCTTCAGGCTGTCCTTCCTTCCAGCGTTTCTGTGGTCATCCTAACCCTTGGCCGTCATGCCTGGCTCCAGACAGCCTGAAGCACTTGTCCGTGGACATCCCCACGGGGCTCCAAGAGGCACTCAGGTACAGACATTCCTTGCTTTGTGTCCCCACCCATCCCCCCGCCCCCGGCTTAGAGGTCCATGGTCTTCTTGCCCTTTTGGGTCCAGGGCATCGCGCGCTAACTTTTGTGTGCTGAGTGAGTGTTTGGGCTGTTGGGGGTGAAGAAACGTGCACTCATGTTCCTTCTGGCTTGGCCCTCAAAGTCCTGAAGGTAGGAGTTTTAATAGCTTTAAAGAACCCCGAACAAATTAAAGACTGAATGCCTAGCCCCCAATCTCTCCCCCTCCTAGGTCCGGCCGACAACCCACACTCCACCCACGTTTCCCCAAAACTTAAAAAAAGGCCTCTGTCCTAAGATCTGGGGACTGAACACTAGCTCAAAGCCAGAGGACTTCTCCTGGAGCCTCAAGACTTGGAGGAAACAGCTATCTGGAGCTTGATCATCTCTCCTTGCATAAAATGGCAGGGGGCGGGGGGCACATCCCTGCCCTTATCTGCTGTATGCACACCTCAAGCCCCATAGAACTTTTTTATGTAAAAATTGATGAGGGTGACAACAATGTCAGTGCAACCAGAGCACTAAGCACCGTGGATTACAGGGTGGGTTATTACCACGGTCATTCATTCTTTCACCCATTCGGCAAATACTTACTGGCCGTCTGCCATGATGTCCCAGGGTCTGCTCTAGATTTTGGGGTATGGGAGGACAGACCTAAACCTCAGAATCTAATGGGGCAGAAAGAGACAATACATGAATGCTACGAGCCGTGTTCTTAGGCAAGTGTGGAGAAGGACAGTAGAACAGAGGAAAAGGACAGCAGATCATGGCCGTTTTCAGAGAAATTTGAATGTGGGAGGTGTTATTGGTTTGGAATCAGATCTAGATAAAAACCTGACTCCATCTTCTAGAGCAACTAATTTAACCCCCTGAAACCTCAGTCCCTGTGTCCATCACACGTGAAGGGTATTCATTTTCCAAGGCTGTTGTGTACCAAGGATTTCATTTTGAGGAAACGGCCCGCATGCAGTAGGACTTAATACACGGGAGCCTTCGTTGCTACTTTGATCATCATTACTGTTACTCTAAAATCAAGAGCTCTATTAGTTGTCTGTGTTGAACAGTCTGTGGCTTAGCTTAGACTCTCCTAGTGATTTTGCAAACATTTAGAAACATCTTTTTTTTGCATAGCCCACGACCGAGCAATCAACTTCTCTAGAGCAATGGCTCTTGAACTTTTTGTTTTAGGAGCTCTTCACACTCTTAAAAGATTATTGAGGACCTCCAAAGTTATCTTTTGTTCATGGATGAAATCTATAATATTTAATGCATTAGAAAGAAAAACAAGTTATTAAAATCTGTATTCATTAAAACAACAATAATAAACTCATTTCATGTTCACATAAATAGCATGTTATTTAATGAAAAGTAACTATATTTTCCAACACCAACAAAATTTAGTGAGAGGAATAACATTATTTTATAGTTTTGCAAATTTATTCCAGCTTCATGAAAGACTATTGAATTCTTGTATCTTTTTCTGCGTTCAGTCTGTTACATTTGAAATGTGTGACGAGATTTAGCCTTCTATAGATGTGTAATTTAAAAGAGGAAGAAGTTTTTTAACTGCCTTTTCAAAGAATTGTGAATATTCTTCTTTGATACTATACCAAAACTTGACAAGTGGTACTTTTTAGATGTTAATTGCAGAGTGGAATCTGAAACTCTATCACTGAATGATTTTTGTACTCTGCTACATTAAAATCCATTGGCCTATACTTTTTCTGAGGGGGGCTATCTTTTAATTTTTAAAAAATGTTTATTTATTTTTGAGAGAGAGAGAGAGAGAGAGAGAGAGAGAGAACAAATGGGGGAGGGGCAGAGAGAGAGACGCACAGAACCCAAAGCAGGCTCCAGGCTCTGAGCTGTCAGCACAGAGCCCAATGCTGGGCTGGAACTCACAAACTGTAGATCATGACCTGAACTGAAGTCGGACGCTTAACCAGCTGAGCCACCCAGGCAGAGGCGGGCTATCTTTTAACATGGGTCTTTGACAAGATCAACCCAGGCATGGTTTTGTAAAATTACAGTGGTCATTTTGAAAATATTGGTTCACTGAGCTATGCAGATCTTCCAGAAGTTGGCGTAATTCATTACACAGTACACGAAAGTTTACCTTTGTTGATATCATTACTGATGGGGGTCATTAGCAAAGTCTTTGTTTTGCAAGCTGTCAAGTTCACAGTGGTGAATGCAAGTTTCCCCAGATTCTCATTTTTACTTGAAAATTCCAGTTTTGTCTTTGGCAGCATATATAGTGAATAGAAGTGAGTCTTACTATGTTCATTTAAAAAAGTCTGTCAAATGCTTGTTTGTTGTTCATTTCTAATTTTTTCCCAATATGGTCAGAGAACATAATTGTAGGACTTAATTCCTTAAATACTTTTGAATTTATCGAGACCTGTTGCATGGCTCAGAATATGATCTACCCTGGTATGTTCTGTGTGAGCTTGAAAGCAATGTGCATCCTGCTGTTGTTGGTGGGGATGTTCCACAAATGTGAACTGAGTCAGGCTGGTTGATAGTGTTGTGCAAGTCTTCTACATACTTACTGTTTTTATGTCTACTTGTTTTCCCAACTGAGGGAGGAGTATAGAAATCCCTAACTAAAATTGTGGATTTGTCCATTTCTCCTTTCATTTCTATTAGTTTTTGCTTCATAGATATGTGTTAAATCTCTCTTGTTTGGTGCCTAAACTTTATTTATTTATTTATTTATTTATTTATTTATTTATTTATTTATTGGCTACTGGGTGTTTTAATTTTATTTATTTAAAAATTTTTATTTGAGTATAGTTGACACACAATGTTAGAAGATATTTGCAAATGATCTGTCTCATCGGGGTTAATATCCAAAATATATAAAGAACTTATACAACAACACCAAAAAAAACAAAACCGAAACAACTCAATTAAAAAATGGGTTAAGGACCCGAATAGACATTTTTCCAAAGAAGGCAGATAGCCCCTCAGACCCATGAAAAGGTGCCTAAACATTTATGACTATAATGTCCTTTTGATTAAATGATGCATTTATTATTGTGAAATGAGCCTTTGTACCCCTGGTAGTATTTTTTGTTGTTGTTGTTCTGAAATACTTTGTGCGATAGTCAAACCAGATTTCTTTTGATTAGTGTTGGCATGGTATGGCTCCTTCCATTCATTTGTTTTTAGTCTACT
Organism: Prionailurus bengalensis; assembly: GCF_016509475.1. Classification (NCBI taxonomy): domain Eukaryota; kingdom Metazoa; phylum Chordata; class Mammalia; order Carnivora; family Felidae; genus Prionailurus; species Prionailurus bengalensis. The sequence goes on from NC_057345.1 coordinate 4,724,947, forward strand.
TTTCATCTTTATGTTTAAAGTGGGCACCTTGTAGACAGTATATAGTTGAATCTTGCTTTGAGACCCAATCTTAAAATCTCTGTCTTTTATTGGAAGTATTTAGACTATTTATATTTAATGTGATTATCACTATGTTTGGGTTTCCACTTGATTTCTGTTTTTTCCATCTGCTTTTTGTTTCCCTTTTCTTTTTTTCCTACCTTCTGTTGAATTAACTGAGAGTGTTTTTTCATTATTGCATCTCATTTGCTTTGTTGGCTTGTTAGCTATAACTCTTTGTTATTTTGGTGGTTGTTTTAGTGTTCTTAGTACACATCTTTCACTTACCACAGTGCACTAACCATGGCATATATAGTGTAAGGAGCATATGATAGTATAGTTCCATTTCTCCCTTCAATCCTTTTACCATTCTTCTCATACATTTTCTTTAAATATCTTATAAACCTCCAAATTCATTGTTATTATTTTTGCTTTGAATAGTTGATTGTCTTTTAAAGAGATTTAAGCAATATAAAGGCATTTATATTTATCCACATATTTACTGTTTCTGGTGTTCTCATTTCGTTCTGTAGATATGGGTTTCTGTCTGGTATCATATTCCTTCTGCCTGAATGACTGCCCTCAACATTTCATGTTTGTGCATGTCTGCCGGTCATGGGTTCATTCAGCTTTTGTGGCTCTGAAAAAAGTCTTTATTTTTGAACGACATTTTCATTGGGGGAAGAATTCTAGGTTGATAGTTTTTCCTTTCAGAACTTTACAGTGGGTGCTCTATGCCTTCTGGCTCATTTGCCTTGTTTCTGGTGAAAGATCTGCAGGTCCCCACATCTTTGTTTCTCCGTGTACAATGTGTCCTTTTTCTGTGGCTGTTTTTAAGATTTTATCTTTGTCACTAGTTTTAAGCAAGTTGATTACAATGTGCCTTGGTGTAGTTTTCTTCTTTGGTGTGCGCGTGTGCTTGGGCTCATCAAGCTTCTTGGGTCTGTGGATTTATAATTTTTAGTAAATTTCGATATTTTTGGCCATTATTTTTTCAAAATTCCTTCTGTCCCTTCTCCTTTGTGAACCTTATGCATATTAAACTGCTTGGAGTTGTCACTGATGCTCTGTTCATTTTTTCTTCTCTCTCTCATTTTGGATAATTTTTATTGTCACGTCTTCAAGTTCACTAATAACTTCTTTGGAGATGTCTAATTTTCTGTGAATCCTGTCCAGTGCGTTTTTCATCTCATATTGCATCTTAGGTTTTCACTGTAGTTTTCTTCCTTAGAAGTTTTACTTGGGTCTGTTTAAAATCTCCATGCCTCTCCCTAATGTGTTCAATCTAATCTAATTTTTTCATTGTATAATTTTTGGTTTTGTTGCGGTTGATTTTTCTTTTCATTATGAGTAATGTTTTCTTGCTTCTTTACATGGTTGGAAAATTTCTGTTTGCTCCCAGACATATGAATTTCACCTTGTTGGGTAGTGCATACATTTTCATTTCTATAAATATTCTTGAGCTTTGCCCGGGAGCTTTGTTAGGCGATCCACAACAGCCTTGAGTCTAGGGCTAATTTTTCCCCACGCCTGAGGTAAAATTCTACTAAAGACTCTACTCCGTGCCCTAGGTATTATGTTTTTCACTCTTGTTGGTGCGAATAGGCCTTTATCTAGGCCCAAGTGTGGATGATGGCAACTGTTATAATTCTTTTGGGTGCTTCATTACATGACCTCAGATAGTTTCCTCGCACGTATGCACTGATCTATATTTATCTGAATACTTGGCGGGGGTGAGCCTCTGTATAATTCTGGAGTTCTCTGTGTGGCTTCCTCTGGTACTCTGCCCCGTGACCTTCTCCTGCCTTGGCCTCCTTGGATTCCTAGTCCTTCTCTCCAGCTCAGGGAAGTTGCCGGGCTCTGCCTGGGTCCCCTTCACGTGCCATGGCCTGTCGACTTTCTAGTAAGCAGCGTGAGCAGCCACGGGTCCCCGTTTGCTTACTTCCCTTCTCTCAGGGATCATTGTCCTTCATTGCCTGATGTCCAATGTCTAGAAAACTGGTGTCTCCTATATGTTGCCCAGCTTTGTCCCCGCAGGAGGGTATAGCCAACCCCTGCTATTCCATCTTGGCCAGAAGAAGTCTTGCCAAATACGCAAGTTTGAATAACTGTGGTTTGTCAGTCATTCCTTCAAGTAAAAGTGGAGTTCCATGGGACAAGTAGCTAGTTTAGCTCAACAATCACACATATCTTTTCTCCAAGACAGTCATCTTACATACTGTAGTTGGCAGCAGAAATGCTTTAGGTATACTTCCATTTTGTCACACAGAATACTTAAAAGACATAAAACCAGAGACCGAGGTTTTGGAAGTAACCCAAGTGATTTTGGAAGTAACCCAAGTGCTCATCAGTAGATGAATAAAGAAGATATTTCATATATATATATATATATATATATATATATATATATATGATGGAATACTACTCAGCAATAAAAAAGAGTGAGATCTTGTTATGGACAACAATATGGATGGATCTAGAGGGTATTAGGCTAAGTGAAGTATAAGTCAGACAGAGAAAGATAAATATCATACATATACCATATTCCACTCATGTGGAATTTAACAAACAAAACAAATGAACAAGCAAAGAAAAAAGAGGCATACAAAAAACCAGATTTTCAAATACAGAAAATAAACTGGCGGTTACCAGAGGGGAGGTGGGTAGGGGGATGAGTGAGATAGATAAAGAGGTACAAACTTCTAGTTACAAAATAAATAAGTCACAGACGTGGAAAGCCCAGCATAGGGAATATAGTCAATAAGATGGTAATAACATTAGTTGGTGACAGATACTTATCATGGTTAGCACTGAGTAATGTATAGAAGTGTTGAATTATTATGTTGTACACCTGAAACTAATATAACACTGTATGTTAATTATACTTCAATAAAAAAAGAAAAAAGAAAGCCCATCATTTTTTACTGTTTCATTAAGGAATTCTTAAGTAAAGCTGGGGTGTGTTTCAGCAAGTGCACGCTGATGAGGAATAGGACTGCTGGTATAGTTCGTTGCTACTGCCTTTATCTGTACTGAGGCCCCAACAGTTTCACCCATTACTTTTGCTCTGGCAGTGCAGATGTCAACACAGTGAAAAAAGGCAAGTAAAGTTCTTAGTATTTGACCTCACAGTCCCCTAGAAGGGTCTTGGGGGTGTCCCAAGGGTCCACAGACCGTACTTGGAGAACTGTTACCTCTGCAGACAGTCTTGTACCTGTGTATGGAGATATACGTACAAGAATGTTCTTTGTAGCCTTGTTGACACTAATACAAATTTGAAAACAGTTAAGTGGTCATGGGCGGTAGAATGGATAAATGGATTGTAGTATATTTACATCATGAAAACTATGTAGCAATTAGCATGAATAAACTGAATCTATATGTATCTATGTGTATAAAGATCAAAACAACTGAGTAGGAAAAGAAGACAGATTGCAGAAAGAGATGTCCTGTGTGATACCATTTATATAAACTTAAAATGTAATGTGTTCAGGGATACCTACATATGGTTTATAGGAAATAAAAACGAAGTGGAAACTCGTGGCTGCCTCTTGGAGGGAGGAGAGCGAGATGCGCTAGGTGGCCGGAACCCTAGTTATATCTCTAATTCTTAGTTTTCATTGCTAAGAAATATATCTGATGTCAGACAGAGGACATCAGCAGGGCAGGAAAACTTGAAAGCGTGGTTGGTTGGCAGGGAGGTTTTTGTGATATTCTCTAGTTTGGGGAAAGTTTGAAATTCTTCAGTCATCATCGTCATCCTCCTCATGGAGAAACACACAAAGAGAAGATGTGTCAACACATCTTGTTCTGTGGGAACAAGGCCCGGTGAGCGCTAGCTGGCAAAGTCACCATGGGGTTATCTTGGTGCCAGCAGCTGTCATTCACCAGGGGCTGCAGGACCCGACCGAGCGTCACGTTCAGCTTCACGATCACCTATGAAATGGGATTATTGTCCTAATTCTGCAGCTGAGACCAGTGGCATTCTGAAATATGCAACTCACCCAAGGTCACGCAATTGGTCTGTTGTGAAGTCACGGTGGGAATCCAGGTCTTCTGGGTTCCAGGTCTACGCTTTGCCCCGTCTACAGATGGCTGAGGGGATTGGCATTTCACCTGAAGTTATTCTGTTTCTATTTCCCCTTAGGCTCTTCTTCCAACCCCCTCCCCCCACCCCACACACATTTTTTTTTTTTTTTTTTTGTAGTTTGTTATGTTTCTACTAAGTGAACCAGCTCGATCAATTACATTGTGTTTGTTGCTATAGCAACAATAATGCGCAGTGTTATTGGGTATTATTACTGTTTGGTTGCGTTGTGAGATTCAGCCGGGCTGGTGCCCTGCTATTTGCAGAGGGCTCTTTCCAGTGGCTTCAGCTTTCTTGTCTTTGAAGCTGACTGCATCACGGCTGTGCTTTGCTTGGTGATGAGGCCTTGGAAGTTTGGGGCTGGTACTGCTGCTGCCTGCTCTAGAAGCCTCGATCAATTTTGTGATGGGATCATTTGTAGTGTTTTCGGTGACAAAACAAAAGAAACTTCGGAGGTTGTTGACAGTAATATCCCACCGACACATCAAGCGTTGTCTAAAGATTTATTTGAGTTAATTGAGTCGATGATGGAAAGAGATGATATACATACTCGTGTACTTTCTTCCACTTGCGGCTGTCTGATAAAGAAAAACGGAGGCAGTATCCTTGAGATTACGTTAATGCATCTGGGAAGACGGGTTGAGGATTTATAGAGTTTAAAAATACAAGTTTGAGAGTTTTGGAGGTGTGTTTACCTGCCAGCGTTTCTGCAGAAGCCGGAGAGGGTCTGTGCTGCAGAGAGGCGGTTACATTAGCACGGAGAGAATCCCGCGTGGAGGCTCCGCGTGAAGGTGGATCGTTACACCTTCCCCGGTGCCGCTGCGCTAATTAACGAGGCATTCATCCCCTGCCGAAGCCATTGTGCTGCTTTCTCTGCGTGCTGGGGTCTTCGCATCTGTCTTCATGTATCTGGAAATATGGACAGCGTTTTCTTTACGTTTTAGATGAATTTGGAAACAACAACGCAGTGGCTCTCAAACACTGTTGGCGGGGATATATATTGGTTTGATCTTTTTGGCTATCACCTGTAAGCACGGTGGTGAGAAGTACCGGCTCTGGAATCAGACTGCCACTTTCTGGCTGTAGGTCCTTGGGCAAGTCATTTAATCTCTCTGTGCCTCAGTTTCCTCAGCTGTAAAGTGAGGCTACATAATTGGTGATTAAGTACCTACTTAATTAGGTCGTCGGGAGTTGGAGAGACGGTGCATGGCAAGTGCTCACAAGGGTGTCTGCAGAGAAACCTGCAGAGGTGTTAGGTCTCGTTGTCACACGGCAGAAGTGAAAATGTGTGTTCTCTCTGACACAGCAAGTCCACGTTTAGGAATCTATCCTATGGAAAAGCTGTCATGAGCATTCAGAGACATATTTACACGGACGTTCTCTACAGCACTGTCAGGTAACCTAAGTGTCCATCAGTGAGGGATCGGTTAGCCATAACGTGGACTCTCATGTAGCTGTTAAAAGGGATAAAGAGATTTGAAGGTATTTGCGTGGAAAGAGATTGAGGCCATCTTATTAAATTAAATTTCTTTTTGCCGCTTCAGTGTGAAAATCTTAAACATCCAATAAAGTTGAAAGAACTTTGCAGTGAAAGCCATATCCTTACCAGCTAGCTTCCACCGCGAACGTTGTATCCTGCTTGGTCCATCACGTATCCACTCCCCCGGTCAGCCAGCCTGCTTGACATTTTGATTCAGAGAAAGTTGCAGACATCAGGACACTGCCCTCCAAATACTTCAGCATGCATGTATTGATTAGAGTCCGTTATTTGTTTACAGTTCTTTTGAAAAATTAGTTTTGTAACGATGCAGGTAGTATATGAACGCGTTTATGCAGTCAACAAAGATGTTTCTATATGTGGGTCTACGTGGACTTAGCAAAGCACTTTTGCTGGTCATCTGTTAGCAGCAGCAGTACTGAGCCGCGTACTCTGACTTACAGAGTTTGAACTCTACCATTTCACATAGCGCTGGAGCATGGCATTGTGGTTCCTCCTCCTCCTCCTCCTTCCTCCTCTGCTCCCCCCCTCCCCATCATCATCCTCCTCATCAAACATAGTTATAGAAAGCTTCTCTTGTAAAGGTACACCATACTCAGGCAACCCCCGCATTTCCTGCAACACAAGGAACAAAAAGGGGAGACTTTCCTCATTGCAGACACTTGTGTTGTCCTTAATGAAGTCTGGGGTCCTTTCTGGTACCTTCGTATGAGGACCCCGAATCAAAACTCATCGCACTTCTGTAAACATCTGCGCTGTCATGTAAGAGCCTGATTTTAACGAAATATTGAAACACAAATGGAGATTTGTGGAAGATGTGTGGGTATGTGGGGTGATTTATCTCAAGGGGCGTTTTCTTCTGTGAAAGGCATGAAGCTAATTGGCATGTGTCACCTTGGCTAATGGGACTCGCTTTAAAGTCTGAAACCAAAGTTCTAAAAGGCAGAAAGATGAGGCTCTTAGATTTGTTGCAATTAGGTATCCAAGTGCTTAAACCCACTTGATAATTTTCTCTTCATGTCTGTGGGCTGTGGAGTGTGGGAGGAAAAATGGGGAACCATAGGGGAGTGGGGGGGGGTGTGAATGCAGACCTATATATAATTTACTTTCCTGGAAAGATACATAGTCAAGTCATTTCAATCGCTTTTTTTCTGGGGGCGTGTATCCTAAAGATCCTGCTTGGATTTGGGTGGCGTCCATTAGAAGTGGCAAAAACATTTTTTTTTTTTTTATGGAGAAATTCAGGAATTTTTAGAGCTTTGCACTGCATGTTTTTCAATATGTTAAGTGCTATCAGAGGGTTTGGATACTTCAATCTTCTTTAAATAAATGGATTTTACAATTGCAAAGTGGTGACTTACTCTTTTTTTGGGTTGCAACTCACAATAGCTCTACCTTTTAAGTGAAATTTTAGACACGGTGGGTTCCAAAATGCTAACTGTGAATTTTTTTTGGCTTTTAGCATTTTGGAATAGAGTTTAAAGTTTCAGAAGCAGCCAGCATATTTCAATTTAATCTACTGCTGCTGTATTGTCTCTTGTTGATAGCATAATGCCAGGGCCACAGAGATGTTTTCACGATGTAAATAATTTGTGTATTATAAGTTGTCTAAACACGGCGTGTGTGTGATAGGCTGCCATAAAATTGCCTGGATATGGTTTTACATGACGGACTGTAATCGTTGCTTTAGACTCATTAGAGCCCGGTATGTAAATAATCCGCATTTAAAATTGTCTTCAATGTGCTTAGACAATGGATGTGACTCCCTCCTCCAGATTCGTTAATTCCATCACGAATTCACAGTTTACAGCTGCCGAAGCCATCAGCCTGGTATGTCTCACACTGGTCTTCAGCAGTCTGCTTTGCCCATCTCGCAGATGTGTTTGTGAATAGGTATCGGGGTTCGCCCTGTTGGGTCGGGAACACAGCCAGGTAGAGCGCAGATTAAAATCTGGACCCTGTGGCTTTCTGCCTCTCCCTTCCATCTCTCTCCGTGTTTTATAAAGACAGGGACAAGTGGGAGCAGGGACATGGAGGTCCCTAATGTGGCGCCCCAGGGTTTGGAGGAGATGAGAGGAAGCTGAAAAAAGTATTTCTTACTTAAGAAGTTGCCCCTGACACCTGGGTGGCTCAGTCGGTTACGTGCCGACTTCGGCTCAGGTCATGATCTCATGGTCCGTGAGTTCGAGCCCCGCATCGGGCTCTGTGCTGACAGCTCAGAGCCTGGAGCCTGCTTCGGATTCTGTGTCTCCCTCTCTCTCTGCCCCTCCCCCGCTCATGCTCTGTCTCTGTCTCTCTCTCAAAAATAAATAAACATGAAAAAAAAAAAAAAAAAGAAAAGAAAAGAGGTTGCCTCTGAGCCAGCACGGGCAATAGCATCTCAGATACTCTGCTCATTTGATGCACACACCCTGGCTGGATTGGGAGTTAGCTCTCTGACCACAGGCCGGCCTGTCTGCCTTCTTCTCTGCTTCCTTTCTGGATGAGTAGAGACTGTCTGGTTAGACTTGTGGAGGCCCCGGGGTGTGGGGGCTACCAGTCCGTGCCCATCTATTGTTTAGGAGGGCCGGTTGAGCTCTCTCTTTGCAACACACACACAACATAACATAAATCAGAGCCAGGATCTTTTAACATTTACAGTTTTAAATGAAATTCCTGTTGAGAGTCTCTTAAGCTAGATTTATATCTGATTTTGCATTGAACTGTGTCGTTATGCGGGGCTGAGAAACTCTTACGAAATTAAGCATAATGCGAAAACATGCTGAAAAGACAGTTCTGTAGAAATGTGAAGCATTATTATGTTATAGAATATTGGAGTGAAGAAATATGCATAAAGGCCCGATTACCATGGACATTTTCCTTTTAATGATCCTTGTACAATCCTTGGCAGAAAGGTTTGCTGACGTCTTCTTGCAGATAGAGGAAAATTGAGATAATATTGATATCCTACATCCCTTCTGAGTTCCAGAGAATACCAGGATAGCAGACCAGTCTGTTTTCATGTTCCAAACAGAGGCCCAGCCTGTCCAAACTGATGCTTGCAGGGAACTTGGGAGAATCTGTTGATTTGTGTTTGGGGATTTGGCTGAAACCTACACACCATGGATGGACCAGGAGGTTGAAACAACATATGGCAAGGTGAACTTTTGGATGCTCTGACCTGGAAGCTTCTAGAGGCTACTAGATTGGATGACTCGGAGGTCGTTTGGTCCTCTTCTCTGAAGAGTTTTTAGGATTGCAAAGCATCTGTCTGGGGTGGTTATGGGTGGTTAATAAGAGACTCTTAGCTTGGGCTAAGGTTCCCTGCTCTCTAGCCAGGGGCAGGGCTGTCTGTATTCCACATACCCACCATACTCCACCTACAGGGCGCCCTACTCAGCTTTGGTTCCGATGGAAGATTTCACCTGCCTCATCTCACCCCTCACCTGGGCTACCTTGGCCCCTTGGCAGAAGCCCAGTTCCCCATCTTGTTCCTGGCAGACCTCCTTTTGGCCGGTGACTCTGGTGGGGAAAGAGAGCACTGTTTCCCTTCCTCCCGGACTCAGTCCCCAGTCTCCGTCTGCTGGTAAGAGGCCCAGAGCAGCCGGAGCAGGGCTGGCTGGTGGCACTGAGGTCACAAGCCTTCTAGAAACCCTCCCTCCCTGTGGACCTGCTAGCGGGTCCCCTGGCAGGGTTGCAACTTTTCCAAAAATCCTTCCTGAGCCTGTGCCCTCTAAGCCTGGCGTTGAGATGCCACCTGCTGTGGGGGAGGGGAACAGAGGCTGAGCCGCGCCCGGGCTGGAGCTCAGGCGCCTCTCGCATTTGTGCTGGGTTAGACTCAGGTGACAGCTCACACCTTCGGCGGGGCTGGCGGCAGCTCTCAACCCTCACTCCTCTTTCTCCCGCTCTTCTTGGTAGCTCTGAAAGCACCTCAAGGCGTTTGTTACTTGAAATTAAGCAACTGAATTCTAATTTGGGCCTGCAATGCCCCATTCTTGGCCACCAGAGGTCACTGTAATAAGGTGGAAAGCAGGTGTTTTAGAGAGTCTTAAGTTAGTAGTTGGCTCAAAAAAAGAAAATGAGACCAAACCAAAATCCCCCCAGTTTTCTAACTGGCCCGGGCGTGCAGTGTGCTCTGGCGTGTGGACCTACAGCCCTGCTTTCTTCTCACCTGGTCCGCCCCCCTGCGAAGCCTGGCAGGACCAGGGCAGGCGGCTGCTTGGGGCGTGCTCGGCTCTCCTCCCGCCCCATCCACCACACATCCTGAGCTTCATCCTCCGAGTCCATTTCTTGCCGCAGTCTTGGGGTTAGGCTCCCTGAGGAGTGCGCGTGTGTGCACCTGCGCGTGTGCTTCCCCCTCTGTAACCTGGAGTCAGGAACAGCACTTCCTCCTAGGCTTGTTTGGCATCAAAAAGAGACGATGCAGAAAACCCAGCGCTCGGCTCACAGCTAGTGCTTGAAAAACGTCAGCCATAATAACACTCTTGTCGGGGCGGGGGACCGCCCGTGGGAGCGTCTACACCCCAAAGCGCGGCTTCAACGGTTTGCCGGGGGGTCGTGGTTCTCCCCTCCCTGCCCTCTCTGGCCATCCTGTCTAGATGTTGATGTTGTCGGGCGAAAGTCAGAATCGCCTGCCTTTGTTGGCCGCAGGGTCTGAGTGTGCGTTCCAGGGTAGGTGTTTGGTGTCTGGTGGGCGGCTGGCAGGAGAACCTCAGAGCTTTCGGTGGGAGGTTGGGGGGCCCGCATTTGGCAGACACTTGGGTCCTCTGGCTGCAGGCTTTGGGAGGTTTCTCCTGCACTCATTGCTTTTCCAGCTCCGAATGCCCGAGTTGCCCGAACACAGTGAAATTAGAGATGCGTGTGGATCCCTGCAAATAGCGAGGCAGCACGGGGGGAGGGCGGTTTTGGATGCAGGTGCTCACATTCCTCACTGGGAACATTTGGAGGATATATGGGTCTTGGGGAAGGTGAATGCATTACCTGGGTCCTCGGGAGGGCCGTTTGGGCTGCCAGTGGAGGAGGTCAGGAGCAGTGATCTACAGGACATGCTGCTGCCATCCGCCTTCAGCAGTAATTTCCCCTGGATGTCTCTGTGGAGGTGCCACACGCACACACACGCGCGCACACACACACACCCCCACGGAAAATCACTAGGGCTGCAGAGCCTGCAAGCTGGCAGCACGGACTGTGGGGCTGCAGCTGCTGGGCCTGTGATCCCAAGCCCACGGACTGGCCACAGGGCCTTACCCTGCCTGGCCAGGAAGGCGGGGAGACCTGGAGAGACAGAGCAGTGCTGTTGGGGGACCCTGCTGTTGCAGCGTGTGCCTTCTGGTGTGACGGGTGGCTCGAGCGTCGTGGGCTTCAGCCGGCCCAGAGAGATCTGAAGCTGGAAAGGCACAGGCGTGATTAGCCAGTGGTGACGGGCCTCCCGTGCACAGGTGCTGCAGCGGGTTCTGAGAGCGGAGGGCGCTCGCCGACCTTGAAGACGTGCCATTTAGAGCCCGAAAGAGCTGGAGGCAGGCAGTTCTTGGCCCTCCCTCGGCTCCCTGGGTGACCTTCTAGCGCATCAGCCCTTTGCTCGCTTTGGAGAGGGCGCTTGGCCCTGGGTGTCGTCCTCTTACATCCCGCCTGGTGCGTCTTTCCTCCCAGTTGCTCCTCGTCTCTTCCCCGCCCCCCCCTTGCCCTCCCCTCCCCTCCCCTGCGTCTTCTTTCCTCTTCCTGTCTGCCAGCCATATCTCCTGTCCCTGTGTCGTCCTGCCATTTGGACTTAACAACAAAAGCCTCAGGGGCACCTGGGTGGCCCAGTTGGTTAAGTGTCCGACTCTTGGTTTTCAGCTCAGGTCGTGGTCTCATGGTTCGTGGATGTCAGCTCTGCTCAGGTCACCATCTCGCGGTTGGGGAGTTGGAGCCCCGCATTGGGCTCTGCACTGATGGCAGAGCCTGCTTGGGGTTCTCTCTCTGTCCCTCTCTCTCTGCCCCCCCCCCTCTCAAAATGAATAAAAAGGCAAAGCAAAGCAAAAGCCCCCAAACCATACATGTGAGGACTGCTTACACAGGTTCAGGAGCTTTCTGGAAGCAGCCCTCTTTGTAAGCCCAGTGAATAAATCTCTTCAATTGGTGATAACTCCTGCATGAGGAGACCTTGCAAAGTATAGCTCATGCCCCAAAACTCTGCACAGATGAGTCTATCCTGTTTTTAACTCTGTGCCAGACGCCGAGCAAATGTTTTATATGCTTATCTCTTTAATCCTCCTAAAACCCCAAGGAGCCAGTACTAACGCCATCCCCATTCTGTAGGTGCAAAACAGAAGTTCAGAGCATTTAAAAGGTAACTTGTCTGAGGTCACCCAGCTGGAAGGTGGCTGAACAGCGAAGCCTGTGCTCTCCACCCACTCGGACACGTTACCTCTGGGGACAGTGCCCAGCCTCTCCTGGGAAGGTCCTCGGCTGTCACCAGCCACACCTGCCTGTCTGACTCCCGTCTGCTGTAGTTGGAAACGTCTTTCCCGCTCCTGCTGCCCTCTGCTGAAACAGAAACAGCTGGTCTCCATCTTGCATGAAATCCCTTTCATGTATGTCTGACTAGTCATCACGTTACCTCCCCCTGCCCCCCCAGGCCAGCCTAGAACTCGTTAAACTTTTAAATGTATATCTACATCTGAAAGACTGTTTTTATTCCATTAGAACCACGCCACGCTTACTCCAGATGCCCTTGAGGGAAGAGGGTTTCTGGAAAGGGAACTAGAATGTGACTGTCATTACTGAGTCCTGGTTCTTTCAATCCGAGGTATGAAATTGGCTTTTCGAGCACACGGTGCCCGTGGAGCTGAATAAAACGACGTGAGCGGATTCCAGGAGTCTCCTCTCTGAAGATGTCCTCTAAGATCTGCTCTTGGATTGTGTGGCTGATAAGGGCTGGGGGTTACCACGGCCCTACCTGCTACTAGTAATCTCTTTCCATCAGAACATGTACATCCAGAGGCCTCAAATATGCCTGACTGAGACTTTTCCATACAGAAGACCGTGTTAATCAGGGCGTGTGGCAGTGATATGCTGCTTTTAAACCTGAATAAGAGAAAAGACAAGATTAAATGAATGGCTTAGATGCTTCTGTTCCTTCCTAAACTGCCTTTCCAGGTGCTCAGAACCCAGCTTCTCTGAAAGGCCTGGGTTCTTCCAGTGGGGCGCCTTGGTGGGGAGGAGACCCCTCGGTGAGGATCTCTGACCTCTGACCTCTCTTGGCAGAAGTACACAGAAAGTCCAATTTCAGATATGCTTCTGCATGTAAATAGCAGTCTGTCTTTTAAATTGAAAATTTCGTTTTTCCTGCCTTGTGTGTAAGCAAATAATTGAAACCTAATTTACTTTATTTAATAAGCCAGCAGCCAATGTGGAAAAGCCCACACTGATAAAATCTTGGGGGCATTGTTTACAGCCTCCCAGATTTTTCTGGCTGGCTTGGTAGGGTCTGAGCATGTCCTGTAGCGACGGGAGGCCAGGCCAGGAGAGCCCCCCTGCCCCCGCCCCCACCCAAGTCCCCTGAGGACTCCCAGGTGGCCTCCCAGGTGCACGAGGCATCACTTACAAGGTTAGTGACCACCACACGGGAACTGGCCTCGCGTGGTTCTCAGCGTGGGAGCTGGTGGGGCTCCGGGAGCTCACGGGGAAGGGCCACAGAGTCCTGGAGCCGTACGGCTTCGCTCACGTGTCCCTGGCACGGAACTGATGTCCTCATTCTGCAGACATTCTTGAGTGCCTGCCTCTCTGCTGGCCAGATGGAGACGCACTGTTTTCCCCTTGAAGAGCTCATGGTCAAGTGGGAGAGACACTGGGAGACAGGAGAGAGTGACTGATTCCCTTTGAGAAGGAGCGTGGGATGGGGCAGGGCTGTGCATCTCGGACTCACACAGGACTGGTTTTGGAACACTGCTCTTTTCACTTAGTAGCCCTGTGTCACCTTGGTAAATAACTTCTTGGAGCCTTGGTCTCCTCATCTGTGAAGAATGCACATAGCGATGCTTTTCTCCCCGGGGTTGGCATATGGAGCGTCTGAAAAAGCAAACGCACAACCACCATGGGACGTTGCCCATCACAGCCCCTGGCCCGGGGTGGGAGTGCACGTCCCTCTCCCCTTTGAAGTTACGGGTGGCCTGGTTTTGGCGGGTGCCGGATGAGCAGAAGTGGCTTGTGTCTCTTCTGGGAAGAAGCTTCAAGAGCTAGTATGTGGTTTGCTACGTCCCCTTCCCCCTACTTGGCAACAAGTTCACGTAAGGAAGTCCACGTAAGGTGGCACCTCTGTCTGCCTGGGTCCCTGAGTGGCCACAAGGCACAGAGCACCCCCGCCCCCGCCGCCCTCCCCCCACTGTGCTTTGGATGTGTGAGGTGAGCGAGAAGCAGATCCTGTGTTTCAAGCCACTGAAATTTTAAGGTTGATCGTCACTGCAGGGTAACTTGGCACGGCCTGACTAAACGTTCGAGACGATCCATTTTCTCCCTTCAGTGAGAAGGAAAAGGTTACACTCAAGCCCGCTCTCCGGTCAGGACCCAGCACTTTCCAGGGGCACGAGGAGGAAAGGGAACTGCCCGTGGGGGACTCAGAACACCTGCAGGGCGGCGCCCCTGGCTCTGGAGAGCGGATGCCCATCTCCTCTGCGTGTTCCTCCTCTTCTCTCTTCCTTTCTTTTTTTCCCTATCTCATTCTCCACGCTCTACCCCTGTCTCCTCCCCTCCAGCATCTGCCTCCATTCTCTTGTCTTGCCAGGTGTCCCGGGGCTCAGTGACCCTGGGTCCCCAGCACGGTTGCCTGCCTTGGGACGTTGCAGGCTCACCTCTCCTGTGCCCCGAGCCTCTCACCACCGCCCCTCTCTCAGAGGTGACCAGGCTTAGAGAGGGAAGCACAGTCTGTGTGGGGATGGCAGGGAGGTGGCAGCCCGCTGGGCAGGAGGCATGTTTGAGGGGTGTCCCCTCCGGGAATTGAGCTCTTGTGACCTGGGTAGATGCCGTATGCAGCCTGGAATTTGTACTCCTGGGTGACTTTTGGTGGTTTTCGGTGACAGAGGTTTTAGGCTCTCCCTCACCCCTGCCGTCCAGTTCGTCCCTGGCTAGCAAGTTGGGGAATCCCGGGCTAAGTCACCCTGAGAGTGGGGAAGGTGGCCGGTCACTGCGGTACAGCTTGTCCGGGTCCAGGGACAGAGAGGGTTTTTGGGGAGGGAGGGAGTCTTCCCGGCCTAGTGAGGATAAAGACTTTGGCTGGATGGCACGCAGAGCTGTGCTTTATTAAGATAGTAATACGATCACTGTAGGAGCGGAGCCTATTAATTATCATGACAAGGAGAAATTTTTGAGTGTGGGGAAAAGGGAAGAGAGAGAGTCACTCCAAGGTAAAATAACACCGCACTTGGAAAGTCCAGGTAATTACGCGAGTGAGGCCAGCGCTAACTAGATAGTCACAGCGGGAGTCATTTGAAAAACAAAATACAATTAAAAGTTTAATATTTGATGGAATTAGTAAACTAAGACTTGCAGGAATGGGTCTTCTCGGGGGAGGGGAGAGTCTTCTGTGTGCTTCGGTGCAGCCTCGTGGCCAGGGCGTGGTGAGCCCTGCTCCTGCGTGGAGGGGCTCTTTCCAGGCCACCGGTGGGTTCTCACAGGCTTCGAGCTCTGTGAGCAAAGCGGTGATTCCCGCCCCCCCCCCCCCCCCGGGCTCTCTGAGTGGCCCCCCAGCAAGTTCTTGCCTTCCTCTTGCCCTCTCAGCTGCTCCCGAGTCACAAGGCGGCCGGTTCGCTGGTCGCTGGGACGCTGGCTTGCCTCACACACGGGCATATGTCCCATGGGTGCGTGCACTTGCCGTCCTCGAACGGGCCTGTGTCTTCCTAGGGGTTTGGCCAGTTGAAGCTGAGCTTTGCGATAAGGCCTTCCCCAAATGCATTTGAAAGTGTTCACAGGACTTTTGAGACTTTGCGATGATCCATCAGCCTGTGTTGCAAATCTCCTCCAGCTTTAGGAATTAGCTTAAAATTAAAGTTACGGAGAGGCCAAATCTCCCTAGACCCGAGCTGACTCAGGAACGTGCAACGCGTGGCTTCATTTTAACCAGCGGCTTCCTGACATCGTACGCGAGGAGACTGTCCTCGAATGTCGGTTGGCTAATTGACACCCCAAATCAGCCATCCCCCCGACTAGCAAGCACAGCACATTTGGAGTGTGTGTGGGGGGGGGGGGGGCGGGCGGTCACACGTGCCCTGAGTGTTGGTTTCGAGTCTTGGCCTAAGCTGAAGATCCAGACGGGCTCAATGTCAACAGTCCAGAGGAAGGCTGTCTGGTCAGAAGGGCCAGTGTGCCATGAACCTGATGCTGAGGAGGCTGATTTAGGAAGGCCCGGCCCTCTGCTGGGCGCCCCCCAGCACCTCCACACAGGTCTTCGGTTCTGGGCAGTGTGATGACGCATCCCACAGTCACCCTTACACTCCATCTTTATTTTGCGTCCCTGGTTTTCAAAGAAACAATTAACAGCCAGTAAGATGCGATTGGCTTTTCAAAGTGTTTACTTATCTCATGAATGCTTATTAAGCACTTAGTGTGGGCCAGGTGCTGTCCTGGGTGCTGGGACACAGCCGTTAAAACAGTCACAGACCTTTGCCTTCCTGGAGTTTATATTCTAGCACGAGGAGGGGTTCAGGCAGTCGGCAGGATGAGTAGGTGAGCTTGGGGATGTCTCAGACGGTGGTCTGTGCCCTGAGAGGAGGTGAAGGGGTGGGGGGTACAGAGCATAGGAGAAGGGCAGCCGGGAAGGCTACATACTGTTTGGGGGGAGCCCCAGGAAGGGAGGGAGTGAGCCGGGCAGACATCTGGGGACTGACGGAGTAGCAGGTGCAGTGTCCCCGAGGGGGTCGTGGCTGGCAGCTTCGGAAGGGCAGCAGGGATTGGGAGGCTGGAGCTGGGTGAATGGGAGAGGGGAACGTGGAGGGACAACCGTGAGATCAGAGAAGGAACAGGACGGGCCGTGTGGGACTCTGGCTCCCTGGCGGTGGAGGAATGGGGTAGGACCGGAGCCTCCCTGTCTCATCTTACAGGGGAGATAGGACAGGACTCTGTCCCCTGGATCCTGATTTGGAAGCACAACCCCACAGAGTTTGTCTTCAACTCAAAGGCATAGTGGCCATGCTGCCCATGATTTGGGGGCATGATTTGGTTCCCTGTGCTCAAGGGACCGGCCCTCGAGTCAACTCTTTCTGTTTTGGGTAGTGAGGTGCTGGCACGAGGTGCCCAGAGACACGGAGAACAATGCCAGCATCCAGCGTGGGGATGGGACGGTTGGGTGGGAGGCCGATACTGCACCTTGGCTCCAAAAGTTTTCTCTGGTTGCCTATGAGCGGAAAATCTCAGAACTCAGGAGGGCGACTCCCCGTTCGTTCCGAACGCCGTGGGCTGGTGGGGAGCAGGCCAGGTGCTCTTGGTGATGGCACTGATGCAGGCTCGAAGGTGACCCGGTGAACCTCCAGCCCCAGAGAGAAGGGAGATCGCCCACCGTCCCTCCTGTCTCAGGGGACGCTTCCAAACCGGTCCTTCTGCTCAATCCTGTGTCTGTGTGGGGCTGAAGGGCAGAGCTGGGGTTTGGCCCTCCTGCCCCGGGTCACTCCAAGCTGCAGGCTCACTTCAGGTGCCCAGCCTGGGGGTTCAAGGTGATTGGTGATGAGCTTGGGGACTCAGTTGGTGTTTGCTCTTTGAGGGAATGTCCTTTCTGAGGAAGACTCGCCTTGCCAGGACGGACTCAGAACATTCCTGAAACAGAGGCTGCTCCCTTTGGGTCCCTGTTCATTCTAATAGGTGGCCCCTTGGAGCTCCCAAATTGCCCTCTGTCCCCAGACTCTGATCCCCACACAGCTCGGTGCACCCCCTTTTCTGACCGCATGTCCCCACTCCCGCACCTCCTGGAACTTTCTGCTGCGCTCTCGGGAACTTGCGAGCTCCCCACTGCTGGCGCCCCCTTCCCCCCTGTGGGGGCCTCTAGCTCTCTCTCGTCCTGCAGCAGCTGCACCTCCGTCCTCCATGCCTCTTCCACATCACTGCCCCTCCCCCGTTCTGTCTTTAGATGGTCCTGTTCCCCAGCACGCCTGGGGGTCATCTGGGGTCACTCTACCCCCCACTCGGCAGTGCCAGGCCTCTCCCGTCGTCGTGTGGTGTTTTCACGTCTACCGGTGACGATGTCCTCCCTCCCCAGGGCTGCTCCTCCTCCTCCCTGACTCACTCCCGGCGCGGGGATCTAGCATCCCTGACCTCCACCATCATGACCGCCATGTTCCGCACGCCCGTTCTCCTCGCCCCCGCCGTGCTCTGCCACGCCAGCTCTCCCCACCCAGGGGTCCTGGTCACCCCTGTCATGGCCTCACACTCCTCCCAACTCCGCTCAGATGCCCCTCCATCTGGTCCCTCAGCCTGTCCCACTCCTCTGCCCCTAAGGGAACCTCAGGGCCTTTAGTTCCTCACCACCAACCTCAAGTGCATTCACGCTGCGGCCACCTCTTACGTGCTCCCCTCCCCCCTTCCTCCCCTCCCCTGCCCTTCCCACTCCTGCTCCCCCTCCCCTCCCCTCCCTTCCTCTTCCCACTCCTGCTCCCCCTCCCCTCCCTACTCCTCTCCTCTCCTCCCCTCCCCTCTCCTCCAGCCTCCCTCCCTCCTGCCTGCCCCCTCACCAGGAAGGGAGGCATTCCTGGGTGGGGAACACTACCCACCCAGCTGCTCCCACTCCCAGAACTGAGGTGGTGGGGGTGTGGGGGGCAGTTAGGGGCAGAGGGGTAGGGTGGGCCCAGAGCAGGAGGGGATTAGGTGTAAGGAGGCCCGGACCTGGGCCAAGCATGTCTGATGAGGTGACAGGCCGAGGGACTGGATGGGGACGGCACAGAGTGATTTGCTGGGGCCCTTGGAAGGATGGGCTGGTCATGCTGTTCTCTGAGGACACCTTCACTGAACTCCATCCTGTTGTTCTGCCCTTGTCCTTCCTCCCTCCCACATGGCCGTGTCCTCTCCTGCCTTTCTTTTCCTTGCTTCCCCCTTCCCTGGTTCTTTGCCATCAGCACCCACATATGCTCCCATCATTAAAAACACCCTCTAGACTCGTTTCCGCCTCCAGCTCTGACTCCATTTGTGCTGTCCCCTTTACATCAAACCTTCCGAGGGACAAGTTCTATACTCACTGCCTCCAATTCTGCCGCCTCCTCGTGTTTACACACGAGAGCACGTGTCAGCAGCCTCCCACCAGCCTTTCTGTTGTGCGTCCGCCTGCTTGACCCCTGCTTTCCTCTAGTGTGTTCTCAACACAGCTGTGCGAGGGATCTTGTTAGAACACATCCTTTCTCACAGCCTTCCCGTGGTCCCCTTCTCACTCGAGATGGCCTGGAGTCTACTACAACCAAGGCCTGATGGGACCTTCCCACACATGTCCCTCTGAGCTCACCGCTCCCCTCTCCACCTTGCTCACTCCACCTCAGAGATGCAGGCCTCTTTGCCACTTCTCACCGCGGGGCCTTTGCACGGGCTGTTCTTGCCTGCAATGGTCTCCCCCCAACAAGTGTCTCTGTATAGCTCCCTCTCACTCCCGCAGAGAGGGATTTCTATCTGTTTTGCTGTATCCCCAGCACCTACAATAGGGCCTGACAGGTGGTTGGTGCTCAGTGCATATTTGTGGAATGAATGAATGAATGAATGAATGAATACTGCTGGCTCCTGATGGGATGGCTCTCAGCAATGCAGCATCCGGCACAGTCCCCTCCTGTGGGCCCTGCTAGCCTCCGTTCTCCCTGGCCTTGGAGATGTCTTCCCTGCTGGCCATGTGTTCCCACCGCCTTGGCTGTGGGGAGTCCCTGGGGGGTCCCTGTGCTTGCTGTGTCGCCAGCTGTCCACCCTCCCCACTGAGTGAGTGACTGCTGGTGCACGACCTGCTTCCTTTCCTGCTCTTCTCACCCCAAGCTTATGTGGTGAGCCGGGGGCTCTCCTGCCGATCCACGGATGGTGCCCACATGAGTCCTGTCCACCCCGCCGGGCGGAAGGGCGGGAGGGGAGGCCACTGACCTGCATCTCTTGGTTCCTACGGCAAAGAGTGCTCCTCCCCGGGTTTCTCTGAGTTTGAGGTCCATTGGCAAGACCGGTGGGCGATCTCGGGGCCAGATGACATCACGTGCACATTCGTCTTCTACTTCTTCCTTTCCCCTGATTTGTCAGAAGCAACCAATGGGGCCACGTGGCGGCTTCTCTCCACTTGAAGACGGGCTGAGCTGGACCTGCGGTGGGGGGAGGGAGGGGTGGTGCCAGGCCTCTTGGAGAGCCCACCCCAGGCACAGGCCCAGCCCCAGCCCCTGCGTGGGCCCCAGGTCAGGCCAACGTAGACTCCAGTCCCTATGCTACCGGTTCCTAGTTCCGTGAGGCGGGAAAAGGCAGCCTCTCTGGCCTCCGTGTTCTCATCTGTCGAATGGGGTAGTGACAGCACCTAGCCTGTTGGGTGGTGTGAGAGTGGATGGGAATGTGTGACTACATTACCTGGTAGCTCTTCTTATTTTAGGCAAAGTCCTAGACTTGAGAACCAGACACTTCCCCTTACAACGGCGTTAGAAACCTCAAAGCCCTGGGACGGTTCTGCTCTGCCTTTCAGTGGCTCCGGCGGGACTCAGTGTCCCTGAGCACCCCCTTCCTCGGGGATGAAATGAGACACAGATGAGAATAATTGAGAAGGGGCTCTGAACTCCAACACACCACACACACATTAGGGACTGTTGGTATCTATTACTACCTACCTGCACAGCACACATTCATCGCGCCCTTGTTTCGGATGCTGTGGGAGGTGGCGGCCACCCCACGTGGAGGCCTGCTGCGTGGTGGCCCACTGCCCCGTGACACCTGTATCCGGATGGCTCCATCTTTGTCCAGGGGCTGCGGCAGCTTCACGGGGGAGGCCGGTGTCCCCCATTGGCAGACCCCAGGCCGCTCGCTTAGTCTGTCCCACCCTGGGCTTCACCTGCCTGGACCCGCTCAGGCACTCAGAGGCTGTGTGCTTTGGTCTCTGCCATCAGTCCTGATTGGAAGGATGTCGGGGCTCAACAACCCCAGTGGGGATCGACTTCTGGTCTGAGGTGCCTTCCTGGGGAGCGCTCCAACTCCGGTCATGTCCCTCCTCCTCACTCCGTATAAGGGGGACCGTTTTCCTTTGCCCCCATGGTTCCTGTCCCTCCGGCCAATGTCTGCATGATCCCACGTGGGTTCTGCACCTCCTACAAAGCTTCGGTGAGCGTCTGAGGTGAGTATTAACACACAAAGATGCAGAGCTGGTCCCTAGGGCCCAGAGGCTGCCCAGGGGTGTCAGCTCAGGGGCCTTTGGGTCACATATCTTCAGGATCATTCTTCACCTGGGGACAGCCAGGAAATGGCATTTCACAGTCATGCAGGGTTTGGTGACCTCTTTTGATGTTACGGAGGTGCTTTTGAATATCTACATTTATGGTTTCGGTAATTTATTTTTAACCGCTCGAGTAACTGAACCTGCAATTAGAACGCACTGCCGCCAGGGGGGGAAGGGGAGTGTGATCTGACCTATTTGCTTGAGCTGTGTATGATTATCTGAAAGGCGTTGTGCAGGAATGTCTTTTCCAGCTTTTTTAATTTTTTAAAATAAAAAAAGTACTCTGTGAAAACAGCCAGCCACACACACGAAATACTGCAGAACACCAGACGTAAGCTCTCATGGGCGGCCGGACTGAGCCCACGTTTACTGAACGCCTTTCAAATGCAGGCCATTCATCGGTGCTGGGGATGAAGCTGTGGGGTGGTGTGGCCTCTTTGCTGAGGGAGGAGCTCAGAGTCTGTGGACGGGGAGGCAGATCTCCGAGGAGCACCTGACAGGTGCTGGAAAGGAGGTGGGAGCAGGGGAGGGGCTTGGAGAAGGGCCTGCGGTGCCAGGAGAGGCCTGGGGAACCGGAGCCCTGTGATCTTTAGGGGAGTGGACCCCGGCAGGTGTGTGTCCTTCCCTCCCAAAGCTATAGGACCAGGAGAGCAAATCCTGCCCTTCTTGGAGGTTCCACGGCCGGGGGGGGGGGTGGTGGGAGTCTCAGTCTCTCTGCTTTTGCCCACCAGGCCGGAGACAGGCTCTGCGCTCTGGGCTCCTGGCCCTCTTCTGCTCTTTGCAATTCAAGGTCCTTCTGGAAGTCCGCCTGTTGGGAAGATGAAGGCAATCCCCATTTTCGCCCTTGAGTTTCTCGGCTGGGAAATGGAAATGTGTGCCTGGGGCTCCCTGCCCCAGTTCCCTAGCATCCTGCACTGCGTGTAAACCCTCTCACACACTGTCTGCTTTAGCAGGAATGGTCCTGGGGATCGATCTTTGAAAGAGCTTATATCTCTGCCAGAACAAAGTGTTTAGAAAGGCCAACTTTACAGGTATTTAAACACAGATTTCAGGTGGATTTTACGATACCTCTATGCGGCAGGCTCGGCAAATCTCGGGTTGGCAGGACGGCTCTGGCTGCGTTCAGGCTGTGCTCTGCTTAGGCCACGTCTCCCCTCCTCCAGGAAAAGGGGCCAGGATTCCAGGGGCCGCCTTAGGTGCTTGGGAAGGGGTCCAGCTGCCACTGGACTAATCTGACCCGGGAGGGTGAAATCCCGTCCGGGTCAAGGGCAGGGCTGTGGTTTTGTTGACACTTGCATGAGGCTTCTCTTGAAACCATCTTGGCAGATTGTTTTGGTAACATCCCGACTGAAATACAGATGAGGGTTTAGTGTAGTGGGTCCCCCGACTCTGGTATAGTCACACTTGTCATTAGTCCTGCATTGAGGCCTCTACTCTGACCATAAAGCCTTCCCCTCTGAGCTGGAGCAGACCCAGTGACCTCTCAGAGCCGGGACTAGGTGGAGGGTTTCCTGCGGGAAGATATGCCTTCACTGGACCCCGGAGCCCGGAAGCCCAGCCAGGGCAGGCTGTTTGGTCGTGGCAGAAGTGGGAGGAACAAGGGCGGCTCTCCACTCCACAGGCAGGGAGGGGACACTTCCAGCAAGATCAGGCTTTCTTGGAGGTGACCCCCTGCTGAGGTCGGCATCGTCCAGGGTATGATTCCACGAGCTTGGCTGATATTCCCTGTGGGGTGTCCCTGCAGGGGAGTGTTCCTCACCCCTTCCCCTCACACCAGGTGGAAACAGCCCTGCAGTCACCCAGCTCTGGCTGCCTGGGCCGCTTCCTCTGGGATTGCCCCGTGTTGTGATCCCTCTGGAGTGGCCCAGAAGAGATGTCCCCCGACCCCGATCTGCAGCCCCCTGCCCTCTTGTCTCTGCAGCTGGGAGAGACAGTTTCTGGCCTTGCTGATTTACTTCACACTCAGCCTGTGTTCCTTGGCCAGGGGTGGCCGGGGTTTTCTCGTTTCTGTCCCAGGCCTGATCTTTTGCTGGGAAAAGGGGAGGAAGACACCCAGGCATGGGCCCCTGGCCTGCCTGGACAGCGCCCCCTGCCCGGAAGGCTTGCTTCTGGGCGGGCAGAAGCTAAACTTCATCGCCACAGAGATGGCCTTACTGCCTGGAGCGAGCTTGGAGATCACATGATCACACGGTCTTTCCGCTAGTGGTGATGCCCGGCAGAGGTTTGTGGGGTAAATGAATAGGCGGAGGATGAGTGAGCGATGTTGAGCGAGTCGAGAGGTGACAGGTGCATCTGTGGTTGTTGGGGTGCTGCCGGTGACGGGACCCCTGGAGCTGGGCTCTCCTTTTCAGATGTGACGTCTGGACAGATAGAATCACCCAAGTTCTAAGGGTCTGAATGTAGAGGCTAGGGCTTATGAAAACCCCCTCTTTTCCTTAACCTAGTGTAATTCAGATGTCATCGTGGCTCCCTGGAAGGCTAAGAAGTATTTCCGATAAATCGGACAGTTTCTAATGGCTAAAGCTATTGTAGAGAATGGCACGTGCTCTCCACCTCTTTCCTGTTGGGTGCTCCAGGCCATGTCTGGAGGCTCTGTAAGCTGTGTTCTTCTAGACTCAGGGCATGAGTTCACGGGCCGGGGAGTTACACACCTGGGTCCCCCCGGGCCTCCCTGGGCGTCCAGCATCACCGCTCGGTTCCTGTGCTCTCGTCGTCAGCGCCTGGACCTCCCCGGGTGCCCCCAGCATCCTCTCTGTCTCACCTGTCCCACCCCTGGGGGTGGCTCTCTCTAGACAGACTTGGGAGGGGCCCCGGTGAGCTCCTTGCTTCCTTCCTTACTGACCCCAGAGACTCGAGTGTGGTTCTGTTTAAGATGCCATCAAGTAGGTGGCGGGGTGGAAGGGGCGATGTTGGCAGATCCAGAAGAATTTAAGAAATCTTCTGGGTTGGTTAGCACCCTGGCGCCCTGTGTTCACTCTTCCTCAAATGGCAGCTCGTTTCTTCCTGTTTTATTCTCAGGGGAACTTCTTCCCGGTCCTTATGCCTGATGCGATCTGAGTGGAATCGTGTGTGTTGAGGAGGACTGAAAACAGAATATAATGAGTGGACTTTATTGAGCTTTCCGTTGTTCTGGGCACTTATGCTTAGTGCTTTAAAAATGCGATTGGATCTAAATCTCTCAAAGACACTAAGAAGCAGATGCTATTATTACCCCTTTTAGACCAGCCGCCCGAGGCCCACGTGACAGCAAATACGCTGAAGAACCAGGGTTTGAATCCGAGTCACGGGCCCTCAGCCTGCAGCTGCCCCCAGCCCAGGCTCCAGGGCCCCCCGGACTGTTCGCCTACCTCCCATGGGCATAGTCTGTGGTTGCCCGCGCATTTTCAGGGGAAAATTTGTGAGCCGGGAACCTTAAGATTGTGGATTCCCTTTCTAGGGGGCTGTGCTCGTCTGCTTGGACAGCCATAGCAAAGTACCCCAGACTGTGCGGCTCAACCCACAGAAGTTAATTTTCTGATAGACCCGGAGCCTGGAAATCTAAGGTCAGGTGGGGGCAGGTTGGGTCTCTCCTGAGGCCCCTCTCCTTGGCTCGCAGATGGCCGCTACTTGCTGGGTCGTCACGTGGTCTTTCCTCCCCACACACCCCCCTGGTGTCTCTCTCTCCTGAGGACACCGGCCCAGTTGGATTAGGGCCCACGGATATGACCTTGTTTTACCTTAACCACCTGTTTGAAGGCCCCATCTCTAAATGCAGTTACACGCTGAGGTTCTGGGGGTCTGGGAGGACAGGGGCCTTCTGCTTCACACTGGCGGGGTCTCCTTGGGGTGCCCACCTTTCTACCTGGGGTACCCACCTTTCTACCTGGGGTGCCCACCTTTCTACCTGGGGTGCGCGTGTCTCCAGACGCCAGGGGAAACCAGCAGCTGCAGGCCATGGGCACGCTGGAGGTGGTTACGGCCCCAAGCCCTCATGCCCCTCGATTTTATGTTCCATCCAAAACAGCATACATTTGCTCCAGACTGTGGAAAGTTTTGTGGCCTCTTGTATAATACAAGACAAGCCTTCTGCATTGAAATTGTTCGAGAATTGGGTTCCAATTTCCCAGGAGCACGTAAAGTGTTGCCAGAAAAGCAGAATTGTTGGAGATTTATGTCGGTTTTTCTGACATAAGGAAGATTTCCTTTTGTTTCTTGGAACTGACTGGAGTATGCTTGCCAAAAGAGCGGCCTCAGAAGGAGCAGATCATTTTCTCTTGTTCTTCCTTCTTCTTTTTTTATTCCCTCTCAATTTATTTTCAGGTCAGAGCTTCATGAGGTCGCTGAGGCTGTGAAATCTGACAGACTCACCATCTGAGCAAACAGACTGTCCAGGAACAGGTTTTATTTGGCTCACCGAGGCGATGTGACAGTCTGGGAAAATCCCCAGTCTTTCCATTTTGTCTTTGCCTGGAAGAGTTTGGTTCAGTTCAGCAAATATTAATTGAGTGACTCCTTTGTGCCAGGTATGATGTCAGGTGCCAAGGCTGTAAAACTGGGTAAAATCCAGTCCTGTCCTGAGCAGGGCAGACGTGTAAACACTCACATATTCTCAAGGTGCCTCCCACACGGCCCAGAATGTACTTTTGGCTCACAGGCTAGGAACCTATCGAAACAATTTTGTAACTATCGTTAAAGAAGGTGCTGCTCGAGCTCCCCGAGGGCCCCTGCTGCCCTGGCCGGTGTCCGTTCTGAGTAGTGGTGTCTGTGCCAGACCATTTGGTAAATATTTTGAATGTCACCCTGTGGAGGGCACGTGGATAGGAGGGGTTGAGTGGAGTGCTAGGTGCTGGGAAAAGTGTTTTGGAGGAGGTGAAGGCTAGGTCAGATCTTGAGTAGAAGTGGAAAAGATAGGTTGGGGAGGGTAGGAGGAAGGCCATTCTAAGTAGGTGACATAGGCTGTGCAAAGGCTCTGAGGCAGTAAGTGGCATGGCGGGCTTTGCGCGGTGCTGACTGAGCAGGGGCGGGGCAGAGACAGAAGCACCGGTCTGGAGGGTGGGGATGGGGTGGGTGCAGCGCCGGGGCAGGGGGTGATAGTTGGGTAGAGGATAGCGCTGGGAGAAGGACCTGGAAAGAAGAGCCCCATCCAGATAACACAGGGGTTTGAATGTCATGCCACAGCACCAGGGGCCATGAGGATGAGTGAGGAAAGGTTTATTGTGACGATTTATATGGTCCCATTATGTTTTCAGAAGTTTTTTGTTTTTCTTTATGTTTACTTATTTTTGGGGGGGGGCAGAGAGAGGGAGACACAGAATTTGAAGCAGGTTCCAGGTTCTGAGCTGTCAGCGTCAGAGCCCGACGCGGGGCTCGAACCCACGAGTCGTGAGATCATGACCTGAGCTGAAGTTGACGCTTAACCGACTGAGCCACCCAGGTGCCCGCTGCATTTTTAAAATGGATATATTTTAATATTCTACCTTGTTCCAGAAAGGATTTAGGTTCCTGACACCTAGCTAATGTTCAATAAATAGTTGTGTAACAGATTATATATCTAAGGTAAATAACAAAGAAACACAAAGTACAGTCAGTCAGTTAAACACTTTTGGGACAAAAAGTGAGGAAAGGAAGAGAAGAGGCAGGACTAAATCGTGGAGTGCATGCCATGGAACCGTCTATCAGATGCACTGATAAGGTCTGCACATCCAGGGACAGGGGAGATGCCATGGTTGAGAGTCAAGTGAGGGTGTGTGGAAAGGACCAGGGAAGGCCGCAGGAGGAGGCTCATGCCCGGGCTGTGTGGTGGGAGGCGTGTGGGCCCAGGTGTGAAGGGCAGGCTCTGGAAAGCCCGGCACCTGTGCCCTGAGGCTGGCAGGTGTGTGAGTTTCTCATGGCTGCTCTAACCAATCCCATAAGCTGGGCAGCTTAAAGCAACAGACGTTCGTTCCCTCACACTTCCAGAGGCCGGGGTCCACAAGCAAGGTGCCCGCAGGGCCAGCACATGGAGACTTGCCTCTTCCTCCTCCTCACTTTCGGGGAAGGTGGCCGATTCTTAGCGTTCCCTCCCTGCAGCTGCGTCCCTCTGGTCTCTGCCTCCGCGGCCTCCTCCCCGTGCATCTGTCTTTACATGGCCGGACGTGTTGGGACAGCTGTCCCGTCTGGAGGGCCCACCCCACCCCATTACGACCTTGCCTTAACTTGATTACATCTGCAAAGACCCTGTTTCCAAATATGCTCATATTCACAGGTACCAGGGCAGGACCTGAGCATGTCTTTGGGGGGACACGATTCACACCTCAACAGATCTGGTCTGGAAGTGCCGGCAGAAAGAAAGTTAAAAGGACATCTGTACAGCAAGGCCTCTCAGACACGTCCATGTGCTGAGGCACAGCCTCCCCAGGGCGGAATTATCTGGAGCATTTCACTAACTTGCTTGACCACAAGCACCTTTCCACCTGCCCGCACCCCCGCCCCATCCCCATCGCTCTCCCGTTATTTTGGGAGAACATCTGTGGAGAGAATGTTCTGGGGCGCGTACCTTAGAAGACGCTGGTTTAGCGCACGGCAGACCGGAGGCAGGGGCAGACAGAACCTTCCCACTCTTGCAGTGAAAGACTTCCTCTGAAGAAACATCGCTGCATGAC
Source organism: Prionailurus bengalensis (assembly GCF_016509475.1). Lineage (NCBI taxonomy): Eukaryota > Metazoa > Chordata > Mammalia > Carnivora > Felidae > Prionailurus > Prionailurus bengalensis. Next base: position 4,752,558 of record NC_057345.1, read on the forward strand.
CCCCTCCTCCCTTTTTGTGGCTTTGAAGCTATTTTGGATCTGAAATGCATCCTGGCTCTAATTTGCATTTGCGTTTGGATTTAAAGCAGTAGACGTTTTCTTCTCATAAAGGACAGCAAGTTGTAGACGCAAACTGGGAGCCAGTGCAGCAGTCAAAGCTTTTGGGCTCCCGTGGTGTGTCCGGCCTCCTGCTACCGAGGGGCAGCAAACACAATGGTGGATCCGCTGGAGACATTTTCTGCCTCTTTGCGGTTGGTATTGTAGTGACGGAGGGAGGAAAGTAAACCCGCGCATCAATTAGCTCGGCTGCTGTAACAAATACCATGAAACAGGCAGCTTAGACAAGACGTGTATTTCTCCCAGTTCTCAAGGCTGGTTCAAGGTGCCGGCCAGTTTGGGGTTTGATGAGAGCCTGTGTGCTGGCCTGCCTGCCTTCCCACTGTGTCCTCCCACGGCAGGGAGAGCTCTTATCAAGCCACGAATCCCATCATGAGGGAGACGCCTCAAGAGCTCACCTGACCCTCGTCACTTCCCAAACACCATCACAGGGGGAGCTGGGACTTCAACATGAACTTGTTGGGGATGCAATTCAGCCCATAGCCATCAGTGAATAGAGAGAGTTAAGACCCTGTCCTTGGTGAGAAGTGCTGGGGAAGGGAGTAGTGGTCTGGGGAGGATGCTGTGGGGACCAGTCCCTGAGAAGCTGGGATGGGAAAGGGCTCTTTGTGGTCCGGGGCCTAGGGAGGGCTGGCTTCTGGAACCCTGAGATCCCAGAGGGGAAGGCAGTGCTACCAGGGGCGGGGGGGGGGGGGGGAGTAGCGGGGATCGCTGAGACGTGGCAGGATGTGCTCAGGGGCAAGCAGGTGTTGAGCAGATGAGACCAGAGGGGCCTGGCAGTGGCCATGAGGGGCAGGGCACAGCTCTGAGACACCCCTTAGAACGAGAACCAAAGAATTTATGGGTTTTCAACTTGAGTAACCAGGCGATGAGCAGTGCAGTGTGTCAAGAGGGTGAAGCAGAGGAGAAACAGGTTTAAGGAGACAAAACAAAGTGAGGCAAAACTATTTTCGACATGTGAAAAGTGAGATGTTTATTATACGTCCAAGGAGGCAGTTGGATACAGGAATCCAGAGCTCAGAAAGTAAGCTTCTCCATCAACAAGTAGCTGGCGTTCCCAGCCACAAGCCTGGCGAGGCTGCCCCCGGAGGGTGTGGGCATGGGAGTGAGGAGGGCAGGCAGTGTCCTGCAGGGCTCATCCCCCGGGTCGGGAGATGGGAGGAGATGGGGACAGCAGGGGTGAGGGGAAGGGCCGGCGGGCATGGGAACTTGGGTCAGCTCCGTGCAAGGCCACTGGGAAGCTGACATGGGAAAGAGGCCGCACTGGGTTTGGTGGTCTGCAAGTTGACCGTGGAGAAGTTTCGTGGTAATACGGAGGAGACAGAAGCAGTGGGAGTGGAATAAACCAGCCAAGAGGGTCGGAGGGAGGAGGGGAGGGGAATTTGGATTGATGGATGGTGCAGAAGGAAGAAAACTTGAGAAGGTGAGAGGAGATGAGGTGCGGGGCAGACTTGGGGACCCGACGTGCTTCGGGCACGGTGCTTCCCCGCGGCAACAAGAGGGAGGGCATCAGCTCATTGGGAGGGATCCAGGAGAGAGAGTGGGCTGGTGGTCACGTGGAAGTCCTGAGTCTGAATGTGGAAGAGACCAGGCAGGAAAATCTCTTCTCTTCCAACCTGGCGATGGCTTTTCCTCCTTTCAGAGAGCAGGTGGCCTCAGTCAGGCATGTTTATGTGGCCACCCCCTGCTACACTGGAAATTGTCATCTGGGAAGTGACATGGGTTCACAGTTTAGGGGGACACATCAGTGTCCTTTACCTTTGTGATCGTATTTGCTGCCCTGATTCCCTGAGACCTGACTGGGGGTTTGAGTGTTCTCTATTCTATTTCCAGACAGTACCTCGATTACTTCCAGCATTCTTTCATTCCTTTATCAAATATTTGAGTGGCTGCTGCATGCCGGGCCCTGTGCAACTCACAAAGGAAACGGGAAGAACAACGTGGACAAAGTCCCCTGCTTATGTGTGCGTATATTTTAGCCGCTTAATGCCAAACGTCAATTTCACCAGGAGGGGCCACTTTTGATTGTTTGCTCACCAGCAGCCCCCTCTTCTTTCTTGCCAACAGGTGTCCATGGCCAGATTCTTCTGGAGAGTCCAGGTTGGGAGTAAAACTGGGTCAGTCTAACCCATCAGGCCAAGTGGTTGGGTTAGGGGCATCGTGTGACTTAGTCATTGCCAGTGGGGTGTATAGGAGTGCCCGCAGAAATTTCCGACTCTTTCGGGGGGGAGTGAGAGTTCTCTCTTCTGGGGCACCTGGGTGTCTCAGTTGGTTGAGTGTTTGACTCTTGGTTTTGGCTCTGGTCATGATGTTACAGTTTGTGAGTTCTAGCCCCACATCAGACTCTATGCTGACAGCACAGAATCTGTTGGGATTTTCTTTCTCCCTCTCTCTTTGCCCCTCCCTTTCTCTCCCTCTCTCTCAAAAATTAATGAACAAACATCAAAAAAAAAAAAAAAAAGAATTCTCTCTTCTGGGTGTTGGGGATGTGAGGATTGGAGAGAGCTGCTGTGACCCCGAGGTCAGGGTGTCTGAGCCAAAAGAACAAACACCGGGTCCTGAAGATGTCGTTGATGTCACCTGTCCCTCTAACCTCTTGGGATGTGAGATAATACATTTTCCTTCTTGTTTAAGGCTTAGGTTCGATTTTCTGTAATCTTGCAGCCTGAAGTATCCTTGTTGATTCAGACCCTTCACTCCTCTGTCAACGTCAGCCGCGTTGTAACCCTTTCCAAGGTTCCCTGTGTGGTGCTCAGTTTTGCGCACAAGCACTTTCTTCCCTAAACTGCCAGATGCTCGGGGAAATCTCTGCTTCTGTCTTCCATTTATTTGCTCTCTCCGGCATAGCACCCGCCTCGCCTAGTGTTCTGCACGGAGTAGGTTATCAGTAAGTGCTTATAGGGTTGAGTTGGAGGTTTGACGACAGGACTTTAAATTTAGTGAGTGCCCATGGGCTTCTGAGAAATGACGGAAAGCTGATCAGTGGCCTGAGGGGAGGATGGGCTGATCAAGGCAGGTACGACTGGGCCAGGCTGGTGGCAGTGGGGATGCAAGGGCCTCGAGGGACGTGCCGGCGAAAATCCATCATGCGTCCTCAGCTCTGTTTTTTATTGGAAAATCCATTTATAAATAATCTGGACAAATAAAGTAAAAGGCACTTTATTGGGATTCAGAGAAATTCATGGGTACGGAACATCGGCCCAGGGTGGCTCCCCAGCTCCTCTCCACCACAGGGGACCCTCCTGGCCGCCCCGGGCACTGCCCAGGATGGAGTCTCTTATTTCGTAGCATGCTGGGCGTGACTGTCTTCTTCTTTTCACATGCCTAGCGTGTGTGGGGTGTTTTGGCTGAGTGGAATTATCGCCCTGTTTTCATGGAGATAACTCACGGCGAGGGAGGACAGACCCTCTGTGTGGTCCCTCATCGTTTTCTTGCCAGAGAACCCCTGGTGCCGCGGGCCTGGCCCCTGTACAGCCGTGAAGCAGGAAAGGCGGGTTTCAGACCCCCACTGTCCTCCCGGGGCCCTGCTAGGCCCCCAGCGTCCTATGGGTATCTTCCCATTTCATGTAACGTCTTTATTTGATGAGTGTTCCCTTGACCCAAAGGCCCCTGGGGAAGGCTGTCAACACGAGCCCCGAAGGAGTGGTCATCGTTTGCCAAGCGCCTGCTCTGTGCCACGCGCCGTGCAGAGGGCCTCCATACCTCGTCTCCCCTCGGCCTCAGGGAGACCCTCTGAGGACAGGAAGGAGACTCTGCGATGTTCAGGGGCTGCCCAGGGTCACCTAGCTTGGGAGCCGTGGGGCCGGCATCGGAATCTGCGGTTTTCTTTTTTGGAGCCTCACTTCCTTCCACGGGGATCGCAGGGACCATATTTTCCAAACCAAAAATTGGATGCAGACTGCCTGGCACAGAGTAAGGAGGCAATAAATAGTTGTCGAAGGCGCAAACAAATGAACCGGCTCACGGGCCAGCCAGGAGGATGGATCGTGCACCGGTGGCCTGGGGGAGCAGCCAAGGAGAGCCTGGCCAGCAGTGTTGCTGGGGACGCGGGGAAAGGGGCCGGTGGCCGGGCACTCGCACGCAGCTGCCGGACCAGGTGGATTTGCCAGGCCCGACACGTCTGGAGCTGAGTGAGACTCCAGACTTACTCTGGGCCCAGCTTGGGAAGATATCACACGGTACAAAATAAAATTAAACAGTATTAACCACAGGCCCAAATTGCACCTATATTTTAAAAAGCATCGTGCAGCTGAGACTTATAAAGCCTCGCGCCAGCGTGAGGCCGTCTTGCTTAATGAGAGCCTCTGCCGCTTCCTGCTCCCTTCCCCAGCCTCCCCCGGTCTTGCTCGTTCATCCTCTTGTGATGCTCTTGCTCCTTGGGGCCGGAGCGCGGCTCCCTGGGAGGATGTGCCTTTTGCTCTTTGGAGGAAGAGGGCTGTGCTGCAGGCGGGGCCTGGAAGCGCCTGGAAGCGTCTGGAACCTCCAGCTCCGGGGTGTGACAGCTTCGGGGGCTGCAGGCCCACTGCTTCCTGTGTCAACAAAAAGGAAGAGCAGAATCAGTGCGGCTCACACGGGGGGGATTCTCACGAAGGCTCCGCGGGCTCTCTGATGTCACGGCCAGGAAGCTTCTGGAAGGGAGATGTGTGTGTTGCGCCAGATTTTCTAGACTTTCGTGAAAGAGCACGGATATTAAGTAGCCACTCCTGGCCTTATTTCAGCTTCCTCTTTAAACCATGTTGGGTTCTGAAGTAAATAATTTTCATTCAGTGACGTGGTTTCCCTCACTTGAGACATGGGTGTGAGTCCGGTCACTGCTGGCTCCCTGTTGCTCTAGAGGGAGCCTCTGGGGTCCTTCATTTCCCTTTCCTTGGGCTTTGCACAGCAGATGCCTTTTGAGAACCTGGCTTTATCTCTGATGTTCAGATCATACCTAGTGAGCGCCAGGGGTGGCCACAAAAGCAGTGGTCAGCACAGACCCAGGCCTGGGCCCAGACCGCTGTCTCTACGCTGGCCCCAGTGCATCCATCACTGGGCAGTGGCACTCTCTGTTGGTGGCAGGAGGGGGACAAGGAGAAGTGTCTTCCCCCCGTCGCCTCCACCCTCATGCCATTTTGTACCCCAAACACAGAAATCGTCTGTGTCTGTATGTGTTTTAATTCCAGAAAAAATCACTCAGGCACGGTAAAGACTTGGTAAGTAACTTGCTTTGGTGCAAGAGAATGGGGAGCAGATGTGCTTTCTTTGGCTCTGAGCACCCAGGTGAGACGCACCTCAGAAGGGGAGGACTGCCTGGTGTGTGTTTCTGGACAAGAGGAGGTTTAGAGAGGGATAGTCCGAGCTCCAGACTCTGGCCGGAGTGACTCGTGCTCCCACACAGAGGCACCTGGGCTGGCTGAGCACGAGAAGGGAGGGCACGTCAGTCAGAGCCCACAGGCCCATGGCTCGTGCAGGAATGTGGGGTGGGATGGTGCCCCCCTTCCTTTCCCCTCTTCGAGCAAGGTCACCAATGACAGATGAACAGGAGTTGGCGAAGGTGGATTGGGTAGGATTTGGACGTGTCTCTGCTGACCTTGATGGGGCCGTGTCCCTCCTATTTGTAATCTTGGGCTGGAACAACTGACAAATGGTCTGATAGGAAACAAAGCAAACAATAGACTCACTTGAAAGATACAGTGAATAGAATTTAATTGAATTTTTTTTTTTTTTTGGTACAGACATTGATTTGACCCTGTAAGATGTAGAGAGTAAATCATTAGGAGAATTAGTATACATTAAAATGTGGTTTATTATCATGGAACTTTTATTGTGCTTGTAGTCGTGTTTTTAATTATTATTTTAATGACTTTCTGTATTTCAAATCGTGATGAATCTATTTTATTTTTTAAAAATAAACGGACTATAGTTTTACAAGGTGATGTGTAGTGTAGAGCTGTTGATGAGTCTTCCTCCTCCATTAATGAGAATGAACATATTACAAAGACTGAAAATGGACCGATTTACACACTTAAAAAAAAGCCAATTAATATGTAACCATTAAACACAAACGCTGTAGATTGGTCTCACTATCTTATCTATTCTCTGGGCTCCTACTGGATTATGCAGAGATTGACTTTTTAAGCCCAATAAGTGACAGAAGCTCTAAAAGTGGAAGTGCCTAGGACCAATGAAAGCAAAGGATTTGGGACGTAATGTGGTGCAAATACCCTATACGTATCATCCTGCCTGGGGTCGTCATTAAATGATCAGTGAGGTTGGAGGTGACGGTCAATGCAGTCTCTGGGGGATGAAACTGAGGCTTGTGGATCTGTTGGTAGGATCAGGGTTTTGGGCTGTTTTTCTGGTGGTCAAGATGGACTTGTGCTGGCCCATCTGCCTTGCACCTTCTGAGCTTTCTCGAGGTCAAGGGTAAATCCTTGTTACATACTTGCCGGGGCTTTGTATGCAGTCTGGTCTACCTGGGGATCAGCTCCCTGACCACTCTGTCAACACTGAACTCATCCACACTGCATTACACGTTGCGCGGTATGAATGTCATGATCACGTGTCCTAAATTTTCTAGTACAAATCTCTTATTTCAAGTATTTGGTCCTATTAGCCACATGGGGGCTCACACCGACTTTCTCCCTGGCTGCATCCTGGTTGGATGTTTCTGACTTTGCAAGGTTGTCAGGCAACATGTCTTGGCAACCAGGGGTAGGAGAATGTAGATGGGATGTGTGTGGGCTCTGGAGACACAAGGTCAAGGTCTGAAACCTGCCACCAGAATTTGTTAGCCAGATGGCTTTGAACAGGCTTATTTGTTTGTTTGCTTGTTCATTCAATAAATATTTATTGAATCTGGGTCAAGCGTGTTCTAGGAGCTGTGATCAAAATGGAGAAAATCTCTGCATTTGAGTGGGGGTGGTATTAAGGATCAGAGAGGGACAATGAAAAAGACAGTATAGTAGCATGCATAGTATATTGCAGAAGATCAGTTGGGAATATATACCATGGGAAGAAGTCACGTGGGTGAGGAGGACAAGGAGTGCATAATGGGATGTTGCTATTTTATATAGTGATTAGGGAAGGCCTTACTGATGAGGGGACATTTGGGTTGAGACCCAGAGGAAATGAGGAAATGAACCCAGTGGAATTCTGAGAGAAGGGTCTCCTCTAGGTTCAGGGAAATGCAAATGCAAAGGCCCTGGGGCAGGAGCATGCTGATCTGTCCAGGAAGTAGTGAGGGAGCAGCATGGCTGCAGCAGAGTGGTAGGGAATAGATCAGAGAGGGAGTGGGGCCGGATCATGCAGGGCTGGTTGACTGATGTCAGGACCTTGGCTTTGTCTCTGAGTGAAGTGGGAGCCATCTTAAAGGAAGCCCTTCATTGGTATAAACCAAGAGACCAGCTAAGAGGCTATTGTTGTCCTCCGGTGGGAGGTGCTGGCAGCTGGAACCAAGGAAGGTGAGAGAAGTGTTGGTTTTTGGACATGTTTTGAAAGTAGAATGAACATTTGCACGTGGATTTGTGAGCAGAAGTGACAAGGAGGGCTCTCAGGTGTTTTTTCTGGAGCTGCTGGAAGAGATGGGGGAAACTATGAGAGAAGGAAGTTTTTGTGTGGGTGGGGAGGGGTGTTCAAGAGTTCACATGTGAGGCATGTGAGGTTTAAAACACCTAACAGGTATTCAGGTGGAGTTATTTAATAGGCAGCTGGATATATGAGTCTGGAGTTCAGGGTAGAAGTCCAGACTGAAAGTATAAATTTTGGGATAGATAGTCAATGTGGAAATGATGTTTGGAGCTGAGTGACATCACCATCAGGTGACAGGGGCAGGGGGAGGGGGGAGATGGATGAGAGGTCCAGGGATTGAACTGTGGAGCATTTCAGCGTTTAGAGGGCAGGATGAGGAGGAACGGGTGAACAATATTGAGACTAAGAGCCAGAGAAGCAGAAGAAAGACCAAGAGAGAGAGAGATGTGGTCTGAGAGACTGAGTGAAGAGAGTGTTTCCACAAGGAAGGAGCTGATTGGGCAAGCGAGAAGGCTCAGAATTACCACTGGCTTGGGCAGGGTGGAAGCCATTGATGATGAGTGCTGTCTTGGTAGAATGGTGGGCGGAAGCCGTGATAGGAGCGGGCCTAAGAAAGGGTGAGAGGAGAGAAGTGGGAAGCAGCTAGCCTGGACACTCTTTAAAGAGAGTCTGCCCTGAAGGGAAGCATAGGATGAAACGGTAATGCTGCGTTTTAAAAACTTCAGCTTCCTTGTCTGTAAGAAGGGACAATGGTAATACCTGCATCATAGAGCTGTTGGGAAAGATTAAAGGAGGTGTTGTTGGACTCCCAGTGCTTGGCACGTGGTAGGGCTCCTGGATGTTTGCAAGTGCCATTACCAGGCCTCCGTGGCTGAGGTGTGGGCAGGGGGACTCCAGCTGGTGTGTCTGCATCCGAGATTGTTTCAGATAATCTCTGTTACTTTGCCCTATTGGGGTTGGGCGGAAATCAAAAGTTCAGGTAAATTCCCCATTTTCAGCTGTTGTGAAGTGTCACAGGAAGATCATAAAGTCAGGAGCACCTTAGTCTTGCGAAGTGGTTGGCTTACCTGCGTGAAATGGAACGTGTTGCTTTGTTCACTCCTATATTCTGTTTTATCGCCTGCTTTGCAGAATGGCACATTTTAAGATGAAAGCCATTTGGACTCTGAGCTAGAGTCTCTGAAGTATAGGTTTTTCTTTTCTGATTATAAAAAACACATACTAATTGTAGAAAAAAATGGAAAGTTGAAGGAAATGTACAAAAGAGAATTTTATCTAAGACCTTACACCCGAATCCAACCGCTGTTAACATTTTAGTAATTTTTCTTCCAATATTTTTATGAACTCTTTTAAAACATAATTGAGATTGTTATAGTGCTTAATGTGTAAAACACATCTGAAATTGTATACCGTTACATAGCTTTGTTCCTTGGTTTTTCTCCTCAATATTGTATTTTAGGTATTAAATTCTCATGCATGTTTTTAATGGCTGTGTAGTATGAAATCTTTGAGTTTACAACCTTAAACATATATCAAAGTAAGTGATAATAATAGTTAACCCTTATATTGGATTCCAGGCTTGGTTTTAAGTATTTGGCATAAATTAACTCATTCAATCCTCATCGCCACCTTCTGACACAGGTACAGCCATTGTTCCCAGTTTACAGTAAAGCCTTTAGTGCTGAGCTAAAGCCTTTTGTTGAGTGTAAGGGCCACAGATGAGGGAGCTGACAGTGAAACAGCCAGTGTTGCTGTGTTCGCCATGCAGCTGCCTTCTTTTTGAAACCCCTGAAGTGTAGAGGTGGGAGACATGCCTTTTACTTCAGCAATCCCAGCAATTTGGGTAACTCGTGTGAAAACATCAAAAGTCTTTCCCCTTCCTTTCCCTTCAAATCTCTTAGTACTTGTGGTCTTCTATTTCTTTCTTTCTCTTGATTTGCATCCTGTGTTCTTTTCTAACACTGCTTCTTAGTTGCAGCTTCCATCAGAATTCCTGGGGACAGGAGCTTCATGTTCAAGAATGGAAAGAAACAACTGTACCCTAGAGCAGTGATTTCCCAAGTTTGTCCTTGACATCCAGAAATACATTTCATGTCATGACCCAGAACACACACACACACACACACACACACACACACACACACACACATTCATTTGTGATGAAATGCCTGAACAGAAGTTTTAAGGAACAAAGCTACCTGTGGTGTACTCTGATATTTTTCATTCCATTCCCCTCTACTCCACTCCATCCATTCCATTCTGCTGTACTCCATAGGATTCTATTCTACTTCACTCCACTCCACTTTACTCCATTCCATTCCATTTCACTCCATTCCATCCATTCCACTCTACTTCACTCCATTCCATTCCACTCATTCCATTCCATTCCACTCTACTTCACTCCATTCTACTCTACTTCATTCCATTCCATTCCATTCCATTCATTCCATTCCACCCATTCCATTCCATTCCATTCCATTCCATTCCATTCCATTCCAAAGAAATATTTGTTCTGACCGTAGATTGATCTAGAACTCACTAATGGGTTAATGTTTTATGACATGCAATAAGACATTGCTGTCCTGAAACACAAGGTTGGTTCAGAACCAAGGACAGCAGCCCTTTGCTCTCCTTTCCCTGCCATCCCATCTTGGTTTTTTATTCTGACTCCTCCAGCTTGTGTTGACTTGCCTCTTTCTGGACTTCCCATAGCCCACTTTGGATCTTAGTGGTCTCAGAGTCCCACGCCACTTTCTGTGTAGGTTTCTAGACTTTCAAGATCATAAGCTTTGTTTGTTTGTTTGTTTTTTTAATGTTTTATTTATTTTTGAGAGAGAGAGAGAGAGAGAGAGAGAGAGAGAGAACGAATGAGCAGGGGAAGGGCAGAGAGAGAGGGAAACACAGAATCCATGAATCCACAAAGCAGGCTCCAGGCTCTGAGCTGTCAGCACAGAGCCTGACGTGGGACTCGAACCCACGAACCACGAGATCATGACCTGAACTGAAGTCAGACACTTAACTGACTAAGCCACCCAGGTGCCCCAAGATCATAAGCTTTTTGAAGAGAGGGCCTAGGTCTTCTCCATGGCTTCTACCCCCCCCCCCCCCCATAATGACTGACCCAGATTTCCAAGGAATTAATGGAGCTCAACAAATGAAGATTAAAATATTGCATCAAGGCTGATCCCTTGGGGGTGCATCTGGCTTCAGACCCACTGGGAATGACTTTGTAGACCATTATCACGTTGGACAGTGAAGGCCTCCCTTTACTGAAATCCTTTTCCTTTTCATGTGACTACAAAAAACAGCGATTTCAGTCCTTTTCCTGATATTGCCATATTATGACCCTTTGAAAAGTAAGCTCCCTTTTAATAAAACTTTGACATTATGTGCATCATCACATCACAAGCTCCTCAGAAAGATATATTTGATTGACCGTGTTTTCTGCCCTACGGCTCATACTGCTCTTCAAATGACACAATATGATGCTTTTGGACTCCTTATCGTTTGTCTTACTGCTTGATATTATCAAGAAACAAGAGAAGGGGAAGATCTCTTTTTTCCTTCTAAAGCAATCTGAGGCTCTGAAGGTAGGGCCCACTTGGTCAAAGGGAAGCCTGATCCAGACTTGTCAATGGTCAGTTTTTGGATTCCACTTCCATTTGTAGTTTTAATTAAGGCCTTATGTGGACCTATGCTAGTGCCTTTGGGAATAAAGTCTGCATGATTGATTGGTAATATCTGCAGGTCGGAGCCTGGTCCTGCTCTGCTTTCCCAAAGGGATTCCTGCTGAAGCAGCGTAGCAGTGGGCCTTTTGGGTTGAGTGTCAGCCAGGGAGGCTATGTTCATGCATGTATTAACGTCTTCCGAGACCAGACTCAACTGCTCTTCAAAGCAGAGTAGAACAATTACCTCTAGAAAATTCATGAATTCTCCTCCTGTTTACTCTTCAATTCCAAAAGCTCAAAGCTGGGGTGCTTGTTTGCCATGTGGGATTCATGATCACAGGTGTTAGCAAATGGAGGTGGTGACTAAGCTTAACTTCTTTTATGAAGGCGGGTTATGAAATCCAAACACTATTGAAATCCAAACACCTTTCATCTATTAATGGCCACCAGTGGCCTATAATCAAGTCACACTCTGTTAGCTACACAATTAACTTGTTTGTTTGAAGTGTGAATTAAGGATTTGAGGCATTTGCTAATTAATCTTACTTGCTCCCTCCTTTAGCTGAAATCCCTGTATTTTCCAAATTCAGGCGATTCTGGAGTTTAAGGACAGATATTTGTTGACTCAATTTGCTTCCTACATGAAATGAGCTTGTTTTGCTTTTGCACAGATGGAAAGAAGTAGGCTCTCAAGCCTTCCTTCCCCACTGGACTCTTCCTTAATTTCCTTCTCAGTTCTGTAACTTATGGCAAGTGCCTCCTCCTTGCTGCAGTTCTAATGGCTCTCTCAGCTTGAGTGTCATACCCCTCCTATGGGAGCAGAGGCGAGCGCTGGAGTCTCCCCCTTTGCCTGCCTCCTTTGATTCTCTCTTTGTTTGTGGCTCTCTTCTGGAACGAGTTTCCTTTGTAGATAATGGGATTCCATTATGGGGTGTTAGGGCTGCTCTGGAACTGTCGGCTGTGAGGGAAGATAGGAGGTTTTGATCAATGGTTTCTGCTTGTATCTTGGATGTGTTAATTTTAAGATGGCTTGCTTCTGTTTTTATTAGTTTTATTGGATTTGGGGTGGGGGAGGGGTTAGGATGAGTGTTAGTGTTTGTTCTGCAAGGAAATTTAGTTGTTCAGAGTTAAGTGGCTCTGCTTTGCTTGGAGGCAGAAAGGGCCAAGAGCAAGTCAAAATGCTCACCTCTACTCTGTCCCTATAGGCACTGGAACCATTGTCTGCTACTTCACATCCTTTTCTGACTCTTTTGAATGATTTAAGACCCATTTCCAAAGGGCTCTATTGGTTAATGTTGGAGCAGAGGTAGATATTTTAGTGCTGTGAATAGGGTTATTTATTGGTAGGAAGAGAACACACACACGCACGCATGCACGCACATATACATACCCTGATATAAATTCCTGATTTTCATAGCTAGGGATTCAGAATTTATCTTAAAGAGAGGTGGCTACACAGAGACCAGCAGATGCAGGATATTTTTACATAGCTTGTCCCTTGTCCCTAGTTCTTAATGGGAGTTGGCAGTGTGTGGCTGTCAGTGACACTTTCTGTGCAGATAGAATCCTGCCAAGGTTGAAAAAGAAGCCAAATTCTTGCAACACTGCTTCTGTTTTATATTCAGGTTTCTATCACTATTCTGGAAGGACTTATAACAACAATCTGTGCTCTTTTAGGCTCTTCTGATTCTTGAACCGAATCTGTCAGATCAGCAAGTCTATATCTTCATCCAAGGGTAGAAGTGTAGGGTGGGTGCTGTTAAAACAGAATCAGGATTCAGTTGTTCCTGGACATTATCTTTCCCTCCCACTTTTTGATATTGGAGAAAGCCCGGGTCCCCATAGCCTTTAGGGCAATGTCTCTCTGAGGCAACAATGGTACCCTTGAAGTTTGAACCCTGTCTATGTCCTTTATTCAAAGATTGCTGCTATCTCAAAGAATAAAGTGAAAATCTAAAAATCTAAAAATTCATGGCAAGACTTTTGCTGCTGTCCATGATGGAGTAACTGGGAGCAGACTTGTCCTCTTGCCATAAACAATATAAAACTGGACAAAATATATGGAATCATATTTTCAGATGTTATGCAATAGTCAGGGTAGGACTTTGGTTCCCAAGAGGATGTTATTAGTCCTACAACCGCTTGGTATTTCTGCTTGGAGGCATTTCAAATGTGATTTGAGGGAGGTTATCCCAAGCAGGGTATATGCATCTTGCTGAGTTGAGGAGACACATATCAGAGTTTGGGGAGATTGAGATGGCCAGATATCAGAAGGTAGAATGTCACAGAGGAGAAAAACCTTATGGAGAAAGTGCTCCAGAAATCTGCATGGGTCTTCTGGAAGTTTCTACTGGATATTGAACTGTTGGAATTCCACAAGGTTGAGCTAACAGCACCTAAGGCTATAAGATGAAAAATTCCCAGAGCTCACACAGGACTGGGAGGTGTTCAAATTCTGACCAGCCAAATTGAGCAAATGGGACATGTAGTACAGAAGGGAAAAAAATAATAGTGGGGCTAAGACATCTCTAGAGTAAGAGGTACTGTAGACCCACCTAAGATTAAGAGTAAGTCTTCAGAGGATCACGTTGATGTACAAGTAACTCAAATGCCTGTCAGAGAAAAGCCTAACATTCTTTATTTAAAGATGTAATGGCTGACAGTTTTCCAAATTTGATGAAAATTATAAACCCAGTGATCCAAGAAGCTCAACACACCCCAAACAAGATAAATACAAAGAAAACCGCAGCAAGGCACACTGTAATCAAATTGCTTCAAATCAGTGATAAAGAGGAAATCTTAAAGTCAACCAGAGGCTGGGGGAAGACCCATTACAGTAGACAAAGATAAGAATTTATGCAGATTTCTCATCAGAAACCATGCAAACCAGAAGACAGTGGAGTAAAATCTCTTATGTGCTGAAAGAGAAAAAGACCTGTCAGCCTGGAATGCTATATTCAGTGAAATTATCCTTAAAAAAAGAAAGTGAACTAAAGATGCTTTCCAGTAGACACACACACACACACACACACACACACACAGATACACACACACACAGACTCAGACGTATACGCACAGACACACGCACATCAGAGAATTCATTGCTTGCAGACCTGTAAGAAATGTTAAAAGAAGGTCATGTGAGGAAGGATGACAGCAGGTGAACACTTGGAGCTATACAAAACAACATGGAGTGCTAAAAATGGTAAACCGTGTAGGTAAATAGAAGATATTTTTCTTCACTATTAATTTCTTTAAAAGGTAATCAATTGTTTAAATCACTGCATTGGGGGTCTAGAACATATCTGGAAGTAAAGTTTATGACAGCGGACAATGCCAAGAATGAAAGAAGGGGCAAAGTGGAAGTATACTGTTCAGGTTTGCAATTTAAATGAGTATATCTAGTGTTATTTGAAGGTAGATTCTGTTAAGTTAAAGATGCATAACATAAATCATCGAGCAACCACAAATGAAACAGAGGCAAACCTAATAAGATAATATGGAGATAAAATGGAATACTAAAAAAAAAAAAATCAGTTAATCCAACAGAAGGCAAAAAAAAAAAAAAAAAAAGAGGAAAAAGGAACAAAGAACAAATGGAACAAACAGGAAGCACATAGCATGGCTGTAAATTTAGCCCCAACCACATTGATAATTACACTAAATACAGTCTAAACATTCCCAAAAGAAAGCAGACAAGTTGGAGTAGACGCAGATTTCTTAAAGTGAGCAAGAAAAGAAAAAAATGATAAATTGAACTACCCAAGTTAAAAACTTCTGCTCTTTGAAATGAAAAAGTAGACCAGAGATGGGAAGAAAACACTCATAGTGTACAAACCTTATTGTGAAGGACTCCTATCCAAAATACAAAATGAACCATTATAATTCAGCAATAAAAAGGCACACAACGCTATTAAAAATTGGGCGAAAATTAAAACAGACTTTCCAAAAGAAAATATACACAGGGTCAATAAGCACATAAAAAAAATGTTACATATCATTATTTATTGGGCAAAAGCAAGTTGAAACTGCACTGAGATAGCCATATATGCTCTCCAGTGGCTAAAATTGGAAACATGGACGGTGCCAAGTGTTGACACAGAGGTGCAGCAGCTTTCATTTGCACACATTCCTGATGGAAATATAAAATAGAGCAACCCCTTCGGGAACCAGTTTGGCAGTTTCATACTTACCATATGACCAAGCAATTCCTGCCCTAAGTTTTTACCAAAGAGAAATGGAGACACGTGCCCACACAAAGACTTGCGAACGAATGTTAATTCCTTATGAATTTTTATTCATAACAGCTCACAAATGGGTACAACACAAATGTCCATCAACATTTGAATGAATAGGCAAATTATGACAAATCTATACAGAGGAATAATATTTTGCAATAAAAAGGAATGGATTACTACTGATATGCACAACAGGAATCAATCTCAGAAACATTATCTCAAATGAAGGAAGCCAGACACAAAAAGAATACATACCGTATGATTTCATTTACATAGAATTCTAAAACAGGCAAAACTAATCTCTAATGACAGAAGGCAGATCAATGGTTGCTTTGAGGCTGGAGGTATGATGGAGATGGACTGAAAAGGGGTATGAAAGAAATTTCATGGTGCCGGAAACATTTTCTATCTTAAATGTGGTGGGAGATACATAATGTATTTGTTAGCATTTATTGAACCATACATTTAAAATGAATTGAAACGGTCTGATCATGAAATGGATGGAGGTCACCCAAATAGACATTTTTTTCAAAGAAAACATACCCATGACCAACAGTCACACGAAAAGATGCTCAACATCACTCATCATCAGGGAAATGCAAATCAAAACTGAAACGAGATGTTACCTCACACCGGTCAGAATGGCTAATATCAAGAAGAAAAGAAATAACGAATGTTGGCGAGGATGTGGACAAGAGAGAATCCTCACGCACCATTGGTGGGAATGAAAATTGGTGCAGCCGCTGTGGAAAATGCTATGGAACTTCCTCAAAAAGTTAAAAACAGAAGTACCCTATTACCCAGTCATTCCACTTTTGGGTATTGGCCTGAGGAAAACAGAAAGACTGATAAGAAAAGATATATGCACAGTACTATTTATCACAGTACTATTTATACATTTATCACAGTACTATTTATAATAGCCAGGATATGGAAACAATCCAATAGCCAGGATATGTCCATCCATAGATGAAAGGATAAGGAAGAGATGGTGAATATATATAGTGGAATATTACTCAGCCATAAAAAGAATGAAATACCACCATTTACAACCACATGGATGGACCTAGAGGTTACTATACTAAGTGAAATAAGTCAGAGAAAGACAAATACTGTATGATTACACTTGTATATGTGTACATATACAAAGATAAATTTACCAAAGAGATTGTATATGGAATCTAAGATTGTATATGGAATCTAAGAAACGAGTGGCAAGTACCAAAGTACCAAAGTACCAAAGAGATTGTATATGGAATCTAAGAAACGAAACCAATGAACAAACAAACAAACAAACAAACAGAAACATACTCAAATCCAGAGAATAAACTCGTGGTTGCCAGAGGGGAGAGGTGTGGGGAGGATGGGCAAAGTGGATGAACAGGATTAAGAAGTAAGGACTTCCAGTTATGAAACAAATAAGTCACAGGGATGAAACGTTACAACATAGGGAGTATAGTCAATAATATTGTAATAACTTTAGATGGTAGGTGGTAACTATATAAACTTATCATGGTGAGCACTGCATAATGTATATAAATGTCGAATCGCTATACTCCATACCTGAAATTAATATAACATTGTATGTCAACTAAACTTCAATTAAAAAAATATATTGCCATAGAAAAACATCAGAAGGAATTTCTACCAAAATGAATGAATGAATGAATAAATAAGTTGCATTTTACTGTATGTAAATTATACCTCAGTGGAGCCGATTAAAGACATTTTAGACCAGTGATCTACTGTGTACTTAGAGTCTGCATATATTACACCATGAAATGCGGTTGTGTTGTCCCATAGTTCAGGTGAGGAAATGTCAAGTCACTTGACCCAAATCATAAAGTCAGAGGGAGATGGAGAGCGACTTTTTCCCAGTCTGCAAGAAACTCTTATCTTCCGCAAAAGGCGGATGAGCTATTTTCACAACTTAAGGGCACACATCATTCCATTGCCTTTCAAACTACCGTGTGGCTGGAGTCTGGGAGACTTGGTACAGAGTTCTCACCGGGACTTGAATATTTCCCCCAACACATGCTTCTTCTCCTTTAGGTGTCTTTTCATTTCCCTATGCTTTTTAGTATGTCTTCTGTGATGACACAGCAGTGAGGTTATCAGTATCCTCAGGGAGGTGGGTGATTCTTTTGTCAGTCAGGGTCCAGTCAGGACATAGAAACTACATTAGTTATTCGAGCAGGGGACATTTAATAGAAAGAATTGTTAACTAGGAAAGGGTCGTTGACTACCAACAGGGATAAAGACAATTCTGAGGATTGTGGAAGTGCCAGGTGCTTCCGGGACAACTACCTGTGCATTGAGGAAGAGTAGACCATAAAAAATCTAAGGACTAGAAGAGTTCCTTCCACCCCATGGGCTGAAATTCAGACCTTTTCAGAGCACCTGGCCGACACAGGAACATGCTGGCTGCTAATGGTGTAAGCTGTAGCTGGTCTGCAGAGGTGACTCGGTGTTGCTTTTGGGCTTTGGGAGGACCAGAGCGGCAGGCTGCCAGTGAGGGAAGGCACTGTGGGGTGCCGCTGGGGCTCCTGCGCGTGGCTCCTGGGCTCCTGCTGTGAATAATAGTGATGCTGACAATCATAGTGATAGAGGGCAGAGACCAGAAGGGAGACATCTTGCCACCGTCATCTTGCATGGTGACTTCATGCTCTCTATTGACGAAGCTGAACATTTCGCTAGGCTGGCCCAGGAGAAATGTTTACAGGGCCCATTGTCAGTGTCATAAAGCAGGACAAATAAGGGTGCAGTTGGAGCCAAAGGATAATCAATTGACAACTGGCACAATATTGAAATAGAAGGTGGGGCAATCTCGGGTCCAGATTAATCAGCAAATATCGTATTGAGGGGCGATGACTGCTCTAGCCAGCATATCTCTCTCCTAAAATCTATCGCTCGAAATGTATTTCTTTCTGGATAACCTAGATGATTTATGTCTCACAATCCACTTCATTTTCGATGCCAGAAACCTCCGAGCAGGAGGCCCAAAGTCATGTGCCTGCAAGGTCCGAGCAGATGTTGTGAGCGGAGAGAGCCAGCCAGGTGGGGAAGGCGGCCGTCTGAGAGCTCTCGCCCTTCCAGAAGGGCAGCCGCTCCTCAGCTCCAACCAGTGATGCTGCAGGAACGTGGCCCGGAGCAGCCAGATCTTATTTTTCAAGAGAAGCTGGCAATGGCCACCTCCCCATCCTGGAGTGTCGGCAAATATACTGAACGGGAACAAATTCCGTGGGCATCCACACCGGCGCTTCTCTCGGGGCTTCCTGTCCTTTGGAGACGCCCTCCCTGCCTTGTTTGCTCCAGCCAATTGGCTTTCAAGCCCACTTACTTCACTTCTGAAAACATTCAACTTCGCTCCACTTTTCCACTCCCGCATTGTAGTTCAGGGTCCCAGCCTGTCCTCTCTGCCACCGCACCATCCGAGTGCTCTCCTTGTGCCTCCCCTGCGCACGAAGGCTCTCGACGGCTCCCCTGGCTCTTGTGGAGAAAACTCCGTTCACTGGTCATCTTCACTCCCCCCCGGTCCGGTGCCTCCTTACCCTTCCAGCTTTGGCTTCTGTCGCTCCTTGCGCCCTGCAGATTCTCCCTACTTCCCGTTGATCCAAGTTCCCCAAACACAGGTGCTTCTTCCAGCTCCCTGCTCTCGCACTTGTGGTTTCCTTTCCCTCACGCCTTTACCATGCCCGCCTGGCAGCCCCCTACTCATTCTTCAAGACCCAGTTTACATGTTAGCTCCTTGGCGAAACCTCCATTTCTCTTCTCAGCATGGACACATGATCTGTGCTGCTCGTGTGGCCTCACCATCTGTGTCGTGGGCACACAGTAGCCCTGGATCCTGCAGCCCCACCTGTCTTCCCAGCTGTATTTCTCAGGATCATTACTCCT
Source organism: Prionailurus bengalensis (assembly GCF_016509475.1). Classification (NCBI taxonomy): domain Eukaryota; kingdom Metazoa; phylum Chordata; class Mammalia; order Carnivora; family Felidae; genus Prionailurus; species Prionailurus bengalensis. The sequence goes on from NC_057345.1 coordinate 4,771,987, forward strand.
ACGTCTGTATCATTAGGGCCTTGCATGGTGCCTGGTGTATAGTAGGTGCTCAATGATTCACCAAATGATTGAACCAATGAGTGGACAATGAAACTAATCGAACACTCGGTGGATTGCTTCTGCACCGAATCTTTCTCTGAATATTTTTATGATGGCTCATTGTCTCTGCTCAGATTGGCACTTTTTAAAAATGTTTACTCATTTTTTGAGAGAGAGAGAGAGAGAGAGAGAGAGAGAGAGAGAGAGGCAGGGAGGGAGACACAGAATCTGAAGCAGGCTCCAGGCTCCGAGCTGTCAGCATAGAGCCCGACGCGGGGCTCAAACCCATGGACTGTGAGATCATGACCTAAGCTGAAGTCGGACACTTAATGGACTGAGTCACCCAGGTGCCCCTTGCATTGGCACTTTGATGGCCATAACCGTGCTTTACCACATCTAAATAAGGCAGCCAACTGGTCCAGGCTTTATTGCAGAAGTCTGGGATGTTAGGAATTTACCCTGAATTGCTACTTACCATTTTGTGGAAAGTCCTCCAGATGTCTTTGGATCCCTGAGATCTTAATCACCACCTTTCTCATAAAGTGTCAGTGTAGGGCTATGCTACCACTCATACATTATATATATATATATATATATATATATATATATATATATATAAACCATTATTCTATATGCTAGTTGTCTATAAGAGCTGGTCATTTTGAAAGCATGATTCAGGGTGGTGTTTTTGATTTGTGGGTAGGGACCCAGAGCATCCTGTAGAGGGAGTTGCCTTGGCCAGCTGGGTGCTTGGGAAGTACATCAGTGGATGGGGACAGGGATGTATGGAGAAAGGGCATTGCACTGTTGGACCCAGGGTCAGAATGTTTGTCATGGAGAAGGAGACCCACCAGCTTTATGCATGGGGTGCCCTGCAGGTGGGAGATGCCCCTAGGAGGGGGTTACGGAATGGTTATTTATTTAAATTAAGGCCAATTATTTTTTGTGAAGTGCAGTGAGCAGTGGGTTCTGGGAAAATGTGCCTCCACTATAAACATGTTGGTTAGAAGTCATTAATATGACATTCACACATCCCTAATAAAGTACATAACACAGAGATCTGGCACCATTGAAATACCCAGAGGACATTAAGCATGAGTCTTAAAACCAAGAGTATTGGAAACAAGATATTTTTACTTCTCGTTTGGGAGTAATATAATTGCATTTTGTGGCTCCAGCAGATGCTGGGGCCAGCTGCTAGGAGAGTCCTGGCTTCCCCTCCCCCCCACCCCCCCAGCTTTGGTCCCTTACAGATAAAACCCTTGTGCAGAACTCTCATAAAAAACAAACTTTAAAAATTATCCCTTGGTTGAAGATTCATTTTTTTGGTGTGCAAAATATCTGAGATTATGTAGACCACAGATATTTTTATTGCTTGGATTCGGGAGTATAAAAAAACCCACATCTCGATACAGTTTGTTGTTTTTGTCTATTTAATTTGTCCCAAGAGGCACCAAAGGCCCCTTGAGACTGACCCTACTCTCTCCCAGACACTGTACCCGTGTCTTGAAGACAGATCGAGGGCGGACTGTCCCCGGGAGATCTGAGGGCAGCTTCACACGACATTGTTGAAGGGGAGGCTGGTTCCTCTGGGCTGGATGATTCTGTGGGGTCTCTGCAGCAGGAGGCTCCTTCCGGAGAGGGAATGGAAGTAACAGCCAGCTTGGGCCGAGAGAAGGAGTGAATTCAGCCTCTCAGAGAATCCCGCGTCGTCTCCCCAGCAGACGCGGCTTCCCCGCACGCCAGAAGCAGGGGACGCGGCTCCTCACCTCTGGGGTGGGCCTGTGGGGCCGAGCCCTGCTTCAGGGGAAGTGTTTGCTGTGGCTGCCTCCGCATTCACGCCCGGGTTCCAGGTCTGGCTTTAGGAGGCATATTGTTTTTTGCAGATTCCTCTGATATCCGTATCCGGGGCAGCATGTCCAGTGTGGCAGCCGCACGTGGCCGTCGAGCGCTTGAAAGATGGTCGCTCCAAACTGAGCTGGGCTGTCGTGGAAAATGCACACCAGAGCTTGAGAACTCAGTATGAAAAAGAGTGCCAAATAGCTCGTGACTACTTTCTCGAAATTGGCGAGATAATCATTTGGAGCTCCTGGGTTAAAATGGACAACGTGTTGACAAAATATATGCTTAAAATTAATCTCTCCCGTTTGTTTCTGCTTTTTTGAAAACGTAGCCTCTGGGAATTTTGAAGTCGCGCCCGTGGCTCGCTCGCCTTTGTGGCTCATGTTCTGTTTCTAGCGGACAGGGCTGTTGGGGTGCTGGCGGCCTGGCCGGGGGCTGCCTCTCGGGTGCTCTGCGCTGAGCGGAACGTTTCTGTAGCGCCTCTGCACGCAGGGCCCCCGAGCCTCCGTGGCACCTGTGCCTTTGTCCCTTCACCTCCACAACCTCCACGGCTCCGACGTGGGCTCCTTCTGTCCGCGTCCTTTAGAAGAGACTGGGTGTTCTTTCATCCCACCGCCGCCAGGTCTGCAGTTGGCTCTGGATACAGAATTGTTTGGGACCGTAAGGTGTGGTCGGAGCTGAGACTCAGACCCTCCCCAGATGCTGCAAAGCCGGGAGGGGAGAACCACCAGGGGCAGACATGCGAGCACCAGCAGGGACTGTGTGCTGGGAGGCCAGGAGTGGGGTAGCCATTACTGAGAAGGTCACGGAAGCTGGAGTTCATTGGAGTGAAGCAGCAGGGAGGACTCCCTGGAGGAGGTGGGCTGTGAACAGGGTCAGGCAGGTGGCACGGGGGCTGAGGTGGGAAGGGCCAGAAGAGCCAGTCTCAGGGAAGCCGCTGTGGGTGACCGCAGCCTGCTGGCCACCAAGAGGGGCTTTGCGGTCCTCCATCAGACCCCATCAGCCCCGGGGGGTCAGGCAGGCCTGGCCTGGTGATCGGACGGTGAGTGGTCAGCATGCCTTCGGTGGTGGAGATTCACGACCCCACGGCGGGGACGAGGCAGCGTCGCCAAGTGCAGGGCTCTGCCACTCCTGGGCCCCGCCCTCGCTGCCCCCCTGGAAGGGGCTGGGTCAGTGCTTAGGGGAGGGGCCCGCCCACCTTCCTGGTCTGCAGGGACGGGACCTGGTGGCGGGCAGACGCAGGGGCCCGTGGGACCCAATGGCAGCCTGTTCCCCGAGCCCCTGCCACACACGGACGCCACACCTTGGCGGCAGCTTTTGTTTGAACGTCCAAAGGACAAAGTGAACATTTAAAACCTGCAAGCTGGACAGTCTTTGCTTTGGAGCCTGCAGTGAGCTCCCTCATCTTGACAGCCGGCTCATTCTTCTCAGCGATGCTGCAGCACCGAGGCTCCAAGAAGAAGGTGACACCGAGGGAGCCAGGAGGCTGGAGAAAGCCTGTGGGTGCAAGTCCACCGCAGTGGTGCTGGCACCTTCCGCATTCCAGTGCCACACCTCACTGGATGTCTACCCCTTCTTCTTGATCTTTTCTTTTTTTCAATTTTTTTAATGTTTATTTTTGAGAGAGAGAGAGACAGAGAGAGAGAGAGAGAGAGAACATGAGTGGGGGAGGGGCAGAGAGCAAGAGGGAGTCACAGAACCTGAAACAGCTTCCAGGCTCTGAGTGGTCAGCAGAGCCCGACACAGGGCTCGAATTCACAAACCTCGAGATCATGACCTGGGCCGAAGTCGGACCGACTGAGCCACCAGGCACCCCTTGTTCTTTCTTTTTTTAGCCGCTGGTGGCACTTAGTACATTCACAGTTTGGGGTAACCTTCACCACCATTTAGTTCTGGGCGACTTTGTCCCCGCAAAAGGAAACTGCATACCCAGTAGCAGTCACCCCTCATTCTTCTCTTCGTCCAGCCCCTGGCAGCTGCCAATCCTATGGATCTGTCTGTCCTGAACATTTAATACCAATGGAATCCTACAGTATGTGGCCTTTACCCCTGGCTTCTTTCCCTCGGCAAGTTTTCAAGGTTCATCCGTGTATCAGACCTTTATTCCTTTTTATGACTGAGCAGCCTTCTGCGGTGTGGACGTCTCACATTTTGTTTATCCATCCATATTGTGATGGGCGTTGGGGTGCTCCCACCTTTTGGTGATCGTGCATAATGCGGCTTTGAACATTCACGTATACAATTTCGTTTGAGCTCCTGTTTTCACTTCTCTGGGGCAAGCTCTCTTCTTGGTGAGTGCTCCGTGAATTTCCTGGGCCAGATTTGAGTTTGAGAGCCAACGAGACCATGCACGCACCGTGAGTGAGGAGGCCTGGTTCCCAGCGTGGCTCAGCCACAGACGTTGACCTTGGGGAAGTCGCTTCCCTTCTCTGTGCCTTAGTTTCCTGCTCTGTAAAAATGAGGTAGACCGTATCTGTTTCCACTTGCCTAGGTTGATGGAGCTTTGGGGAAGGAGGGAAAGGCCAGATAGTTGGGCTGAAGATCTTTTTTTTTTAAACCTCTTTCCTCAGCTTTGAATGTCTCTCTTCTTGCCTGTTGGCTTTCTCTGCATTGTAAGATATTTTAAGTCAATAGTGTCTGAATATAAGGGATTCTCACTGTCAATGAAGTATAGATGGTCCCATGAATCATACAAGGGTTTTTGGGTGGAAATGAACCTGATCGTGCTGGAAGGAGAGAATCCCACTGATGGATGTTCAGCCTGGCTTCCCCTGGTCCTCCGAAGGGTGGTGGGGCTGTGAAGTGCCTTCAGGTCATTGGGGAGCAGGAGGCTGTAAACCATGTTGGAGAAAATGTGACTCTCTGCATGCAGGCTTCCTTTTTTCCTAAACACATCGTAAGAAATTCAGAACAGCAGTGGAGAGTGTAGGCTCTGGAACCATTCCACACTGGTTTGGGTTCTCGTTCCACAGAGACTAGCCATGTGACCACGGGCAAGCCACTTAACTGCTCGGTGCCTCAGTTTTCTGACCTATAAAATGGGTATGGTTCCTGCTTCATGGTTTGTTATGAAGGTTAAGTGAGGTTCTCCCCCACAAAGTCCTAGAGCAGTACCTGGCCTCAGACATCATTCTGCTAACGTTAGCCATTGTGATGACAGTAACGATGCTGCTGACGAGAAGCCTCTGTTTCCCCCCCAAACCATCCCCTGCCCTGGCCGAGCTGACTGTCCTTACTCTGAATTTTGATGGTTCTTTCTTTGCTCTACACTCTTTAGCACCTACTATTCTGTGCACTTCTTTGGCATATGCACATCCATTTCCCCAAGATGTTCTTAGCTTTGGGACAGTGAGTCTGCTCCCATGGTCTTCCCATTTGGTGATGAGATGGACCAAGACCTGGGCCAGGGAAATGGGCTATGCCACTAGGCAGCATGGGACTGGGAGTAGACAGGTAACTCAGACACGCCCAGTCCAGCTGGAAGCCAGACAGCAACACGGTGACATTCGTTGGTGGCTGAGTTCAGCTCCAGTGCCTGGCCACTTGAGCACCACAGAGGCAAGTACCTGGGTCTAGGCATTCAGTTTACTTTGCTCAGAAAGGCTAACCTTAAGTGGGACGAATGCTCCACCAAGGGGCTCTGTGTGGGAGGTACTGTTGTCTTGGGGTGGAGGAAGCAGTGGCCTGTGCTCAAAGGTAGTTCATAAATCACTGTGACTTCCTATGGCTTGGCTTGCTTTCATAGCAGCTCAGTAGACCTGAGATGGTCTACAGGGAGCCCCCGCTGGGTCTGGCTACAGACTTGACTGGACAGGTGACTCTGCAATGGTGCTGATGCTACCCCATCATGTTGACTTATCTCTGTCATCTACCTGACCATGAGTTCTTCAAGAGTAGGCTTCAGGGGGCTCCTGGGTGGCTCAGTCGGTTAAGCGTCCGACTGTTGATTTTGGCTCAGGTCGTGATCTCCTGGTTCATAGGATCAAGCCCCAACTTGGGTTCTGTGCTGATACTGCAGAGCCTACTTGGGATTCTCTCTTTCCCTCTCTCTCTGCCCCCCCCTCAACTTGTGTTCTCTCTCTCTCTCTTTCAAAATAAATAAATAAATAAACAAACAAACAAACAAATAAATAAATAAATATATTTTTTTTAAAGAGCAGGGTTCAGAGTGGTCTTGTTCACTGACTGGTGCACAACAGATGCTCAGTAAATATTTGTAGAGTAAATGTTGAAGGCAGTAAGTGGTCCAAGGAGTTTATTTCTTTGAAGGACAGTAGCAGTAGGGGCAGCCCTGCCGGATTGGGGTGAGTGTTGGCCAAGAGATGTTCACGAAGGTCTTCTTTGGGTGTCTGCGTCTGTGGAACACTGTGGTAAGTCTCCAGGTGGTTGGGATGCACCGTGCCCCCATCCCTTCTGGGCCAGTAGGGGACACTTAGCTCTCAGCATGGTCCTGGGTAGGGACGTGGATCCCAGGGGTATTCCAGTTGGCACAGGCTAGTTTTCTGGATGCCAAGTTTTCTGAAATTCAGGTAGTTGGGCTGATGCTCATAAGCGGTTCAATTTATCCATTCATTGACTCTGGCCACTGTCTGCTGTCCGTGTTTTGTGAAACCAAGTGGACACCCATAGATAAATGGAGGGGTCAGCTCCAACTAACTCTCAACAGTCCCTGTGATGCTATCATTCCTGCGGGCATAGGGGGTGAAGAAGGATGGAGGGTGTACATCGATGAAGGTAAGTCCAGCAGTGCTGGCAGCTTCCAAGCTGGACCATTTTGGTACCTGCTACCTCATCAGGGGCCTCTAGATGGGCAGCTCACATCATGTCGATCTTATCATGATACTAATGGTAGCTGTGGTTCTGGGGCATTGCTATATGCTAGTCAGTGTATTAAGAATTGTTGCTTCATGAGGTGGTATTACCTCAGTTTCATAGAAAACTGCTTCTACAGGGTAAGCAACGTTCTCAAGATCAGACAGCTAACAAGTGTCAGAGCCAGCACCCAAAGCCAGGTCTGGGTGCTTCCGTAGCTTAACTACAGCACACCTTCCTCCTGTGGCTTGCAGCTAATTAAAGCCAGGTAAAGGTTCACTTGGGAACTGCTGCGTTTTGCTGTTTTTAAGCTATCGCTTCACCTAGTAATAAACCCATACAGACACACAACACACTCAGAAGTTGTGCACACACACGTCCTCACTTCTACATGCACGCTTATTTCCATCATGCCCCCCCCCCTTCTTCCTTCCCTCCCATCTCCCCACCCGTCCATCCATCTGCCTAATAAACGTTTGTCAGGACACTGTTAGGTCCTGGGGATACATCAGTGATGACATATTCCTTGCCCTTGAGGAGCTCATGATCCAGTGGGGGATGCTATTCAAGTAAACAAGTAATTAGGATGCCAAGCGATAAATCATATGCAATGGAGGATGGTGTGGTGCCATGGGAGAGCACGGGATGGGCAACCGACCCTGCCATGAATAGTTAGGAGGGCCAAAGGGAGTGGTGTTTGCTCTGGTGAGGCCTCATAGGTGTTTTCTAAGGAGAGGAAATGGAGCATGGAACAGAGCAGGCTCAGAGATGAGAGAGAAGCACGTGCTGGTTGGTCAGCGTCTTTAGCTGCCCTCAATGACAGGAACACGGGCAATGAGGCAGCTCTCTTTTGTCCATGGGTTTCCACTTCCCAGGTGCTTGGTGAAAGGTCCAGGGTTCCAGAGCGAGGTGGTGTGGACTCTGGGTTACCAGTCACTGGCCACCTGGTGGTAGTGGCTGATGTCCATGATCTATGAGACCCTGATCTCCACCTGAGTCTGTGGCCTTCAAACCGCATGCCGTGGGTGGCGTTTTCTACTTTAACCTGCTCTGCTAACAGTTTTGTTGAGTCTTTTCTTTTTCTTCAAGGGTGGGTTTAGCATGTCTGGTCACAGGTGTCAGCCCCGTTATATCCAGGCCCAGAGGAGGCTAACTACAGAGGAAGGGTGTAAGCCTCTGGCTGGCTGGGCTGTTGCATCATCACGAGCCCTCTGGGAACCCTGGCTGCAGAGAAATTCGAGATGAAGACTCCCTCTCTGCATGTTTTCATTGTCGGGGGCCGCAGCTCCGTGCTGTCTCATCACCAAGATCAAGGGAAATGTGTACTAGTCCAGCCTTAATTTAACTTCCAATCCCTGCCAATTTCATGTTAGCAGATCTGTTTGGAGCTGGAAGTAATGGGCCATATCATGCCCCAGAGCCAGAGCAATGACTTATGTTGATGTCACCCACTGGCTTTTTATGGAAATTATTAATAAATCAGTAATTCTATCTGCAGTGATGTTGTTGTGTTTATAAATATTTAATTTACCTTTAGGTGCCCACATTTTCTCCATCTTTGCCTTAAACTCTGCTGACATAGCTCTTCTCTCTGAAGCGCCGCTCAATAGATTAAGTTATCAGTAGAGGGAAAGGTTAACCTCTCTCTCTCTTTCTCTGGCATATGGCTTTATCTTTTCTTTTTAATCTTTGTGTGATTTGGCTCGGGGCTGGGGGTGGGGGTGGGAATCAAGCTGAGAGAACCTGACGTCTCTCGTGACAATGATGAAAGATTAGTACGGCTTCGGAAGGAGGCAGACGAAACTCTCCAATGATGACCTTGTATGAGTGCAGACCTGTTGTTGGGCATGTGTTTGTCCCTCCTTCAAATTAATGACATTCCGTATCTGAAATGGTGTCTGATGTTTCGCTCCCACAGAGAAATATCTTTGTCCTTGTCACCGACTCATCTTTTGAAACCCAGTGCTTTGATTATTATTGTATGGCAGGTTGAATGGAAAGGGCTTAACGAAATCAAAATAGAAGCACCATCCGAGTCAAGTGTTTTCCAGCAGAGATGGTTGGGGGGGGGGTGCAGCCTCACCAGGGAGGCAGCAGCTGGGAAGCAACAAGAACTTTCTTACCTCTCAGGAGCCGATGTGAGCTAATTGTTGTTATTATTTTTTTATTCTTCTGTTGCAGGAAATTGCAGCTTATTTAATAACATTTGAGAAACACGAAGAATGGCTAACCACATCCCCTAAGACAAGGTAACGTCCCAGATCTTGCAGTTTTTCGGCTATGTACAGTGAGTGGATTGATTTTCATTGATTACCTGGTTTGGCCAGTCAGTTCATGGGCAAGTTGAACATACCCCGTTGCCTTTGGTAGCTTGTGACACTGAGGTCTCGTTAATTGACCTAAGATCGTGGCAGTGGGCGCAATCCGCTAAAAGCACGGCTGCCGTCAGACAGAGTTGGAACTTTTGACCTGATGGCTGAACGCCGTGTCCCCCCAGCCGGCGGCTTTGAAGGCCTCGGCAGGCGGGAACATCAGGGGAAGTTTATTTTGGGAAAGTGCCCACCTGCCACCACTGTTCTCTAGAAACTCGCTCTCTAAAAGGGAAACTACCTTAACTGTCCACTCTCATCTCAACATGTCTTACAAACTGAGAGTCGAGCTATTCTTGGCAGTGGTAAGAAGATCTCCCAGATCAGAAGCAATGACTAGGTTTGCAGTGTGTTGCGTAGTAAATGTGCTTGAACCTACCGACTGCCACAGATGCCGAACTTCCTCGCCACTTGGGGACGGGGAATTGGTGGAGACGCAGCTGCTCTGTGTTCTGCAGCACAGGTGATAACTGCTTTGTGGAGAACAGTGAAGTTGGGGCGCCGGGTCGTTTAAAAGGGAGGCTCTTCTTTCCTGCTCTCTCAGGTTTTCTTTTTGGTACGTTACAGTGTAGAGCTTTGGGAATATGTGGCCACCAGCTGCCACCCCTGTTCCATCAGCGGTGACGGGGCCGGGCGTTTGTCAGAGTGATGAGTGTTAGCCAGAGTGTGGCTCACACGGTGGCTGGGCTCTGGGTTCGGCTGAAGAGGCAGAAGGCTCAGTCTGTTTCACTTTGGGCAGAAGCACCAGATTCTGCAGGAAAGTTAACAGACCAGGGAAAGGGGCAGAGGTGTGTCCTCTGTCCCCTCGGCCGGTTCCTTGATATTCTTGTTTCTGAGCCATGGAGGAAAGAGGGTCTTATCCTCTAGAACGTTTACTCATTCTAGAAGGTACTTTAAGCTATTACTTTATTAGGATTAGGTTTTACCGCTTAGCATCATTTAGATGAGGACAAAAATGTCCATTTTGGAGGAGGTCAGAGGATGCAGAGGGGAGAGGTTAGTTCTGAGATTCGTGTCTCCACAGGTGGGGCTAGAAGTTGGCTCTGATTTTTTTTTTCTCACCTTTCAGCCTGAATCCCCCTGCAGGATGTCCTCAACTGCTCAGCTTTCCGGGGCTGTGATTTCCTTTGCTATAAAATTAAATGGTTTGCATCAGTCAGCTTTTGCTGGGATCATGCTATCTGAGAAATAATCTCCAAACTTAGTGACTTGGAACAACAGACTGGTTTTTTTTTTTTTTTTTTTCCTGCTTATGGGTCTGTGGGTTGGCTGTGGCTTTGGTTGGGTTTAGGACGGCTCCATGTGTCCTTCTGTTCCAGGCCCCGGGCTGAGGAAGCATCCACAGTCTGGGACGTATGGTCATGGGGTGTGGCAGAGCCTTGAAAGCCTAAGGCAATCCATGTGGGCAGACTGACGATCTCTGTTGGGTGTGGTATCATACGTCACGGATCCCTGAGCCAAGGCCATTCCCATGGCCAAGCCCAATAAGAACAGGGTCAGGGAGGACATCCTTGCATGGAGCGTGGGTGGGGGCAGAGAGGAGACTGAACGGGGCACAGTCTACTGTTTGGTGAGCGTAGCCATGTCCCCAGCTGTGGAAAGCTGGGAACGCTCATCTATCCTTTCTTCTGGGGGCATCTTTTGGGCAGACATTCCCAAACTTGAGAGGGCACCGGAATCAGCCGGAGAGCTTGCTAAAAAATCCATGCGCTAGGACCCAATCCCCAGAGTTTCTGACTCCATAGCCCTGGTGTGGGGCCTGGGGACCTGTTACTTGTAACAGGCTGCCAGGTGATGGGATGCAGCCAGTCTGGGGCCCCACTTTGAGAAGCACTGCCCTAGTTTCTTTGGGGGGGAAGGAAGCCTGTCCGATTTCTGTCTCTGCACCGTTTCCTGACCCCAGACAGTGCCCTCATCTCAAGCAGCCTGCAGCTTCCCTGCGCGCCCTTCATCCCTCAGCGAAACGCTCCTTGAACGTAAGTGGAAGGAAAGAAAGAGCTTCTCTTTAGCCAGAGAGTGAGATCCTCTGGAACGCGTCCCGGGCCAGACATCTGATTTCAGATCCGCAGACACGTGCTGTGCTTCAGAACACCCTGTGACGGCAGATCAGTAGAACATTTCAAGCGGGGAGTTTGCCTCGTGCTTCAGCCTTCGGAGTTTGGGTTTCAGTTGAGAAGTGACTGTCACTCACGGTCGTGCCTGACTCACTTGACTTTCTGGAGTATAAATAGAGCCAGGAGACTTCCCATCCCCAGGCACACGGGGCGTGCATGCAGCAGGGAGGGAATGTGGGTTTCAGATATTGACAAATTTGGCTTTGAGTCCTGGCCCTGTCACTCAGTCACTTGGTGACTTTTAGAAAGTCATTTTAGCCCCTCATTAAAAGCTCCACTTTCCTTCTTCACGTGCGAAATGGAGTCGATGGTGGTCCTGTCATCACTGGGCCATCACGAGGATCTCATGGGCTCATGTTTGTGATCCCGCCTGCCGTGAGCCTCAGTGTCGATGCACAGGGACATCACTGTCCCTCTTGTCTGCGAGGGGCGCTCCCCGGGCCTGCTGGAGGCCACAACTTCAGGAGACATCTGCCAGCATTTCTCCGGGCTTTGGAAAGATGAATTTATTTCCTAAAGGCAGAGGGTGCAGACAGAACGTTTCCTATTAGTATTATAATCTCCACTCCGTGTTTACACTTGAAAGCTTCTCGTCCCAGGAGGAGGAAGAGTTGCTGTGGTTGTTCGAGGACTTTCCTAAATTAGTTGTTGAGTTGAGTTTGGATCCCCCCCCTCCCATCTCCAGTATTGAAATTAATTGGTGCAGTTAACTGCTGAGTTCATACAAACCGGCCTCCTGGTACTGAGGAATTAATGACACCAATACTCCGCCGAATGAGAAGGCAATGCAACTCCTGTTTGCCACCGCGGCCGCCACTGCTAATTTCATTTTAGAAAATTAATAAAAATGAATTGCACCACTGACATTTATAGAGTTTCCTAATAAAATGATACATTGTTTGTGTGGAGGAATCCCTATTAAATTAATTGTTGTAATCAGTTCACATATAGATGTTGGTATAGGAGCTGCACGGGGACCCGCTCCCTGTCTCCGTGGCTTGCCGACGGCTGGGGGTTATAAATATAGCCCTTGCTTCGATCCTGCCCTAATTACAGAGAAGGTCCCAGGAGCCCCGCTCACCTGTTTCGTAATGAGGTGTGCTACAAGGAGGCTCCCAGGGTTGGGGGCCTCGGGGGTGGCAGCGGCACGACGACAGGGTTGAGCGTTGCATGTTTAAACAGCCCATATTGTATTATCAGCAACTGGGACCTTCTGGAAATGGCAGTTTGAAAAATCACCCTTCAGGACGTCTTTATTTGGCCCTTGCTGTGTGCTCAGCACTATAATAATACCATTTGGAGGCCCCGGGGAACGCCGCACTCCCCACCCCACCAGGTGAATTCGGAGTCTTGGAGTTAAGAGCCTCCTCCCTCGGTCTAGAATGTTCTTCCAGCTCCTCCTTCTGGCCTTGATTTGGTGTCACTTTCTCTGTGAGGTCTCCCCTGAACACACTATTTAAAATCACACCCCTCCCATTCAGCCAGACCTCCTTTCCTTTCTTCTTGTTTTATGTCTCTCTAGAGCACTTACCACCATCTGACACACGATGTGTCTCACCTAGTTATTTGTTTAATTCATTTATCCATGAACTGACCTCGTCTCGCCCAAAATGAAAATACCGCGATGTGCCGGTGTGTTCATGGGGTAGCCCTAGGGCCTGGAACGGCGCCAGACACACGGCAGGAGCTCAGCGAACATTTGTGGCGTGAACGAGAGAGGCAGAAGACGCATCTGAGCGTGTGAAGGAAGAGATCTGGGTGTTCTCTGTTCTATTTTTGTCTTCTGTGTCTCCCCAGGACCAGCTAATTGACCCAGTGCTGTGCTTTTAAACCCTTTCGCAGCTCCGCCAGGCAGCGAGGTGCAGAGAGGGTACGTGAGCTGTCCAAGATGGCACAGCAAATGTTAGACCTGGAACTTGAGCCCAGGGTTATCGTACTGCAAAGCTCGTGATCTTGGCTTCTCTGCAGTACCGCCGTGTGGGTGTGGGGTTTGAAGAAGGCCCAGTAAATAGCTGTGCTACATCCTCCCACCTCCCATCTCCAAGAATCCCGAGCCACCTGGGAGAACCAGGCACCGGGCAAAGCCTTCTTTTGTTGGCGAGTGTGGCTAAGGTGGTTCAGCCAGGTGTGTTTCTGTATTGCCCTCCTGAGTCGGATTTTGACTCCCCGCCCCCCCCCCCCGCCCACATAGTGCAGAATGCAGAGTCGAGCAGGGCACAGGGAGGCAGGCTGCAAAATTTAGCAATCCCAAGAATTTATTGCTTTTCCCCCCGGGAAGCATGCACCTTCCCTGGAAGCCGGGGACATGCAGATCTCAAGATGGAATTGGCAGAGTTCCCTCCCAGGAATCCTGTGTACCCGGTTAGAAGGAGGCTGGAAGATGCTATTAATTACCTAATTAATTAATTAGATTTATATAGATAGCACCTAACACTGAAGCACTAAAGGTCTAGTAATAGAATTTTCCTATAATGAGCACTAAATGCCTCTTGGTCAATAAGCAGTAAAACAGCCAAGTACGGAGGGCGTCTGGAAGGAAAGGGGAAGAAAAGCGAGACCTGAGTTTCGAGAGCATCCAAGTGACTCCAAGTGAGCCACCCCCACCCTCCCTCTCTGTTCTCTCTGGACCCTGCCTGTCCGGTGCTTCTTGTGCTCCTGGTGAAGGCTGGGCAGGAGGGGGACACCAGGTCCTCGGGGCTCTGTTCTTTCTCACCGCGTCCTCCCTCCCAGGGCTCTTGTTCCCCGGATGGAATTAACCAGTGACTCTGCCAGTGTCCCAGACTGTAATCCGCGTCCTCATTCACCCACGTTCAGCCCTCACCTCACCCCCGGTGTCACGCTTGGATTAGGGAGCCGCCCTCACTGCTCTTCCCTCTCTGGCTGGACCCCTTTCTCCGCACCAGCTGCCCTACAGTCACCTTTGTTGCATCACTGCGCCCCTCAAACGCCTCAGAGACTTCCTCTGAGGTGAGTCCCTCTCCAGTGTCCCGTTTAAGGTCGTTCTTGTACCTCAGCCCTTCTTCCTCAGTATTTCCCTTTGACTCCCACCTCGAAGAGCCTACTACTGTTAGGGGGCCGCTTCCTGCTCTCCAAACACATCTTCCGTGTCCCCCTACTTTTGCCTTCAGTTCTCGAGCCCTCCGTGTCCCGCCCAGTCTGCCTGTCCTTCGTGTGTTACCTCTTTCCAGGAGCCCTCCCCAAACACACCAGCCTGTGGTGAGCCCTCTTTGCCGTCAGCCTCCGCAGCCCACATTCACTGTATCGTTGACGTTGGACCGTTTAACTCTCCCCACTGTGTAAGTCTAGCCTCCCCAGTGAGATGTGGGCCCCCCTGCCCTCGGGTCAGGCTGTGTCTTTTGTCTCTGAATGGCTGGTGTACCCAGGAGCTTCGGTGGGGTGCAGACTCGGGGCAGAGCAGCTGGTTTGCACCAGCACAGGCCAGTAGAGCGGGGGCCCGTGTGGGCACAGGCTCCCCCCGGAAAGCCCACCTGATCAGGTCACAGGCTGGTGCCTGTAAGTGGCACATGGGGGTGACCTGTTGGCCACAGGCAGGGCCTCTGCTCGCTGGGACAGCCCCTGTTCCTGGGGAGGCTGCTTGAGAGACCAGAATGGGATTGCAAAAATCACACTGCGATCCCATTCAGGTCATTAAAAGATTCCCAGAACCAAAATGCAGTTCTGACAGATGCGGCAACGTGGCTGACACTTGAGGACACCTGCTCCCTGGAAAGCGCCAGTCACGGGAGGACAATACGGTGGGGTCCACGCTGCGGGGTCCCCCGGGGAGTCAGACTCAGACACAGAGAGAAGCCCCCACCGGGGGCTGGGGGCCGGGGGTGGGGACTTCGTGTTTCAGGGGGACAGAGTTTCAGTTTGGGAGGATGAACAAGTTCTGGAGACGATGGTCGTGATGGCTGCACGACACGGCGAGCGTACTTAATGCTACTGCACCGCACCCTTAAAAGTGGTAAAAACGGTAAACTTTGTGTTACTTGTATTTGACAACGATCAAACAAAAGATTCTCACGGCTACTTCTATAGCTCTTTCTGTGCCCAGTTGGGCAGAGCAGGGGTCAGGGATTGGCTCTCTCTGTGTGTGTGTGTGTGTGTGTGTGTGTGTGTGTGTGTGTAGGGAGTTCCACTGGAGGATGGAGTCTGAGAGGGCGGCTCTTCTACCTGCATCATTTCAAGGACTGTTCTTTGCAGCTGCAAAGAAAAAAATAAACCGGGTCAGCAGTCATTTCGATGTGGTGACCTTTGCATTCTGCTGAATTGGGGACCTGCTATCAAATTAACATAATGATGTGTCATGTTACATCCATCGCAGTATTTGCCTAACGTATTGAGCAAATCCTTGACGAAGTGCAAACTCCCATCATTAACCAAAGAGCAAGTGTAGTGTGAGCGGGTTCGCAGGTGTGGCGTCTGCTGGCTGAGGACTTGTGAGCGGCCGCATCGCCCATGGACCTTCCCCGGAAGGCATCTGCCTCAGGGTCCTGTAGTGCTGATACCTTTCCCAACGAGGCAGGGAATTAGCCGTGACCTGGATCCCGACAAAGTGTCTGGTGTCTCGACGGTGGTGGGGAAATCCCTAGCCTCCGTGTCGAGGCGGGTCTGCCCCAGATTCCAGTTCATTATCAAGGATCACAGATGGCAGAGGAGACGGTGCAGGAGGGGCCAGCCGACGCCACCTCTCTGGACCCGCCGTGTGTGTCCCCGTGCCCTCCCCTGGGAGCTTTCCAGTGCTGCTCTCTCTGGGGGTGGGCTGGGGGGGGGGTGGCGTGTGTCCTCCTCTGTGCTTAGCAGCTTGTTGAAATGGCACCAGCAGCCAAGCCAGCTTGCATCAAGTCTCTCCTCACTTCAGGAACCAGGGGAGCAAGTCCTGGGCCTCCTCCTGGAGGAGCCGAGAGAGGGAGTAGAGGTTTATGTCTCCCCGTCTCCCTGGGCCGTGCAGCTGCCAGCTCCTGGTTCCCGCCTCCACTTTCTTTCCCTAGTTTTATTTTTATCAAAAATACCCGTGCGCATAGTTTAAGAAGTCAAACGGTCCTGAAGGGCTTGTGCGAAGGAACAGCAGACCTCTGCCCTGCAGCTCAATCCTGCGTCCCCGGAGTGACCACTTGAGATTCTTTCAGTTCTGAAATTTACCTCTGGACTTCTTGATGTGTTATTCTGCTGTTTCTTGCCTTGTCAAGTTTCGATGGTTATCTTTTGACTTCCTTGTATGCTCAACGAGGATTCAGTTCTCTATCTGACGCTCTTGTTTTCCTTACCTGGAGGAAGGGCTTGGGCTGTGGGATTCTGAGATTCAGCATCTCTGGATGCCGACGTCTGGAGGTAACAGCCGGGTTCTCCCGGATGCTGCCTGGTGGTCTGAGCTGGCTTGGCTGCCAGTGATCTGGGAACCAGGCAGGGAAGGGGCTTGGAATGTCACTGTTAATTAGTTAATTCTCCTGGCTTACATCTTGTTTCCTGCCTTTCCTCTGCAGCCTTCAAGCGTGGAGTCTTTCAGGGTCTCTTTCTCCAGAGAATAAATGTGTCTCCACTAGGGGCAGAGGCCAGGTGGTTGCCTGGTCACTCGGGGTAGACGGAGGGTCCTGAGAGGGGCTGACTGCTCCCTGCACAGACCTCTCCTTGCCTCCCACCTCATTTCAAACCTCTGTCATGTCTGGCACCTAATTCTTACAATGTACCAGTCTTTCTGGGCTCTGCAGACAAGTGGACTTGTTCCCAGGGTCCCTCTGGGGCACGTGGCTTCTACTCTGCTGGAACGCGTTGACATCTCTGTTCACTCCCATCTCTGCTCCTGTCACCCTGTCCTTGCGGGTCTGCCCCTGTTTGCCTTCCCCGCCGGTTGGCCCTGCATATCTACTGGCCCCATTTCTGCTGCTCTCGCTCACGCTGTCTTACGTGCTGTTTTTCTCTTTATCTCGTTTGCAGGCAGAAAAGCCTTGCAATGCAGTTTTGAGGTTTCTAAACGCACAACCTGCTCAGGGCCCAGGAAATCCCATTGCCAAGATGCACACACCCCTTGTGTGCGAGGTTGCACCCCAAAGGCGTGCTGACACCACACCTCCAAGATTCACCTCCTCACCTTCTTCAACATACCACCCTTGGTTTAGAGCCTTTCCTGGGCACAAGGGGTGTGGCATGGCCTCTCCCTGGGCAGAGTTTCGAGGGCTTCGGGGACTGCTGGGGGGCCATCTGGTATGCCGTGCCTGTCACCTGACTGTGTGTCTCAGTGCCTTCTACCTCTACATGGTTATGAAGGTGTCTTCCTTGGCTGGTGCAGAAATCTTACATGGCAGGTGCTGACACCAGGGCTCCCGCGGTGCAAGCTGAGGTGCCGGGCCACCTGTGGGGACTGCCAGGAGGCTCCTGCCAGTGTGTCTAGGCAGGACGGCCGGGCAGCGATGACGGTTTCAGTCTTGCTGGCATTGTGCTCACGCACACCGATGGCATCTCCGCTCCGTGTCAGTGCCCAGTCCCTGCGATCTTGTTTCGTTCCTGCTTCCGCCAGTTCTTTCTCACTGTCTTCATTCCCTTCCTGGATTTGGAAAATGAGGACTGTCTGGTATTTCTGTAATGGGCCCGGGCTGGTGTCTGTGGTATTTCCTCCAGATCAATTCTGATCTAATAAATCGTTGCTGGCTGCAGGAAAAGGGAGCTGCCCGCGCGCCTAGCGGCACTGCAAGGTGGGAAGGTATGTTCTCGGGAGAGGCCATTCTTTGCAATTCATGGTCTTTTGCACGATGAGTAATTCCCGAATTAGCCGGGTATTCTGGGCTGGAGATCCTTCCACTGTTCTCAGTCTGGTTAGGAGCTATTGCTGTCTTTGCTGTTCTTAGATTCCCCACAGTCCTTTATTATGGGGCTTTAAAAAAATTGAAAATAACCAAAAACAAAGGAAGAAAAGTTTCCCTGGTTCTCCAGCTCTACTGAACGTCCCACGTTCCATGTGAGCTTTTGCTTTGTGTGATGTGTGTGCTTACAGGCATGCACACGTGTACACGCACAGACATGGTACACACACGCACACCTGTAGGCACACACACACATATGCACATTCACAGGTGCAGGTACACACGCACATACACACAATATACACATATGTGGACATACATATACACAGACACACACAGACGTGTATGTACAGACACACGTTTACATGTGCACACCTGCGGAAACACACACACGTACTTGTGCGTGCAACATATACAAATACACAACCCCCACCTACACGCAGGTACGTGTACAGACACACACACGCACCCTGTCCTTCTCATCGTTCTCTTTTGTAAGAACAGTATTTCTGGGGAAAATTTCCTTCTTTTCATTCGATGATTTAATAAGATGGGACGAAATAAATAAAATTTCTCCTAAAAGAAGAAATAAATTTTTCTGTGGTGGCTGTCCTGACCTCGCCTGGTAGGGAACTTATCATTGATTGAGCTGCTCAGTTTCAGGGGACACCGGGTGTGAAAGGGACGCAGGCCCAGGGTGGGGGCAGTGGACAAGAGGTGGGGGCGGGGGTCCTGACTGAGCCGAGGGGGCGGCCCTCACCGCTTCCAGGCCATGTTGTGATTCCCATCAGCGGCCTAACGAGGTCTGCAGGAATTTGGGAGTAGGTGTTGGTGGGAATCCTTCAGGCACAGGAAACGTTTTGCCTGTGGCAGATTCGTGTGGATGGGTTTGTGTGTAAAAGGCAGGTGGCGCCTGGCTAGGGTGGAGGGAAGTCAGACCACTGCCAGGTTTAAGGGGAACGTTGTGGAGAAAGGCAGTGAAATTAGGGAAAAAACAAAACTATGTGCAGTGACGTAGGAGAGAAACCAAATGAGGCACGTCCGCTTCTGTCCAGGAGCACAGCCCAGCCCGCCTGGAAATGTGCATTTCCACGTATTTCTCCACAGGCAGACCCGTGGCCCCCCTGCCCCCTTGTCACCGGCTCACTGTAATCAGTCCCGTCCACCAACTTTGGGGGGTGCTGCCCCCCGATCTGGGGCTTGAAGGGGCTCCACTGGAAGACACATGGTCTCCCGTGGAGCTACGAGTGAGCCCTTTTGCTCCTGAACCACACCACACCACACTACGTTGCCACCCCTTGTCATTGTCGGTCTGCTTCTGTTCGTGTGTTTATTCGGTGAATACTTTTGGATCGCCCTCGGTGTGCCGGGCGCTGGGCTGGGCTCTGGGGATGTGGCAGTGGATAAGACAGATAACGTGAAAGGGTGGCAGTTTGGAGGAGCTACGAGGGACCAGTGTGGTGAAGGGCTGTCCCCCCACTGGGGGGTGGAGAGGTGATGGGTGGGCTGCCTTCCGGAAAGGCCAAACTTTGGGCAGAGACCGGAGGATGAGTGTGTGTGTGTGTGTGCGTGTGTGCGCGTGTGTGTGTGCATGTGCGCATGTGAGTGCACGTGTGTCATTGTGTGCACATGTGTGGGTGCATGTGTCCATATGAGCATCTGTATGCATGTGTGTGAGCACATGTGTGTGAGCATCTGTGCATGTGAGTGAGCGTGCAGGAGTGCCCATGAGTGTGCATGTGTGTGAGCGCACGTGTGTGAGCATCTGTGCGTGTGAGTGAGTGTGCAGGAGTGCCCATGAGTGTGCATGTGTGTGAGCGCATGCGTATGTGTGAGTGTCCATGTGCATGTGTGTGAGTGAGTGTGTGTGCATGTTGGGGGTGGTGTTATGGGAGTGTGAGCCTGGACAGAAAGTCCTTGCCCCGGAGGTAGTGAGGGTGGGGAGAGCAGAGAGCCCAGTGGTGGTGCTGGAGGGGCAGGTAGGGCTGAGGTTGGGGAGGGCCATGGAGACCAGGCAAAGATTTGGGGATAATGCGGGACCCTGCGGGAACTCCTGGGGGAGGGTTTTGAGCAGGGCAGGTAAATGAGCAGATACCATTAACAGCCTCACCCTGGTTGCCCTGGAAGTGGAGAATGAACGGGAAAGACAAGAAAGGAAGTGCAGAGAAACGGCAGCTCTCACTTGCCTCTGAAGGTACCCATTTTAGTGATGGAAAGACTGTCTATCGGAAGGTGCCAGATCCTGTTAGCCATATCCACTTGGAAAGAGCAGTATGATCTGGTCTGACGAGTTTAGAGAGTCAGAAGGACCCTCAGCTGCTCTGAGTGAATTGGGGGCTCAGTAGCTCAGAGCCCAAAGCTTTGCTTCCCTTACAATGTCTGTAGCTCAGCACCGGCTGCTGTCACAAACCCCCTTGTCCCTCGGTCCCCCTGCCTTCTGCGTTCCTCCTTACCTTCCTCCCTCCTCTTCAGATTGGGGTCCTGACTGAGGCTCCAGGGGAGGCCATGGGCTCCAGGGGCTTTGCTGGGTGTGATAGCTTCACGTTAGAAAAATATTGATGACAACGTGATAGTGACGGATGACAGAGGGAGCACAGCCAATCTTGGAGCTCTTTTTTGGCTGTGGTAGAGAATTCCAAGCTGAGAAGAAGATCCACCCTTCAACTTTAGTGTAAGTGGTTTGCTTCTGCTCATTGTAGAAAACTTGCAGCCTTAGCTCCTCTATCCTATTAGCTTATGTCTGGAATCATCCACAGTTAGTGCCACAGGGTCTGCAAGGGAACGTCAGAGTTTTGCAGTTTATTAATTTTGCATTAAATAATTAATAGTAAAGTTAATTGATGAATTATTCAATTTTCAGGTAAAATGGGATGATAAATATTCATAACTTATTTTATTAAGGGAATTTCCATTTCATATGCCATTAAATCTAGATTAACGAAGGCTGATTTCAAACAAAGATTGAAAACAATTGTGCTTTGGAATTAATTTACTAAGTTAAGGTCATTGCTTAGTGAGTTTACCCCCTGCCAGAAAGTTAGGGCTTCATCACCTGGATAAGTGTCTGAATTCACAGAAGTAACATTGCCATTAGTTTAGGAACATTCCGCGGGTCCGCTGGGGATTTCTCCTACAGCATTACCAGTTTCTGATGGGCACAGAGAGGAGGAGCACAGCGAAGTGTGGGTGCAGAGAGAGCAGATCTGAGGTCCCTTCCAGGCAGCATCTGGCTGTTGCTGTGAGCTGTTTGTTGTTTGTTCAGGAACTACAGCACAGTTTAATATGAGCCCAAACCAAATGTGATGAAGGGTGTACATTCTGGTAAATGACTGGTAAATGCATGCATCTCGAAGTCGATTTTAGGAGAACTGGGTTTTCCCGTGGAGTCTTCAGAGGTTTGTGCTGTGACTTCTTATCTATCGATGCTCTCAACCAACGGTTGACTGCAGCTTCAGTTTTCATTTGTGTTTTCTAGCGATCTGATTTCTTGTAGACCTGGTTTGGGCCCACGCATGAAACTGCTTCGAGCATCGATTCGCAGACCAGCACTGAAGGCTTCTCAGTACCTCATAGGCTGTCATAACTTCAAATTGGGGACCTCAAGCCTTGCGACAGCCCTGCAAAGTGGGGAGTGCCTGCAGGGTACAGATGGACAGAGCGAGGGAGAGAGGGACAGAAAAACAGAGAGAAAGGGAAGGGGGGAGTGGGAAAGAGAGAGCACAAGTCCTTCTCTCTTTTGCCTTGTCACTTCCCCTCTGCTCAAGGTTGAGGAAACAGAGTCTTAGTGATTGTGGTACCCGCCCGGGGTCACTCGGCGTAAAGGCGCAGATGTGGAGACCATGGCCCGGGTCCTTCTGACTCAGATTTGAGTGCTTTATTTCAACCTTAGCACCTTAGTACTGTAAAGTAATTTTTTTAACCACCCTGAGTAGTGGAGCACTTGGGAGTATTTTTAACCCGATGGAAGAGTTTTCTCTGCATCACCAAGCGTTCATTATAATTTTCCAGCAAAACTTGTTTGCTCTGAGGAAGTTGATCCTACAGTAAGCCTTCATTTCAGAGGAGAGCATTTGATGTTACATCTCATGAACCTGCTCTCCTAAAAATTATCCCTAATTGGCTTGGAAAGTGGCTTCCGACAGGCAGATGGCTTAATATCTCGACTTTCTGGTTGTGGCTCTGGGAGGCTCCGGGGTTCTTTCTGGTTCGGGATAGTGGTCTTGTTAACTTGGTGGGTAAGACCCTATCGCTAATGTGCGGGTTGAAGTCCTGCCTCAGGGAGATGGTGTGGAAACCGCCAGGGGCAGCCTGTCTCATCAGGGATGTTGGATGGCAGGTGGGGCAGGGCAGGGGTTGTTGAAATGCAATTCTACAATGTCTAGCATTCATCAACAAGCCTTTATTGAGTGCCCGCTGTGTGCATAGGTTTGTACTGGGCACTGTGTGGTTACAAAGGCAGTGGAAAACATGGCCTCTAATCCAATTGGAGAGATAAGTCATGCATATCTGAGATAACTGGAGAGTAATTCCCAGACGGCACACACAGGAGAGCCTCGTGTACGTGTGTGCGCGCACGCATGCGCTCATGCACCCACAGAGCTGTAGGAGGAATGCAAAACGGGGCCAAGATCAATTGGATTCAATTGATTTAATTGGGAAAAACAGCACAGCAACATTTGTAAGGGTGAATTTCAAGTAGAAAACCGTGAACTTTGGTGTGTGTGTGTGGGGGGGGGATGGTGCACCCTGATGGCGGACAGGAGGACAACACTTGGACTTTGCTCATCCTGAAACCACGGAGAGAGCAGATTAATTGGTGGCTTTGGCATAAGTGATTGGAAGGCTCTAGAAGCCATGGAACGCACTCCGATGGAAGGAAAGCCCTGGAAGAATAGCTTCATGGAGGGAAGGGATGCCACTGGGTTGTCTTCATTTGTGTTCAGTCTGTGGGAAGCTTGGTGGAGGCCGAATATGGAGGTGACGCTGCCCACAAAACTGAGGGGTTGCTCTGGAGGACACAGCCACGCCCCCTTGATGGAGCGTCTGTGTGGGCACTGGGAGGTTAGAAGGCCTTCCCAAGCTGGGATTCACACCCATCTAAGTCGGAAGCCTCTGTTTTTTCCCTCTGCTCCCGCACAACCCACAGGACTGTGAGCTGAACCATTTGCAAGGTGACCCTGGTGGGCCACCGGGATCCCACCGGCTTCTTCATATACTTGAGAGCCGTTCTTATCAACTGGGGATGGTTTTGGCGTTCCTATTCCCCTTCCCCCTGGGAGTTTTGACAATACCTGGAGGCGTAAATATGTTACATATCGGTGGGCACAACGGGAGGAGACTTGCTACTGGAATCTCCTGGTAGAGGCTGCTGATGCTGGTGGACATCCTGTAGTGTGCAGGGCAGCGCCTGCCAGCAGAGAATTAGGTAGCCCTCCATGTCAGCAGTGCTGAGGTTGAGAAACCCCGACATCAGTGAAGAGAAGGCATGCTGAAGTGTGTGGTGGTCATGAGGCAGACTGGATCTGGATCCCAGTTCTGCCGCTTATTAGCGGCAGGTCACCTACCCCCATGCCTCGGTTTTCTCATCCGTATGATGGGAATTATGACAGTACCTACTGTTGTGGGGAGTAACTGAGTGAAGCATGTAGGACACAGTGTTGATGTCTTTAGTATGATCACCTTGCCAGGAATCTATTCACAACACAGTTCCATATGGCCCTGGGCTCTGTACACGCACAGGCAAGTTGTTCCCTGCTTCTGTTTTTGTGCATGCATGGAATGATTGCCTGAAGACTCCTGTCCTTCTCAACTACCAATAACGATCCTTGGGATAGACAAGTTTCTGAGAGAAGAGAGTATTACTGGAGTTCATGTCACAACATTCAACAGAGAAGGGCATTTTATTTTATTTATTTATTAAAAAAATTTTTTTTTCAACGTTTATTTTTGGGACAGAGAGAGACAGAGCATGAGTGGGCGAGGGGCAGAGAGAGAGGGAGACACAGAATCGGAAACAGGCTCCAGGCTCTGAGCCATCAGCCCAGAGCCCGACGCGGGGCTCGAACTCACGGACCACGAGATCGTGACCTGGCTGAAGTCGGATGCTTAACCGACTGTGCCACACAGGCGCCCAGAGAAGGGCATTTTAAATGGGAGGTGGTTGCCAGGAGAGTCAGAGTTACACAGGAGGCCAAACTCAGAGCCCCAAACTCATTGATTATCTGTGCAAAAGGTGTTTATTGAGCACTAAGGTAGTTACCTATTGCTGTGTAACAAATTACCTCAAACTTGGTGGCTGAAAATAATAAATATTTATCATTTCTGTGGGTCAGCAATGCAGGACAGCTTAGCTGTATGCCTCTGCCTCAGAGCCTCTCACAGGGCTGCAGCCGGGGTGTCAGTGGGGGCTGCAGACTCATCTGAAGACTCGAGTGTGGCAGGATTCACTTCCAAGCTCAGGCATATAGTTTTTGGAGGATTTGGTTTTTCATTGGCTTTGGGCCAAAGGCTCAGCTCCTCCTCGACTGTCAGCCAAAGCCACCCTGGTCCCTTGCTACATGGGCCTTTCCAAAATGGCAGCATGCTTCATCAAGTAGAGCGGGTGAGCAAGACCAAAGCCAGAGTCTCTTTGGAATCTGATCTCATAAATGACATCCGATCACTTATGTTGAACTCTGCTTCTTAGAAGTGAGCTACTAGGTCCATTTCACTTGGGGGAAGGCATCACACAACGGAATGAATTCCAGGAGGCAGAGATCACCAGGGACTAGCTGAGACACTGCCTACCACAATCACATATCACATGGAGACCAATAAGAAAGGCATAGTGTGACTAGGGAGCTAATCATGACCTTAACACTCAATTTCTGCGTGACCTTGGGAAAAGTGCTTTTGCCTCTCTGGGACCCAGTTTCCTTCTTCTTAAAATGGCTGAATTGGGTTCAGGGATGGCTAATATGTGTGATCCATCCTTGAATCTGATTCAGCTGTTTGAAGGAGCAGGGCGGGCGTTACTAATCATGACTCCATATTCTTGAGAGCTAGATTTAGCCTCAGAAGCCTTCTTACCATGACCCTCGTTTCGGCAGGCCACTACCAGTGACGGTGACGTCCATTGCCATCACCCAGTGATACAGAAAGGGTACTCTGTGGTAATGGCACTGCAGACCGCCCGTCAAGATGTCGCAGTATTTTAAGCAGGGAAGTGGGCTTTCCTCCCATCAGCCAGAGTGAGGATGCTGACTGCTTAGTGTTTGGGAACAATGGGAGGCCCGACCCCTCTGCTGCCCGGTCCTCCCTTCTCATCTGACACCCGGACTCCAGGTAAGGGATGCGGAGAGGACACCAGCTGAGGTGCCTTGGGGTCTGAGACCCAGTGTGGGGTTGGCTGGGCCCAGCCTTTTCATTGGTGTGGTGGGCGTCTGTGGCTGCTCGTGGAGGCAGATCTGGCCGCAGTGACTCTCATGCCTATGGCAGCCTGGAAAGGGAGCACAGGTCATTCTGGAAATGAGCTCGAGGTGGCCTGCGGTGTTTCTCCATTCAATTTATCTGACTTCCAAGTGATTCATTCTGTTCCTTCCTGGAACATGCTCCTGGGCTCCAGGTGTTGGCTTAATTTCCCTCTGAGATCTTGCTACCACCCATTCATTGCTTCGGGCAGCTGCTGGGGCATTCTGTTAACAAGGAGCAGAGCACATTTTCTGGGCCATGTAACCCTTTATCCCAACCCATTAGAATTTTCAGCCCCCCCCCCCCCCCCCTTATTTTAAAGTTTCTTTTCCTGAAGGGCTGGAATGTTCAGAGGCAGTTTAATAGACATCGATTTGCAATGATTTTTAGGCACTGTGCTTCAGGAGAGCCGAGAAGCCAATAATTAATCCTTTCAACAGCTCATCCCTTTTGTTTTAAAATGACCTAATGGCGGCATTGCTTGAGCAGAGGCCGGGCCAGCCTGACCCAGTTCAGATCCGTGCCTTCTGCACCATTCAAATCAGCCCGCTATGAATTATTCAGCCCTTCTGCAGGGGCATGTGGGTCCTCTTGTTGTAATATTTAATCAGCAACCTGGAGACCAGTGCCGTTTTTACAGACAGCTGCTGCTCACTTGTGGCAGATGAATGGGTGTTCTTAGAAGGGCTGGATCCCCGCCTTTTCAAGGAGGTTGGTTTGTCCTCTGATCCCAGAGGGACAGTGCTGATGATCCTTGGGGCCTCTCTGTGCTCCCACTGGGGTGGTCTTCCTTCCGCGCCAGCATGCAGCGACTCTGGGCCTCTCCCAACCTAGGGACTCTTGGGTGACCGCTGTCCCCACGCACATCCCTTCTGTAGTAGTGACCTATCGCCTCCAGAACAAATCACCACGATCTTGTGGCTTAAAACAACACATTCATCATCCCACAGTTCTGTAGGTCAGATGTGCAACACGGTCTCCCTGGGCTAAAACCCAGGTGTCAGCAAGGCTGTGCTCCTTCTGGAGGCCGCCCCGAGGGGAGCCTGTTTCCCTGCTTGCCCCGGCTGCTGGAGGCATCTGTGGGTATCTGCCAGCGGCCCTTTCCTCCATCTTAAGGGCCAGCCTTGTGGCAGCGCTCCGACCCTGTCTCTGGTCTCCTCTCTGCCTCCCTCTTCCGCTTTTAAGGATCCCTGTGATTGTATACGGTCCACCCAGATGATCCAGGCAACTCACCCCCATCAAGGTCAGCAGACCAAGGTCAGGTTCCACCTGCAACCTTAACTCCCCCTTGCCACATAGCCCCATGCACTGACAGGTTTCTGGGATGGGGACATGGTCGTCTTTGAGGAACAGTGTTCTGCCTCCCACACCTACGTTGCCCTGACTCTATTGTTCCTGGCTTGCAGGAAATTTCTATTGTGAAGAAAGCCTCGAAAAGCTCCCCTGAGTAGGCAGGCTAGTGTGATTTCAAGAGTGGGGGCTTGGGAGACAGAGCTGGGGCCCATTTTAACTTTCCCATCTGTGAGCTAGAGAACGGTGTTGGACATTCGATAGCTAATGAACAGTGGACAAGCTGCTTCAGCTCTCTGAGCCCAGTTGTTTGTCCTGTAAAATGGGTTTATTTATGAAGACCCATCTGCAGGGTTATTGCAAAGGCTGAATGAGATAATATGAAAGGCGATCCGGAGATGGGGCCATTGCTGCCATCATCACAGCTCTCTGTCTGTAGTCTGAGTGTGTGGGCACCTCTCTGCTGGGAGGTTTGTATCTTGTTAACGGCAGCCTGGACCCTGCATGGGGACGGCTGTGCGGGGTTGCTTGGGGGCGTCTGTATGACTCAGAGCCGGTGCGTCTACCGCGCAGAACTGCCGGTTGCTGGTTCCCTTTGTCTGGCTCTCGAGTCTGGCTTCTTTCAGACCTTGTCTTACTTTTAGGATCTGGGGCCGTGTGTCCCTCAGGGCACTGATGGACTGGCCTTTTCTTTGTCTCTCTCAAGGTACCTGTCGATCATCTCGACAATGGCCACCTTTGCGTTTAGTTCTGTCGCATGCCTCACGGGCCTCTTGGTTGGTGCACTGACTTGGTCCCTCCTGCTTTTTCCACCGGACTCCCAGCTCACCCCAGGAAGGTGTAGCGTCAGCAAGAGAAGCCGCAACTTTCTGAAATGCAATGTGTGCAAATAAATTATTCAGTGAACCTCAGTCTAACTTTATTAAGGCCGGAGCCATCCTTTTCTGTCAGAAGCCACGGATGGGGGCAGGAGCCACGGGAGGCCCTGGGACTTGATGGCTCGGGGTGCCAGGGGGATGGCGCTGGCTGTGGGCTGAGCACCTGCGAGTGGGCTCCAGCTGGGGGTTCCTGGGGGGCCTCGTGCTCAAACGCTCCCCCGTGGCCCCTTTAACAAGCTGGGGCTGCCTGGGGGAGAGAGGAGCCGGACGAAGAGCAGTCCTGACCCGAACCCCTGGGTCTGGAGAAGAGAGGATCCGGGGCAGGGACGGCTTCAGGTCAGAGCATCAGGAGGACGGAGAGAGGAGGAGGGTTGCAGGCAGACGTCCAGCCCGGAGAGCACGGCAGCACGTGTGTGCTCGTGGTGTTTCGCGTCGTAATAAAGTTAGGGCGTCTGTGGCATTTTAAATGCTCTCCAGATTAATTCATATTCTAACATGGTAATGAGGAAGCAGCTTTTGTCCAAGAGGTGAGATATGCAAAAATAACCTTTAAGTTTCTCATAATTAACCTTTAATGATATTCTCTCACTTTAGCAATATATTTTATGCTACAAAAATGTAATAGAAAGAAGTGAGTGCTTCTTGCATCCAGATGCCTGGCAGAAGTGAAGTCACGTAGATGTAGGAGTTTCTACTTCTCAGTACTTTTGCTCACGCTAGCTGGGAGGGTGAAATGGTGACATAAGCAGAGGAGCGCTTTGCCTTGTGGCCAGATGGGCCTGTCTTTTGCCCAGTCCACGACACTGTTTCCGCTCTTCGCTGCTGGTTCTTGCTCCTTGCAGCCTCTCTCACTGTGGCTGTAACCAACCAACATGCCCAGTGCAGGGACCTTTCCTCCGTCCTCATTCGCCTTGACTTACGCAGTATTTGACCCCATGGACTGATTGACCGTCTGTCAAAATCCTCTCTAGTTAATTCTGGGGAGCATCTAACGCATGCCAAGTGCTATGAATAAGGCTCTTATCAACCCTCGGATCTCAGATCTAGCCGGGGGCGGCACACCCCCAGACCACAGTGACTGAGGGGCAGGACAGTGTGGTGATGGAGGTGAGCGGGAGGTGGGTGGGGAGAGTCCCAGAGGGGGTGGTCACAGAAGGCTCCTCTGCTCAGTGCCAGTTGTTGTCTGTATCAGTCAGGGCTCTCCAGAGACAGAGCCAGTAGGGTGTGTGTGTGTGTGTGTGTGTGTGTGTGTAAAGAGATTTATTATAAGGAATTGGCTCATGTAACTATGGAGGCTGACAAGTTCCAAGACCCGCAGTCAGTGAGCTGGGGAGAGCAATGTGTTTTACTCAGTCTGCTGTTTCAAATGTTAATTTCAGCCAAACACGTCCTTGCGGACACACTCAAAATACTGGGTGGACAGCCATCTGGGAGTGCCATGGCGCAGGCAAGTTTCATGTGCAGCTAACCTCTGTAGACCCTCCTCTCAGAGCACTCTTTCCCGTCACATTTGCTGGCCCTTCCCTCTGTATTTTGTTCCTTGTCTTCTCCCACGTCTTCAACCATCGTCTCTGGCGAGTGACTTCCAGGGCTTGGTTCCTGACCCAGCTGGGCTGAGTCATTAATCAGCTAATTCATAAAAATTACTTAAAGGGAGGTATTGACTTACCAATCTTTTGAGTTGGGGTCAAGGTGTTTTTGGCTTTCCCTAGTGAGGAGCCTGCTGTTTGTGGGTGAGTTCAATCATCTTTGACAGATCACCTGCGATTTCCAGTTTAGATTTCTTCAGAGTGGAGGGGAGACTGAAGGACACATGTGAAGCAGTCTGGGTACAAAATCCTTCTAGAGTTTTCTGACCACCCCACCAATATCTTATAGCTGAATCGGTCCCCTCTAACTTGGCAGATTCGTCAAACAACTTACTTCTACTGAATCTTTCTAAGTTGACTTACTTTTCACAGAAAAAACCATCTTTCTTTTTATTCTCGTGTTTCTGCACGTGATGAAAAGTATAGTCAGCACGAACGGGCTTGGAAATAAACGTCGCTGACTCTCGGTACACATGCAGGGTCAACTGATGGGTCAGGAAATGCACGGCACCCCAGAGCATAGTTCCTTCCTGTGGGAAACGAGCTGACAGATGATCTGCAATTGGGGGCGGCGTGGGATGGGAGGGTTGCTACCTTGTGACATCTGCCGATTTCCATTGGCGTAAACACTCCCACCATGCTGGTCTCAGTGTGCAGGTGGTTTCACCTGCTAGATCAGAGCCCCCTGAAAGGTAGCGACTGGCTCTCCTGAGTGGGCACAAAATGACTTCACACACCGTCCACTGCCCTTCAGTCCTGGGCAGGCGATGGGCTTTAGGCATCAGGCCAATCAAGGGAGCTTTCACTGTGCCTAAAAATCAGCATATCTCAGCCCTTATCATCTTCACTCAGTCACCAGCCACCCCCCTCGTGTTTATGACCCCCGGTTGCCCGCTTCTTCATGGTGGGCTCTCCTCTAGGCTCTTTGTGCCGCTGTTCTGTTTTCCATCACCCCTACTGGGCCCGCCCTCCTCAGATGGCCCTTCGTGCTTTCCTGCCTCTTTACTCTTCTGACAAAACTCCTCTGTTCTGTGCCCCAGCCCCTGAGGGTCCTAGTAGGCAGTTGGCTGATTAATTTAACAGCATTTTCGGCCAAGGCGTTGGCCTAAAAAAGCTTGATGTACTTTTCGGGCCTGGATGGCCGGCTGACTCACATAGGTGAGTCAGGCCCTGGGGCATCACTCAAATCTCCCTGTGCCAGCAAGTGTCTCCACTGATGGATACATCCATCTCTGATTGCTTGGAACCCATTTTCGGAATCTTTCCACTCTGCCTCCAGTCACCTGGAAGGTCCTAGGGCTTCCTAGTTCAGGAACAGGATAGAGTCAGAATTAGACCTCAAATTCTTGACATCCCACTTAGGGCTCTGACGCTTTTGATTCTAATCAAAAGGTGGTTTTTGGAATCAGAACTGTTGATGCCTGTGTATTCACACATTGTTTGACATTTTTCCTTGTGGGAAAAAATGCATGTTGCCGTGTGTTAAGTAAATGGCCCTTTATTCGCTTTTGCAAACGTGCACTAAACATCAGAAGTGGGGGCTTTGGTTTGGTCGCACCAGAACCATCTGTATGTCAGGGACGGAGGCGGCGGGAGACCTTGACTGAAGAGCTAACGTGAGGGAGAACCTGCTATTCAGGCTTGCTGAATACAG
This sequence comes from Prionailurus bengalensis, assembly GCF_016509475.1. Taxonomy (NCBI): domain Eukaryota; kingdom Metazoa; phylum Chordata; class Mammalia; order Carnivora; family Felidae; genus Prionailurus; species Prionailurus bengalensis. Next base: position 4,802,823 of record NC_057345.1, read on the forward strand.
GCCCATTTGTATAACAAGCTGTATTTGTTAGGAGATGAGCTGACTTCAGAAGCTGATTTTTATGCTGAAGAGCAGAGAGTGGCATGTGTAATGAACAGAGTTTATCTTTGTGTGGAATGAGAAATAATTTGCTAAGCCAGTAACTTCTGTATTTCCCAGATACCCATGCAATTCACACACAGCCTGGGGTCTGGAGTGCAGGAGATCACCTTACCTGACAGAGCTCTTAAAGGATCCCTGATGTCAGTTCAAATTTCAGACATTAAAGGGTTAAGTGCTTTCTGTTTTCTCTATGTCCCCCCACCCCCAAATCAGTCAAGAGCTGCCATGGCACTTCCCAAACCCCACCTTTAGGTCAAGCTGTTGTGTGGGACCCCAAGCTGGGACCCCGAGGAAGACCAGTGCGGTGGGTATTGGAGGTGCTGTTCAGAGACAAACGTGTACAGACCCACAGCATTAAACATGAGAGACAAACCACCAGAGCTCTGACCTCTCCACTCCTGCTCTCCTTTCCAGACCTAATCCTTGGAAAAGCATGGCAATTGACGGAGGCACCATTATTTATGTCCTGCCATGTTTGTGTCCTGGAAAGTTAACATGGTGAACCCCTGAGCGCAAAACATAGGAGAACATGCTTGCTATTGGCAAGAAACGTTGCTGTCATTACATCACCCTGAGGTCTGTCTTCTGGACTAATCGGTGGCTACGGTAGACAGTGGTTTCTGCAGCAGGAAGAAGGGGGCTCCGGAGAGGCCCCTTGATTGCCAGAGCTGACATCGTGAAGCTCCACCTTTGGAGAATGAGGGCATCCGATGTCATACACAACAGTAATGAAAGATAAAGCTGCTGTTCACTGGGTCCTGGCAGCCTTTCTTACCCGGGGTTCCATGAGAGGCTTGAGCCATACAGAAAATGATGTGTGCGGCTTTTTCTCAATTCTTTCAAGGACTGTACTAGTTAGTACCATTCTGATGCACAGGAGGGAAGTAAATTTCTTATGCTCTGCAGGTGCATGTGGGCACCAAGGCTTGACCCTTCAGGGAACCCTCACTGAGAATAGCTGACTTAAAGAACGCTAACCCCTTTTTATGCTTTGTCTCATTTCATCTTTATCGTCACCCATTGAGATAGGTATGATTTTCATTACCGTTTTACAGGTGAAAAACTGAGGCTTGGTGACAGAGAGTAATGTGCTTATCTGAGATCACAGATAGCAAATGGAATCAGAACCACAGATAGACCAGGAATCAGAACCCAGATCTGTCTGACTCTGTGTTAGTTATCTGCTGCTGCGTCACGCATGACCACACACGTAGCGGCTCACCAAAGCACATGCTAGTTTCTGTGAGCAACTGGAGAAAGGCACTGCTTAGCTGAGTCCTCTGCGCTGGGGTCTCTTGTGGGGCCACAGTCTCATATGGTGACTCAGCCGGGTCCGGTCTGCTTCCAAGCTCATGCCGTCATTGTCAGGATTCAATTCCTCACAGGCTCGTGGGCAGACGCCCTCAGTTCCTTGACACTGGGCCACTCTGGGAGGGCTGCTGGCTTTGTCAGAGCATGACGGTTAGGAAAGAAAGAGTCTTGGCAAGATAGGGGTTACGACTTTAGGTGAGTGAACCATCACCTTTGCTGTGTTAGGAGTTAGAGGCGAAGCACACCTCCTCACACTCAAGGGGAGGGGGTCACACAAGGGTGACCCCCCCACGAGGCAGGGGTAACTGGGGACATTGGAGAGTCTGTCCACCACAGAGTCTAGAACTGTGCCCAGGCCCTGCCACCCGCTTTGTGGAGTGGAGAAGACCCGACTGGAGATAGTTTGGAGATGCCCCATCTGGGTCCAGAGATTTAATTGAACTGTCTGCTCTCAGGTGATATGGTTTCCATTGTTTTATATCAGGAACAGAATTAAAATCTCAGAGCCACGCTTTTGATTAATGTATGAGATGCAATATTGCACATTTCGTAAAATTATCTTTCAAAGAAAGTGAATCTGCTTCCAGGAGAGATGTCAAGGGCATGGGTTGTTTTGCAGACACCCTCTTGCTTTTGGCAGCTGAGGAAAGCTGGCGATTCTGCCAGAAGTGTCAAGTTCCAGACGGCTCCTAAGGACCTCGTGTCCACAATTGGAGGGAAAAATCCTTCAAGAGAAGCCACATCCATCACAGTGCCCGGAGAATCGGGTGCAGTGGAAGCAAAGGTCTGTGTGCATTTCTGTGCCACTGAGTCACTCTGGCTTTGTTCCTGGGGCTGGCCCAGACCTGAGTTTAAGCGGAAAAGAGCAGGCTGAGCTACGTTTGTAAAGAGACCCACTGGGGACTCAGTAGGACATCCTGGCAGATACTATAGAGAGACATGAAAAATAAGCAATGATTTCCCACACGCAGTTGGTGAATAAGGTGGGTTAGATAAAGTTCCAGCAATGTTAGAAATTAGATGTTCCCATTAATGGAATGTTCCAGTTACTAGAGATCAACCTTTTCACCACAGAAACGGTCAGTGTTGAATGAATTCGAAAACTCTTAGAGTCACGAGCATATTTCATGAGAGAAAATGTGCATGAGGGCCAGGATAATCGACCATTAATTCACTTCTTTCTGATGATTCACTGGCACTGGTGGGTATGTCCTTACTGCTGGATGATTTTGGAATCTCCCAAAGTACTCTGCTGGGTTACTGGATTGTTAGGTCCAGTCGGTCCTGCAGGGGCCACAAGATTGAAGAACAAGACACAATCCTTCTCTTCCACTCTGCTGGCTGGGGTGGGGCAGTGTTGACAAAGCACCACAACTGAGCAGCTGACACGATGGGAATTCATTGTCTCACAGTTTGGAGGCCAGAAGTCTGGCTCCCTCCAAGGCTTTAAGGGGAATCCATTCCCTGCTCCTCTCCTGGCCACTGGTGCCCTCAGGCATTCCTTGGCTTCTATCCATCCATCCATCCATCCATCCATCCATCCATCCATCCATTTTTCCATCTGATGCTGATTGAGCCTCTCTCTGTGTTCTAGATGCCCAGAATGGACAGGATCTGTCCCTGTGACAGGAAAGGTCAGAGTGATTGAGCGTCAGCCAGAAGGATACTGTATTCAAGGTTAGCATAGAGTCCCATGGTGGCACATATGGTGGCCACTTGCCCATCCCAGATGCCTTCCTAGAGCCAGTGACATCTAAGCTGAGATCCCAAGGAGGGGCAGGGAGTTGTCCAGGCTAGTGGGAAGGGGAGAAGGGTGAAGGGCATTTCAGGTGGGAAGTTGCATTGAAAGGTATAGGGGCTCGAGAGCCAGCCTGAGGTGACTGGGGGGCACGGGGTTCAGTAGGACCAGAAGATAGGGTTAGAGGGGGTAGAGGTTGAGAGAACAGGCCCTGGAAGGCCTCCTATGTCACCCAAGCTAAGGAATTTCAGCTTCAGCCCAAAGTCAGGTCACGTGGGAGAAGTTCCAGGCAACCCTTCTCCCCTCCCTCCCTCCCAAAGCCCGGCCAATCCACAGACGCTGGACAAATGCCTTCCTGTCTTGTGGCCAGCTGGTCTTGAGGCCAACTCAGCCTGGGAGCCCGGCACAGGTTTCCCCACCCACTCCGCCAGACCCCTCCCCAAGTTGATTTGCCATGGGCCTCTGTTCAGGCAGCTAATGACACAGAGTGGTGTTTAATTCTGAACTCTGCAAACTTAAAAGATTAAATAATGGATTTTGTGATCTGCTGAGCTCTTTCCCGGATAGAATGATAAGATGTCAATTGGAGAAATTTAAATATTGATGGGATTTAACTTTGTATTGATTGGGCAGTGACATATTTTGAATAATGATTCGCATTAAAAATACAAGGATTCATATTGATCATGCAGTATCTGGCTATATTAAAATAATTGAGTAATCCTTAGAACTTAGTATGCTTTAAAAAATTTGTTTCTTCTAATAGCTAAAGACCCAACCAATGCATAACTTTGCAACGAATATTTGAAATCCCCACCTCTCTCTTCTGTTGCCCTGTAGGGTTGCTATTTTCAAGGCTCTGGGCAGTCTGTGCTCTTGGAGGGTCCCGTATGCAGGAATGTAGGAGCCAGTAGATGTGGGAACCCCAGGGGAATTCTCAGACTGTTCAGCTTTTCCTAGGCGTCTGCATCTCTGGGGGTGAAGGAAAGGCCAGAGGGAGTTTGGGGTTATTCTGTTTTTCTTTTTTGTTGAGCTTGAATCTGTTCCCTTGGGGTCTCAGATGGGTCTTCAACCGCTGGGCCCAGGGGCTTTGCTCATATTCCTTGAAATCACCCTCGCCCTTCTTGTTGTGACTTTGGCCATGGCGTCTTAAAATTCCCGGCCTGTCTTTTGTCTTTTGCTTGTGGCCCCTGATTCTGCACACCCCCCACCCCCCGCCCCCCGCTTCCCGGGACTCTCACAGAGGCTCAAGAATCAAGCATTTAACAGAAGAGCATTACCATGTGCTGGTCTTGATTATGTGCCCGTCACTTTGCTAGACTATGTTCATCCATTCTTCATTCATTCATTCAACACATATTTATTAAACTCGAACTCTGTGCCAAGCACGCCCTTATGGAACTTACAGCCCAAAGGGGAAACAGACATTGAACACATTATTTACACAAATAGTTTACGCATGACTCAATCAGTTTGAGAGGCTGTGAAGGAAACAGGCACAGAGACTCAGCCTAGTGTGGGGTGGTGCGCAGGGAAGAGCTAGCCTAGTGAGCCCGCTGGGCACCCTCAGACAGGCTTGCTTGCGGCGTTGGTTCTTGGCTGGTGTCTGGGAAGTGGATTGGGAAACAGTTCTCTATTCGGGCATAAACATTACCTTAAATGGCAAGAGTGGCTCACTGTGCCTGAACCGTTTGTACAAACAGTGTGGTTCATGCTGAGCACCTGGTTTCCTTCCTGGGTCTGGGATTTTGATGTGTGTGAGGCAGAGGACCGGCCTCCAATGAAGCCTGGGTGCCGAGACTGCGATGAGCTTCCCTGGAGGACGACACTTTGATGTGTGGTTACAACCTGCCGCTGGAGGAGCTAAGTGTGTCCTGAGTGTGGAATTGAGCGTGGGCTCCACTAGGAGCGCACCCTTGGAAGCTTGTCCCTAGTTTTCCCCAGACTTCACCCCCACACACCTTTCCCTTTGCCGATTTTTCTTTGCATCTTTTTGTTGAAAGGAAGCTTAGCTACGAATATGTTGGATCCTCTGAGTCCACAAACTCGGAGTGGTCTTAGAATCCCTGAACAGAGGGAGTCAGGGAAGGCCTCCTGAAGAGGTGACATTTAGCAAAGATCTTGAGGAACAGTAGGGGTGAGACGGTGTGTTGGAAAGCACCGTGGGCAAACTCGAGGGCTTGCGCAAAGGCCCTGAGGTAGGAACTGAAACAGGTTAGTGTGGATACAGGTGTTCCCTGGAGGATACAATGCGACACGGGCCCAGAGACGGAAGTATAAAATCCTAGGTTATGGTGGACCTTTTAGCCACATTACAGAATTTGGACTTTACCCTATTTCTGATTCTACAGCAACCCTACAGAATAGAAAAGATTAGCCCCATTTTTAAAAGTTTATTTATTTATTTTGAGAGAGAGACCAGGGGAGGTGCAGGGAAAGAGAATCCTTGGGGGCTCAATCCCACGACCATGAGATCATGACCTAGGCTGAAATCAAGAGTCAGAGGCTTAACTGACTGAGCCGCCCAAGCTCAGTCCCATTTTATTTATTTTATTTTTCTATTTATTTATTTATTTATTTATTTATTTATTTATTTATTTATTTATTTATCAAATTGGTTTCCATACAACACCCAGTGCTCATCCCAACAGGTGCCCTCTTCAATGCCCATCACCCTCTTTCCCCTCTCCCCCACCCCCCATCAACCCTCAGTTTGTTCACAGTATTTAAGAGTCTCTTATGGTTTGCCTCCCTCCCTCTCTGTAATTCCCCCCTCTCCCCCATGGTCTTCTATTAAGTTTCTCAGGATCCACATATGAGTGAAAACATACGGTATCTGTCTTTCTCTGCCTGACTTATTTCACTTAGCATAATAAGTTCCATCCACATTGCTACAAAGGGCCAGATTTCATTCTTTCTCATTGAAAGTAGTATTCCATTGTATAGAGAAACCACAACTTCTTTATCCATTCGTCAGTTGATGGACATTTAGGCTCTGTCCATAATTTGGCTATTGTTGAAAGTGCTGCTATAAGCATTGGGGTACAAGTGCCCCTCTGCATCAGCACTCCTGGATCCCTTGGGTAAATTCCTAGCAGTGCTATTGCTGGGTCATAGGGTAGGTCTATTTAATTTTCTGAGGAACCTCCACACTGTTTTCCAGAGCGGCTGCACCAGTTTGCATTCCCACCAACAGTGCAAGAGGGTTCCCGTTTCTCCACATGCTCTCCAGCATCTATAGTCTCCTGATTTGTTCATTTTAGCCACTCTGACTGGCGTGAGGTGGCATCTCAGTGTGGTTTTGATTTTTATTTCCCTGATGAGGAGTGACGTTGAGCATCTTTTCATGTGCCTGTTGGCCATCTGGATGTCTTCTTTGGAAAAGTGTCTATTCATGTATTTTGCCCATTTCTTCACTGGATTATTTTTTTTTCAGGTGTGGAGTTTGGTGAGTTCTTTATAGATTTTGGATACTAGCCCTTTATCCGATATGTCATTTGCAAATAACTTTTCCCATTCCACAGTCCCATTTTATAAAGATAAAGAAGATAAGATCACTTGCCTGGCCTCCCACAGCCAGTATATGACAGAGCATGCCATGCATTTAGGTCTGTCTGGCTTCTAGAAAGCTTGGGTTCTCTCTGTCGGATCTTGGTACAGACAAGGGCAGGCCTTGAGTCTTTCTGGGGAAAGTTACTGAGAACAGTTAAGCCAGATTTCTGTTTTCTCTCCTTTCCCTCTGGATCTACGATATCTCTAGGGCTCATTGCTTTGGAAGAGTACTGTGCAAAGTCACCTTTGGGGTGGGGAAGAGATTTGTGACCAAGAAAGTCCTGTCCCCGATGTGATAGGGTGTCTGTGCTGGAATGCCAACTGGGTAAGGCTTCTGCTTCATGCGATGTTCTTAATACCTTTGTGCCTCAGTTTCTGTATCTGCAAAATGGGGATAATAATAGTGCCTAATCAATAGGCTTGTTCATTTACAGTTCCACTGAAGTGTAATAGATGAACAATAAACTGTACATGTTTCAAGTGCACCGTTGCATAAGTTTTGACATACGTATATACCATGTGAACATTACCACAGTCAATATAATGAAAATATCCACCACTCAGAAGGTTTCCTTGTGCCCTTTTATAATCAGTCTTTCCTGTCCCTTTCCTATCTCCAGACAAACATTTATATGTGTCACTAGATTAGTTTACATTTTCTAGAACTTTATATAAATTGTACTTTTTTAGGTCTGGCTCCTTATGCTCAACAAAGTCATTATTTTGGTATTCATTCATGTTGCACGTATCAACATGCAGTATCATCGTTTCTATGCTGCACACCTGAAGCTAATATATTAACGCTGTATGTTAACTATATTGGAATTAAGATGAAAACTTAATAAAAAAGTTATTGAGCTGTATCCCGTTTTATAGATGTACCACAATATTCTTCCTATCTCTTCACCTGTTGCTGTGCAGGTTTGTTTCTAACTTTTGGCTATTACAAATAAAATTGCTATGAACATTCATGCATAGGTTTTTGTGTGGACATACACTTTTGTTTCTTTTGGGTAAATACCTAGAAGTGGGGTGGTTGGATGGCATAGTAGACATGTGTTTAATGTCATAAGAAACCACCAAACTGGTTTCCAAAGTAGCTGTATCATTTCACATTCCCACCAGCAGTGTGTGAGTTCCACTTGGTCTGCATCTTTGCCAACCCTTGGTATGGTCAGCTTATTTATTTACTTAAACTTTTTTTTTTCTTTTTATCTCATCTACTGGCTGTGTCATTGCATCCCTAATGATGATGTTGATCCTCTTTTCACGTGCCTAGTTATCACCCAGACATTTTCTGTGTATATTCAGACGTTTTGCCCATTTACAGTTAGATCGTGTTCCTATTATTGCGTTGCTGGAGTTCTTTATATATTGTGGATAACAAGTTATTTGTTGCATATATGTTTTACAAATATTTTTCTCTTAGCCTGTGACTTGCCTTTTTATTTTCATCACAGGATCATTTGAAGATACGAAGTTTTAAATTTAGATGAAGTCAAATTTGTTGACCATTTTGTGGCTCTTGCTTTTGTGTTATATTTAAGAAATCTTCATCAAATCCAAGATCATTAAGATTTTCCTCTGTTTTCTTCTAGAAGTTTTATAGTTTACATCTTTTTTTAAAAAAAAATTTTTTTTTTCAATGTTTATTTATTTTTGGGACAGAGAGAGACAGAGCATGAACGGGGGAGGGGCAGAGAGAGAGGGAGACACAGAATCAGAAACAGGCTCCAGGCTCTGAGCCATCGGCCCAGAGCCCGACACGGGGCTCGAACTCACGGACCGCGAGATCATGACCTGGCTGAAGTCGGACGCTTAACCGACTGCGCCACCCAGGCGCCCCTAGTTTACATCTTATGTTCATTTAGGTCTATCATCTTTTCCAGGTACTTTCGTATGTGGTGTGAGATGAGGGTAAACGTTCTTTTCTTTTTCCCCACTGTGGCCACCTGATTGTTTCAACACTACTTGTTGAAATGGTCATCCTTTTCTCTTTGAACTATGTTGGTCCCTTTGCTGAAAATCAGTTGACCATGTAGGGTCTTTTCCTAAACTTTCTGTTCTGTTCCATTTTTTTCATATGTCTGTATTTGTGTCAATACCATACTTTATTAATACAGCTCTACATGTATCTTCAAATCAGGTGGTATGAGTATTCCAATTTTGCTTATTTCCTAAGTTATTCTGGCTTTTCTGAGTAATTTTCATTTCCATGTACATTTTAGAATAAGTTTATCAAATTCTACAGAGAGCCTGCTAGGATTTTGATTAGAATTGCACTGAATGCGTAAATTTAGAGAGAATCAGCGACTTAAGAATACCCCGTTTTCCTTTCCGTGAACATATCTCTCTGTTTATGTTTTCTTAGAGCAGTGTTTTATAGTTTTCACTGTACAGGTTTTGCACATATTTTGGTCATATTTATCCCTGTATTTAATATTTTTGATGCTATTGTAAATGGAATTAAAAAAAATTTAACTTTCTGTTGTTGATGCTAGTATACAGACATACAACTGATTTTTGCGCACTGCCCTTGCATCCTGAAAACTTACTAGCCTTGTCTTTTAGCTCTGTTCGTTCTATTTTTTAATTGATTCCGTAGTATTTTCTCCCTAAACAATTATTGTCTTCAGGGAGTTAAAACAAGTTTTATTTTTTCTTAATCCAATCTGTATGCCCTCAATTCTTTCTCTTGCCTTATTGCAATGGCTAGAAAATAAATATTGAAGCAGAAATCCCTGTGTCGTTCTCCATACTGGCCAGGAAATCATGCAGTCTTTTATTATCACGTATATGAATGTCAGGTTGAGGCAGTTCCCTTCTATTTTAGTTTTCTGAGAGTATTTTGGGAGAGTAGATTGACTTATAATTTTGTTTCCCCTTCTTCTCACTTTCATTCCCAGACCACTGTCATCCTGTCTTCCTTGCAAACTCTCCTTCCATGCTTCCAAGATCCTACCATCCCATATCCTTGCTTCTTGACAATCTGTACAGATCCCCTGAGTTGCTCTCTCTCTCATTCCTTGGAGATTCTGAAGCACATGGCTCACTGTCTCTTTCCAACACCACAGGCGTGATAATTCTTGGTGATTTTAATATCCATGTAGAGATCCTTTCAAAACCCAGGAGTATTAGCTACGGTAAGTAATGCTCTCTGCTCTTACAAACAAACCTCAACATCTCAGCGGCGTAATTTACCGGAAGACAATTTCTTGCTTATGCCACATCCCGCACACCTCCCTGACACCCACCTTGTAAATCCAGCTTTGTGCCTTCTGGAGGCTTGTATCTAAGCAGCCCAGCGTGGCTGGAGAAGAACACACACCAGGGCTAACTGGTTTCATTTTGTATCTACGGTCCCTACCCAGGCCTTAGTGCTCCCCGGAGATTCTGTATGTGACTCCGTTCGTACCTGTGCCCGACTGTGTCAGCTTCCTCCCCTCTCTTCTCAGCACCTCTGCTTGCTCTTCAGTCTTTCCTCCTACTTCCCTGGACAACAGAATGAATCAGACGTGCCCATCAGCCCATCCACCTGTGTCTGTGTCCAGCCTCCCTCTGGTCCCCTCCGACAACCCGTCTGTGCTCCTCTGGGGCGGGCTGGATCCCATTCCTTCCCCCTGCTCAAGGGCGCTGTTCCTGTTCTTGTTCCTTCTCTGTTGTTCAACCTGAGTGTTTTCCTCTGTCAGATCATTCCTATCACCCTAAAACTGTCTGTAGTATCTCTTAACTATTTTCCCTTTTTTGTTTAAAGTTTATTTATTTATTTAAAGGGGGAGGGACAGAGAGAGAGGGAGAGAGGGAATCCCAAGCAAGGCTCCGCACTGTCAGCGCAGAGCCCGACGCGGGGCTCGAGCCCACGGACCATGAGATCATGACCTGAGCTGAAACGAAGAGTCCAATGCTTAACCTAGAGCCCCATATAGTATCTTTTGTTAGAACAAGTGCCTCCTTGCAGCCACCGTCTCTGGGCTCCCCCTGCAGCAGACGGCTTGCACTGCCTTCTCATTTGTTCCTTCCAGCTCCTCCCCTCTGCTTTCTTGTAAGCGCAGCCCGGCTTTTGTCTACTTGGCTCCACCCGAAAACCCCTTGTTAAGGACCCCATATCCAGGGGCACCTGGGGAACTCAGTCCATTGAGCGTCCGACTTCGGCTTAGGTCACGATGTCACGGTTCTTGAGTTCGAGCCCCGCGTCGGGCTCTGTGCTGATGCCTCGGAGCCTGGAACCTACTTCGGATTCTGTGTCTCTCTCTCTCTCTGCCCCTCCCCCACTCATGCTCTCTCCCTGTCTCTCAAAAATAACAAATGTTACCAAAAAATTTGAAGAAAAGGACACATCCAGCGGCCATCCTCACCTTGTCGGCCTCTCAGTGGCACTGGACGTACCTGCTCAGCTCTTCCTCCAGAAACCACTGGCTCCGGGTGCCCCTGCGGCTCCTTTCCCATCTCCCTTGAGCGTCTCCGTGTCTCCCCAACCCCTGATGCCGGGGTGCCCAGCGCTCAGTTACCATATTCCCCGTTCCCCGCCCAAACGCTCCCCGGCGAGACCCTCCAGGCCCTCACCTTTACGTGCCATCCTCGTGCTGGTGACCCCAAATTTATCATTCCGGCCCCGACTCCACTCGTCACCTCCTAAAATGTTCACACCCTGAGACTTCCCACCTCCGGAAACGGCAACTCCAGCGTGCCTGGTGCGTGCGAGTCGCCCCGGACCCCTTTCTCTTCCTTTTCCCTCATCCAACCCATCAGCAGTCCTGCTGGCTCTGGATCCGGAGCCCAAGACATCTTCAGAGCCGTGACCCCTTTCCCTGTCGTCCACACCACCCTCACCTTCCTCCGGCACTACCACCGGAGCCCGCTTCCAGGGCATCCGCTGCTGCTCTGAAGCCCCCCGCCTCGCCGCTGCTACTCAAGGGTCACCCAGTCCCGGCTGTCGCGGCCTCTGTGAACTCCTCTCCTTCGTGTCCTCTCTGCTGCGGCCTCGCTGCGTAAATGCCCCACGCGTGCCCCTGCCCCAGGGCTGCTGCTCGCTGTTTTCCCGGCTCGGGATGCCTTCCCCCCAGACGTCCTGGTAGCCCCCTCCCTCCCTTCCTCCACGTGTCTCCCAAGCATCACCTTCTCAGGGCAGTTGTCCTTGACCACGCTACCTAAAATAGCACCCTCGTCCCTCCTCTCTTCTTCCTTCCCCGCCTACCGCCTGGCTCTGGGTTTGCAGTACCCCCTCCGCCCCTCGGAGAATCCAGGGCAGGCGTTCTGACCCCTTGTTCAGTGCTCTGCCTCCTGGTGCCTCGAGAAGGGCCCACGCTGCCGTGGGGACCCCGTAGATCATTTCTAGAATGAATAAATTTCAACCCGTGTCCTCGATTAATAAACAAAAATTCCACGTCCTCCTTTAATATTAATTTAAATTTTGGAAATTAAATGCAATGACTGAAAGGGAATAAAATCACTCAAAATTTGAATCTGCATTTTTATCATTAATAACGATTATAAAAAATTTATGCAAATTTTGAAGATTCAAACTGTACAGAAATGCATGATAAAAAGTGAAAGAGGATCCCTTCCACGTTTTCTCCCGTTACTGTTTCTTCCCATAACACCTTCCCCAGTTCTACACCTCTGTCGACAGTTTTGTGTACATCGTGTGGATCACACGCACACAGACACACAAACTTTTTTTTAACGGTATCTTGTCCTTACCACATAGCTTTTTTTTTTCCACCTAAAAATGTACCAAAGATATTTTCCTTTGCTGATACCTCTAGACCTTCTGTGACTGTCTGACGCCCAGGGCTCTGTTTTTCCCCTTCCCTCCCTCCGGGGGCATGAACCACTTGTTAAGATCGCTGCTTATTCTTTCTGATTGCCAGGTAGTATTCCGTTGCATATATAAACCACATCTTCTTTACGAAATCCTGCCATCTGCAGCAACGTGGATGGAGCTGGAGGGTATTATGCAAAATGAAATAAGTCGGTCAGAGCAAGACAGATATCGTATGTTTTCACTCATGTGTGGAACTTGAGAAACTTAACAGAAGACCATGGGGCAGGGGAAGGAGAAAAAAATAGTTACAAACAGAGAGGGAGGGAGGGAGGGAGGCAAACCATAAGAGACTCTTAAATACAGAGAAGGAACTGAGGGTTGAGTGGGTGGGGGTGTGGGGGGAGAGGGGGAAAATGGGGGATGGGCATTGAGGAGGGCACCTGTTGGGATGAGCTCTGGGCGTTGTATGTAAGTGATGAATCATGGGAATCTACCCCCCAAACCAAGAGCATGCTGTATACACTATATGTTAGCTAACTTGACAATAAACTATATTTAAAAAAAAAAAATCACTGTTGAAAAAAGTCCCTCCCTGGAAAGCCTGGAATCTCTGAATCGAGTGTGACATTTCCCACTTCAGGACCTTCCTGGCACTTTTCCCCATTGGTCTTCTGCCTATAGCGTGGCTACTTACTTCCCTGAGTCATTAGAGTACAAGTTCCCCCGGGGACCAGGCAGCGAGTATTTTCTGTATTTTTGTATCTTCTGTAGCTATGGGCTCAGTAGACCATTGGATGGATGAATGGGTGGGGAAGTGGAAAATGAAAAAAGTAGCTTCTCTTCCATTTTTTTTTTTTCCTGACTAAAATACACCTTGAAACATTTTATAACACAAACCTTGCAGGTTTGCTGGCTGGGCCATGATCTTCCTTACTTTAGTCCATCAGGCTGAGACTGCTGGCATGCTCAGCCACGTGTGTGTGTAGCATTTTTAGAAACATACAGCAGTAACAATAACGGTAAAAATTACTTTTACCACTTAATTGCGTGCTTACTCTGTATGAGCACTGCGCTTGAATACTTTCTGCACATTGTCATCTTTAATTTTCCACAGTCTCTATGAATTAGATACTGTTATTATTTCCATTTTGTAGAATAGGCTCAGAAAGGTGAAGGCACCAGCTCAAGAATGCACAGCTCCCTGGTGACAGAGGCAGGATTCGAACCAGGGCTGTCTGAGCCACAGCCCAACCTTGCACCTCTCCGATGGAGAACCAGGTTTGCGTGGAATTGTTTCTTCCTGTTAGAGTGGATGGCCTCTCTGATCGCACAGAACAACCCACCTGCGATTTCTAGGTTACTCTGGCCACTTTTTTCCCCTGAGAAAGTAGTTCTTTGATGTGCACGTAAAACTAATAGTGAAAAGGCTCCCCAGAAAAACCAACTCTACCCCCGCCTCCAAGAAAAAAATTCCCAGCGTGGCTCTAACAGTGTCAGCCTCAGCTTCCTGGCTACTTGATTTCCATGGCCACCTTTCTGCCTTAGCAAAGAGAAGATGAGCTGAGGAGTTAGACCCAGGAGAATAAACACTTAGGTCCCAAGTGGTTTGTTCTCTGAGCAGTAAACACTTTGGACAGCATCATCAACTGTTTGTCAAACTCTGGGTTCTACAAAACTGAGTTTAAAAGGAAAAAAAAAAGCTATCTGCAGAGATTTTGTTAAAGTTCCACTTGGTTAGCATGCTTGCAATTCACACTGTAACAAAGCTTTAATATAATTAAATTTTAAATTCCATGTAGAATCTAGTGGGTAGGCAGATGTACCGGTATGTTAAACTTTATGTCGCTTGAAAATGGTTTTCAAGTACATCAGAGGGAGACCATCCAGCTGTAAAATTATCTGCTTTATGATGCCACATCACAGCTCCGATCTTTTTCTTTTAATTAAAAATGCACCTTAAAGTTGAACCACCCCCACTCTCTGCTACCTTCTTGCCTCTTTCTTAAAATACAGCAACAGATGATGAAGTGGCATGAGCGTTCCGTGAACCTTTGGGGATGTTTCCGCAGGAAATCACTTTTCCATTAAATATTGATTTTGTGGCTCTTGAGCTGGGCTCGGGCCCTCTCCGGGCCAGAGGGCAGCCTTCAGGTACCTGCTGTTGTCCAGCTGTGAGGCCTTTGGCTGATCCAACCTCTGGTAGCAGTTCCATGAATGGAGAGAGTAATAGAACTTCCCAAAGGTCCTGAGCTTGCCAACGTGTGGACAGCCTTAGAAGGCGTCTACCCTCAGAGTGGCCTGTCAGGGTCCCTCATAGGACCCTTTGCTCGTGCTCCGCCCCCACCCCCCCAAAAAAAAGCCTTTCTGTGACTTTCTGATGTCTGATTTTTTTTTTTCTGCGAAAAGTTATCCCTTTAATTTCAGAGATGTTAATTACATAGATGTTTCATTGTCTGTTAAAATACAGACCACCTACAGACAAGTGGTTGGTCATCAGCCATTGACCCCTTGATATGGCTAAAGCTCCCAGATCCTTCACAGAAGACCATAAAGACAGTGGACATTGGTACGTAGGTAATGGCCTTTGCAGGGAGAAAAGGACACAGAAGGGCAGACTGGGGGCCGGAATCCTCCCCAAGCCTGGTTCTGGTGGTAGCTAATTAACAGCTGTAAATACACTCAGTGTTACTTTTTAAATGAGATCAGTCTTATAACACACCTATGATAGAGCCTTGTACACAGCAAGCCCTGAATAAATATTGGCTATTATTGAGATTATGAATATTTTATTCTTCTAATTATAATCAGATCCTGGTAGGCCCTCTTAAGGATCCTTCTGGAACCTACCAACAGGCAGAAAGAAAGGAAACAAGAAATGCCTTGCATGGCCCGGGAGAGCTGTCAGCCATCAGACAGGGCTGGTAACAGAGGCGTCATCTCGTTTCACATCCCAGGTTATCAGGACAGAGCACGGGGTCTCCTAGCCGAGAAGGCGCTCACGTAGATGCACAGTGAGCGGAGGTGGAGATGGTTTCCTGGACCCTCCACCCCGTTCTCTCTGATAGCCTGGCTGCTTCCCTTCATCCCAGCTCGCTCTGTGTCAGCAAGGGCCCGGCTAAGCCTCAGGAGGTGGCTGTTCCTTGCAGCCCCTGTTAATTGCTGGGGTGGCTGCCCCGGTGCCCTTGCTGTCTTAGCCCTGCTGACCGCCCTCCTAGACTGTAGGCAGAATGGCTGACCACACAGGGTCTCCTTGGATGTTAAAGAACCTTCTGGTTTGCAGGGACCTCTCTGCTTTCTCACACCCCTACTGGGCATCTGTACCGTCCACACCCTGTTGCAAGATATGTGCTTCCTTCCCTTGCGCTGGGATGTGGCTGTGACGATGCTCTTGGAGAGCAGCAGTCTGGGCGCCGCAGCCCTCTAGGCACCAGGGGTTTGTGGGAGGTTTGCTAAGAGGGGGTCGGACTTGGAAGAAAGGGATTCTGCTCAGAGCTCCGTGTGGAATGGCTTCCTCTGGGGGCACAGGAGAAGCCAGCTTCCCCTTCCTCCTGGGACTTTCAGTTGACTGGCCTGGGAAATAGCCCACATGCATATGAATCCGGGGTAGGTGGTGGGGGCATCATCCACAGCTTGGGCCAGACTGTCACAGATGCTTCCAGACACAGCCAGGCTTCCTGGAAGATGTGGAACCTGAGACTGGGGAGGAGGAGGCCAGTGAGGCCCAGGTGGGGAGCCTTGCTGACTCAGTGTTGTGGGCCAGCCTCATGCACGGTGCTGAGTTTGGGGCTGGGGCGGCCACCGCTGGAGGAGAGAGTCAACCCAAGGCCAGCTGATGTTGGTGACAGGCTCGTGTCTCCCTTTGACTGACACTGGACAGGATGGGACGTGGTGACCAGGCTGCCTTGTAGCTCTTCTCACGCTTGCTGCTTTCTTGACCGGGGTGTTGTGCGGCTGCCCTTGTCAGGAGGTGGGTGACTTCAGGGTATAGTGACAGGAAGAGGGCCTGGCCCAGCGTGGCCTGCAGCTATCTGATCACAGGCAAGTGACACCCCCTCTTTGGGCTTCAGGTTCCTTCCCTGGAAAATAAAGGGCTCAGACAGCTGTTTTCAAGGTCCCATCAGGCCACACATTGTGGATTCTGATTTTGGTGTTTTCATTTCTGCACCGGACTCGGTTTCCCTGGTGTAAGATCCACATGGGAGGTGTGGGTCTAGATCCCTCTCTCTCAGGTGGCCGGAAAAGAAGATGGGCTGCTCATCTGACAGTGTGCCGGCCCCTCCAGGGGCTGTGGGGAGGAGCGCCAGGTCAGAGCTCGTGGAACCTCGGAGCTTCCCTGCAGAGAAGGGCCTGGGTGTGGGCTCTGAGGCCCACAGCCCCCCGGAAGGGGGTGTCAGTGGCAAGGTGATAGGGGCCGTGACCCAGATGCGTTCCAGGGAGGGATGCTGTTGAGAGCCACGCCCTTGGACTGTTGAGTAAGAGATGTCGGTCTCCACTCTAATCGTTATTACATAGTTTGAGTATCAGTCTCATCCTCGAGTGTTAGTCTCCATGAGAAGCAGAAACCTTCCTTGAGACGCTGCCAGATATTCCACAGTTAGCATCGTTCGGAGCCCCTTCAGATGTGCGAAAGCAGAATCAATTACGCTCCGCTCACCTCATCCAGCTCCTGAGGGTCAACAGTTGGCTTCCTCCGACTGCTTCTCTGGATGGAACTGGCTTTTCTGGTCTGATTATTTCGTTGGCGTGGGGTTTCCTCTTGGCTCCTTGGGGGGACCCTTTCCTGCGGCCACCTGTCAGCTCCCTTCCACGGCCACAGCCCCCATCGCCAGGCAACGGTGAGACTCTTTTCCTAAAGGAAGCAAGATGCCCTGGGTGTCAACTCGCCCAGTGTCATCACCCTCTCCCGAGAAGTCCCCACAGAGCAATGACTGCACAGGCCCGAAGAGGGGTAGCCCCAGCGCGAGGCAGACACCCCCTTTCCCAAAGGTAGGACAAAAGGGTGTTTTGGGTCACCCTGAAATACTGACTCTTAGAGATTTAGATAAACTAACTCAGATGTTGACGTACGTTACTTCCACTAATTTGGTTGTGTGAATATGTAGAAAATTATACGTATATGAACTAAGTTCTTTGTGGAAACGTGGCTTTTCCGTTCTTGAGTTGTGTGAAATGGTTTTTATTCACACTCTGCATGTGCATGTTGCCTGATCTCCCTGAATGTGAGCCTTCTCATCTACATGGCAGATAGGACACGCTTCTGCTGTTTGAGACACCCCGTGTTTTGAATCTAGGCATGGTGCTATCCTGGACACGTTATCCCGCCTGTCTGTGTCAGCTCAAGGCCATCACAACGTACCTCGGCCTGGGCATTGCCAACCACAGACACTTATTCCCTCATAGATCTGGGGGCTGGAAGTCCAAGATCAGGATGCTGGCAGGGTCAGGTGCCTCTCTTCCTGGCTTATAGATGGCTGCCTTCTTGCAACGTCCTTGGGAGAGAGATCTTGTGAGGCCACAGCCCCATTGGATTAGGACCCTACCCTGATGACCTCCCTTAACCTTACTTACCCCCTAAAAGCCCTACCTCCAAACACAGTCACGCTGGGGGCTTTGACATGTGAATTTAGGGGGGGACACAGTTTAGTCCACAGCGCCAGGCCGTGAGGCCTGATAGATACAACATGAGGCGGGATTCTTACATTTGCCTTGTGGTTGCTGTGGTCTCCGTATTGTAAGGACTCACTCTTGTTGCAAGAGCTGTTCACAAGGCTCGTTTGTACAGACGTTAGAGCTTGTAATTGTGAAGTCACATCACTCAGAGTAATTCCTAAAACTGTGACACATTTGTTTGTTACCTTTTCCAGTTTCTACCAGTGCCATCTGATGACCTCTGTGAGCATCCCAAACTAGTATCGACTGAGGCCGTAGCAAATGTGTCTCCTCCAAATAGTACTTCCTTACTCAAAGCGGAGCAACCATGAATGTCCCCTGTCATTTGAACAAGTGGAAGTTGTCAGCTAGAAGTTGGTCACTTGTACCTCATGACAAACCACGAGGTGACCCCTCGCTTATTTGTCCCATTTCACAAATGTAGAGCGAGACGTGGGACGGCTGGGCCCCTGGTTACAGCTGCGCGGCTAGACTTGAACCTGGATGGATTCTCTTTATGCCAGAGCTGTGTCCTTTTTGTCACATCCCTGGGCTCTCGGGGGCAAGTGATGGGAGGAGAGAGGGGGGTCCATGACACGGCTGAGACCTTCCAGGGGCTGAGTTTCAAAGACAGCCCTTTGTCAGGGCCCTTCTTGCCAAATCTCCTAAGAATCCACGTTCGCCCCCAGAGGCAAGGATGCGTCCTCCCCACTGGGGCCAGTCCTGGACCAGCCCTGGGCCCCCTGCCTTTCCCTTCCTGGGCTCCGGGCAGGGAGCGTCCCTTTCTCTGCTCCTCCGTGGCTTATGTGGGGCTCCGGGTCCTCCATCTTGCCTTAAGTAAGAATTTTAGTGGGCCGCCAGCTTTTTCCTCCACTGTGTTTATGGAAACCACTAAAAACTTCAAAAAAAGGTTCCATTCAATGTGAGGTTCTGTCTTTGAAGAAATTTGTTTAATAGCACAGGAAAAATTGGGCTCTCAATACGGGAGGAGCAGGTTTTCCCTGTGACTCAGACAGGCGGCGCGGCTGGAGAAGGGAGTGCTGGTGAAGCCGGCGGGGTCGCAAGGAGGGCGATGGACACAGGGTGGGGCCGGGCCCAAGCGAGGGGCTCCCCAGGGAAGGCAGGGTGACAGGAAAGGACCGGCTCAGTGTCCGCTGAGCGTGGGGAGGAGGCCGGAGCCAGAGGCTGGGCCGCCAGGATGGGGTGGTAGTGATCCACGAGTTCGTGACCCCAAGGGGTCAGGGATCTCAGTCACTGGGGCACCTGCAAGCCCTACACCTGCATGCGGCCAGCCATCTGACGGTGGCTTCCTGTCTGGGCGTGTGACGTGTCTGATTAAGTAGAAGGAGACGCGGCTGTCAGGGGAAACTGGAGTGCTTTGTGGTGTGGAGGAGAGAGCTCTGGATTAGCACAGTCCTGGGTTCAAATTCCCCTCTGCTGCTTCGGAGCTGTATGGCCTGTGCCAGTTGCCTGATTGTCCCGACTGCCAGCCTCTGTCACACAGCGGAGACAGTACCTACCCCTGGACTGATGCATGCAGGGGTGTCGCTTCCATTTCCCGAGCTCATAGTGTGCGCGTGGCACGGCGCCATGTGCCTGAATCGGCTCCTTTTCTATACACGAGATGTTTCTAAAGACCCTGCTGCTCAGTGAGGGCAGCCCCTTCTCCACCCCCAGGAGAACTGGCCGGCAGGTTATTCCAGAAGTAGCCCACAGGCCCGCCTCCCTCGTGGCTGCACGGATCGCCCGGGGCCTGGGAATATTAGATGTTCACTTTCACAGCCGTGGCAGGGGAAGGCTCACGTGCAAAAGGCGTGGACAGATAAGGACGAGTGGGAGGGTTATCTTTCAATTAAGAAGGGCGGTAATTCTTCCCGCCAGGAGTCTCGTCCGGGAATATCCGTTTCACTGGTTTGGTGAGGAGCTGTGTGGACGCTGCCTGGCAGGTTGCTGGCCTCCGTGGCCTTCCTTTCCCTCCAGGCTGGGCGCCCACAGCATTCTGAAGGTTCCTCCTGGAGCGAGCCCCAAGCAGGGCCCCGGGCATCTGTCCCTGGGTTCAGAGACCTGTCCTGTGTCGTGGGGCTGGATCCCCCCTGGACTGCTAGAAGGAGGGGTGGCTGAGGTGTCAGGTGCTGGGGGAAGGGTGGGCATCCCTCCCCCAACCCCAGCAGGGACCCAGGGGGCTTCTTTTTCTCCAGATGTCAGTCCTACTTCTTTTTCTTCCTTTTTAAAAATTAAAACTACTTCTTTAAAGCAGTTTTAGGTTCACAGTAAAAGTGAGGGAAGGTACAGGGAGTTTCCATATTCTGCCGCCCACCATACACAGCCTCCTGGGTTACCAACATCCCCACCAGAATGGGACTTTCCTTACAGCTGATGAACTTGTGTTGACACGGGGGCCACACTTCATGTTGGACCTCCTGTGGCTTTGGGCGAATGTGCAATTGGCAGGGACCCATCACTGTTGTGTCATGCAGAGTATTTGCACTGCCCGGAAGTTCCTCTGTGCTTGGCCCGTTCATTCCTCTCCCCCTCCCCCAAACTCCTGGCAACCACTGATCCTTTTACTGTCTCCATAGTTGTGCTTTTTCCAGAATGTCACACGGTTGGAATCCTACACACTATGTGGCCTTTTCAGAGTGGCTCTTTTCACTTAGTAGTGAGCATATATAAGTTTCTTCCATGTCTTTTCATGGCTTGGTGGCTCATTTCTTGTTGGCCCTGGATCATATTCCATTGTCTGGATGGACCACCGTTTATCTGTCACCTGCCGAAGCACATCTTGGTTGCTTCCAAGTTGGGAGATTATGAATAAAGCTGCCATCAACATCCATGTGCCAGTTTTTGTGCGGACACAGGGTTTCAACTCCTCGGAGTAAGTACCAAGGAGTGTGATTGCCGGGTCGTATGGTAAGAGCATGTTTAGGCCTGAAAGAAACCACCTGTCTCCCACGGTGGCCGCACCATGGCGCATCCCACCAGCCATGAGTGAGGGTTCCGGCTGTTCTGCATCGTCCCAGTGTTTGCGTTGTCGGTGTTCTGGGTTTCGGCCGTTCTAATAGGTGCGTAGTGCTGTCTCGTTGTTGTTTTAATTTGCATTTTCCTGATGACACGTGACATGGAGCGTTTTCTGATATGCTTACTTGCCATCTGCGTGTCTTCTTTGATGAGGCACATACCCTGCCTCTTCCGCTCACCCCCTGTAGGCCTGGCATCTGCACTCACTACCAGGCATCCTGGCCTGTCAGAGGCTGGAGTGGGTCCGATCCCAGCTCTGCCACCTTCCGGGTGTGCAGCCAGCCCGCCTGTTCAGTCCTGGGACACCCAGAAGTCCAGCATGTCACCTGGTCACCAGGTTCTAGCTCCTACCCCTAGGCCTCTGAGTGTGGCTGTCCCTGAGGTGGTCCCTACATAGCACAGACCTGCAGACATGACCGTACTTCTCTCTTGTCCAGCCCACTGTTGGGACATCTGGTCACTTGCTTCATTGCCCAGCTTGACTGTGGGTCCCCAAGGTCAGAGCCTGGCTTGCTGTGCCCAGGTCCCAGTGTCTGCTCAGGGCCAAGCACAGACAGGGACACAGAATTGTTTGTTGCCTTGTCCACAGATGTCAGAGGACATGTGTGCCCTGTGTGCACGTCTCTGAGGAACAGGAGGGACGGAAGTGGCTGGTGCTCTTGAGCACTTCTCCTGATGGCCTGGTACCTCCACATGTCACCAGCCCTGCCAGCTGACCAGAGATTGGGATGGGGCAGGGGCTCCTCTGGGGACTTGGGGTGGGGCAAGGTGATGCATGGGTCCCTTCTTGCTGGTCCCCAGCCAAGCCACAGTTGGGCTGAGAGGGTCAGCTTTCCCTACAGGAAACTGGAGTCCCTGGTGCCTCTGGTCTGGGCTTGGAAGGGGCAGGGCCTCCTGGGGGAGGGAGTGTTTGCGTCTGAACACATTGGCCTTTGTTTCTGAGCAGCAGAAGGGCTCCCTGGCAGAGAGGACAGTGGCCAACAAGCTGGAACCTAGAAGCGTCTGACCCTGAAAACAGCCTCCTGGGGCAACATGGTCAGGGCCGGACACCTCCCACCGAGTGAATCTGTTCATTCTCCGCCTCCCTATTGCGATCAAATGTAGCGGGAGAAATGCTTTCCCTTCTGCAGCCCTTCCTTAGCTGTAGAAATACTTCAGCCCAGGGTGATAGTTTGGTCACTTCACCTCTGTGTGGTCTAGGGCCAGCTGCTTAACCTCTCTGGGCCTGGAATCATAACAGCTATCTCCTAGGTCTGTTTGGAATATCAAATGAGTTAATGTCCATGAAGGCAGAGTGTCAGTTACGTGGGTTATTTCTTGTTTGAGTCTGAACCCCAGGCTAGATTTCCCAGCTGGTCTCAGACCCAGTGGGTGCTTAGTTCTCAAGGGATGGCTGTTTCTGAGCTTTGGGGGGAAGGGACGCATCCAGGCTAATTCCCAGAATAACTTGTGCCTGGGCAGGTGGCCAGCAGGTCACAGCCAGGCCAGAGGTGCTGACTGTGCCCATGTGAGAGGAGGCGGGGAGACGGAGACGGATAGCAGGCAGTCCTTATGGGGCTAGAAATCTTGACAACAGTTCACCGGATAATGGTAGATCCTTCATTCCTTGGCTGTTCTCCAGGGCTTGTGATGCCAGGTGAGCTTCCGTATCGTTCATTTCGTTGTTGGGAGAGGGATCGCCCATGAGTCAAACGGGGAAACCGAGACTCAAGACATTCACTTGAACCAGGAGACGGTGGTGCCGGACTCCGGCAGCCGGACAGTTCTTACCCAGCAGTGCGGCAGCCTCTCCAGAGAAGTCCTCCTTTGATGCTGTCAGGCGGGGGAGGGGGCGACCGTGAACTCTGAGCGCTGTCCAAGGTCCGCTAGAAGGAAGGCAGATGTAGGCCGAGCGCTGGGGCCTCCCCCAGACCCCGGAAGCCGCCCGCCTCCTTCACGGCTGACCGCAGTCTTGCCCGGGAGGCCCTGGCTGGTTTCGCAGGTTGGCCCAGACAGACAGGTGGACACGGCGCCCATGGGGACTGGCTGGAAGCGGTTCACTGGGCAGGAACAGAGAGGCTTATCCAAGTGGAGGATGGCAGAGGGGAAGTCATGTAGCCATAGCGCATAACGAAGGAACGAACATCCCTGCTTCCTCCATTGTAGGGGACCGCGTCAGATCAGGCAGCGGAGATGTGTTCCTCGAGGGCACGAAAACCCTGCACCTGAGCTCCTCAACCTTGGTGCCATGGATGTCCTGGGTGGATAAGTCTTTGCGGTGGGGGCTGCCCTGTGCCCTGCAGGTATCTAGCAGCATCCTTGGTCCCTTCCCGCTAGATGCCAGTAGCACCCACCCTCATGCCCAGCTGGGACCCCCAAAAGTGTCCCAGACATTGCCCACTATCCCCTGCGGGGGGGGGGGGAGGGGAGAAACACTGCCCTACACAGTGCAAAGATCCAGATTCCTAGCATTTGGGGCACTGAATATTGGCATGTGCAAAAGTGTCGGATGTGGTGCCCTGATGCTGGGGTTGGGGTCATTCCTTCTGGATGCTCCGAGGGAAATGGCCTGGCTTGGGTCTTGGTGGGATGTGCAAGGGGGAAGTTTGTTTTCTTTCCGATATTGTCGCTGCTATCTGGTGCTGCAGACAGGCTTGGAAAGGGCTCTTTCGTTTCGCCCGAGCAAAGCAAGCAGGCATTGTGTGCTGTTCATATATTGATTGACTCATCAAATGATCTGCCTCAGCTGCCTGCATTTGTTTATAGGGTGAAAATTAATGCCACAGATGTTTACTGTATAATAGGATTTGAAATCTGTTGTGGGGAGCAACCGTTGAAACCATTGGGCCAAGAATGAGAAAAACGCTCCAGCATAAAGGAGGATTTGGTTCACTAAGTAACACACGGTTCTTGCTGTCAGATGCTAACGAGAAACACGGGCCCCTCTCTCCCTTTTGGCCAGCATTGGCTGCCACGTCAGTCTCCTTGGCTTTCTTCTGCACTGTGCTTTGATGTGGCCCCTTCTAACGTGTTTCCATTATTGAGAGAGCTTCTCCCACAAGGGAGCACCCCAGCCTCATCATTCATCGTTAGCACGGGTGCAGGCCTGGGCCCACCTGTTCTCTTTCTGTTCCTCTCTTTCCAATGGGCGGCGAGCAGCTCTTACTGCCCAACGGGGCTGTCTGGACCTTGGGTGTGTGAGGATCCCCCTGGTGATGCCCCCTCTGGGCTCCGGCCACATCCCTGCTCTCTGTTGTTTGAACCCAGATCTCTGGATATTACTGTCCTCTAAGATGTGAGCTCCTCTGTCTTACCAGAGCATCTAAACCACAAAACAGAGAGAGCTATGGAGTTGCAGCCGATTTCAAGGGCTTTTGTCATGGATCAGGGCAGATGGGGACCCCAGTGCTTTCTTAGTGGACTTTCCCCTCTTCCTCCTCTGGCTTTGGGGAGAGTCTCCCAGCCTGGAACGTCGTGGGTCGCTGGTGCTGTGCGGGTGACCACTGGAGAAAGGGAACCTCCTTTCTGGAAAGGCTTCTTCACATGGGCTCAGGAGCACACACTTCATTTGTATTTTCCCTTATGTTTTTTCTCTTCAACTGGCTCTGATTGGATTCACTACAGATTAACATTTTCCATTATACGTTATAATGTGTTTTTTTTAAAACCAAATCTCCCTGCACAGATTGCTGTCTTTATAATATAGGAATTATTTCTCAGTCACTTTAAAAGTCCTGCTTCATTAGCTTGGTGACTGTTTGGTAATTTGCAAAGTCACTTTCACAAGTTTTAATACTGCCCGGTTGAGAATCACAGTCATAAATGTATTAGATCTTAATAGTGTTATGATTCTGTCTGAAGTGAAAAAAAATTAGAATCAGTAATTAGCTCTGACCTCCACACGAGCCTACGCTGTGCAGGAGATGATGTCCATTATGCCATCAAAGCGGCCAGAATCTTCCGGTGAGGCCTTGGAGCCCTTGGTCTGGGCTCTTTGCAGCAACACAAATGTGCATCTCCCCCTTCCTCCTTTGAGCGGCTCAGAGCCCTTCCTTCCATGTAAAGCATCTTCTAGACTCAGCCCTCCAGGGGAGTACGCAGGGGAAGTGTGGCTTCCAGCCCTTGGCCAACAGTCACGTTGAAGCCCCCAAACTCAGGCTCCCGCTCCAGCTTTCATTTTTGACAGGTGGTGCTACCCACTGGGAGGATGGGTCCAGAGGTTTCCGTTTGGAATTTTGCTTTTGGTGTTGACACTTTTCTCCATCTTTCCATGTCGAGGCCACGCCTGAGTGGTGCTGAGAGAGGGGACAGTTGATAAGGGCGGTGATGTGGGTCCCTGCTCTGTTTCTGAGCCCCGGGCAGGGAGGTGGGGCGGGGTGCTCCGCGCCTGGGCAGGTCTTCTCTCTGCTTCGAGGTCAGCAGTGCCTCTGCCTACCTGGAGGTCTCTCAGGTCCCTGCTGGCTGCAAAGCCTGAGACCAGCTCCCGCTCAGGAGACAGGCTGGGTGGGTTGGGAGGAACCGAAGCCTCATGCTGCTTTGTCATGTTTCGTTTGCCCTGATTAATTTCTGTGCGAGCCAGAGGGAGTGGTGCTCACCCCAGCCTCTCACAGATGTTGCAGGCCAAGGTTTTCTGGCCAAATCGATTTTGACATTTTGATAAGAACCCATTCGCCGCATTCTGTATTTTGAATCTTTGACTCTAAGCTGTTCTGAAAACCAGCTGTGAACCTAAATCTTGTTTGTAAAATCTGCATACTGCATCAGCAGCAGAAACTGCAAGAACCCCGAGGTCATTTCATAGACACTTGAAGCGAGTTAGGCAGGATGGGTGATATTGGATCGAGGTAGTTTATCAGACTTCTGCCGCGGGAGGCACCTCGAGAGATGCATAATGAATGTCTCGAACCCACTTGTGTCTCTTGCGGTGTTTGGAATGCAAAAAAAAAAAAAAAAAAAAAAAAAGTAGAGCTTTAATGGAAATATTTTGTATTCATGAAAAAGACAAAGTCCCTGCTCTTAGGAAACTTGGTTGCAGAGTAAAACTGGGCATTTGCACCAGGAGCCGGGAACCTTTCTCGCCTGGTTGAAGGAATAAAATGAAAAATGGGATTAGAAGCATGTTAGGCCACTGTTTGAAAGGCACACACCTTCCGTCCAGCTTGAGCTTCTCCTTCACACGCGATATTTGAGCGAGCGAGAGAGGAGTGATTGGCCGCCATCCCCATCAGGGAGTGAGGCTCTGTCTCTCACTCCATCCTGGGTGACCCTTGGAGGAAATCACGTGACCTAAAGGAGGGAAGCAGTGTGCAAGGAGAAAGTCTTGGGCCAGGAGGGAGGGGAGGGGGCCAGAGGTGATGACGGACCAGCG
The DNA here is from genome assembly GCF_016509475.1 of Prionailurus bengalensis. Classification (NCBI taxonomy): domain Eukaryota; kingdom Metazoa; phylum Chordata; class Mammalia; order Carnivora; family Felidae; genus Prionailurus; species Prionailurus bengalensis. Next base: position 4,829,304 of record NC_057345.1, read on the forward strand.
CTCCTGTCTTCTCTCCCTTCTGGTAGACATTCCACGTGATGCATTTGATGGGTGGGAGGGAGTGAAGCCCCCCAGCCTCTATCCCCAGCCGGCCTCTTGCACAAGGGCACTGCTACTTCTTGGTCTTGGGCTCTATGACCATCTTCCTCTTCTCTTGGTTTGGGGTCCGCCCGTGTGAGAGGGAAGGATTCTGGGTCTGAGGTGCATTTCATGATTGACAATGCATGTGCCACAGAAGGCTGGAGTTACATGAAGCACCTAAGAAAGTGGTGTTGTGACATGTGACATGGAACTGGGAGCCACTGGGCCTGAGCTTCTGTAATGGCCCCACCACTGGCTTCCCATATGGCCCTGAGCACAGCAGATCCCTCCTGGGGGCATCACATGTCCCAGATGTGCCTGGAAGTGTTGGGCTAGAAGATTAGCAAGGGCGCTGGAGATTGCATTCGCGAGCGAGTGAGCCCTTGCTTTCCCGCCACACAGACGTGCGTCGTCTTTATGTGGAGTGAGGTTGGGCTCATGGGAAGTCCTTTAAACCTCCTGTAGGAGAGAGCCGTGCAAAATGCAGGACTGCGGGCATCCAGATCCACTTATGTAGTTTAGGGGCACCCTTTCCCGGAGTCAGAAGATGAACGGACCAAACCCAGGAGTAACCCCCCACCTGAAACTCCTGTTGGTGGGTGTTGCAGTTCCACAGCCTGGCGCTGCCCAGCTCCAGGCCGCACATCTCCCTGGTCCAGTTTCCATTCATTTCTCCATTCATTCAGTTCCACAGGTATTAAGCACCTCTTGTAGGTCTAGCTCTGTGCCAAAAAGGAGATGCAAAGATGAATAAGAGATTGTCTCTGTCTTTAAGGAGCTCACGGTCGAGAGGAGGAGGCAGATGCATCACTAGTTCTTTGTAAGATATTGTGGGAAGGAAGAAATATGTATGTGGGGATGGAGAGAAAGGTGCCCAGCTGGCTTGGGGCCAGCAAGGGCTTGTCGATAAGGAGGTGACAGCTGAGCCGAATTCCCTTTCGCCTGAGCATCCTTTGACCCACACTGAGCAGTAGCTGAACCACAGATAGCACAGGGCACGGGCCTTGTTTGTGAGAGGCTGAACCAGGCCCCACAGTGAATACAAAATAGCATAAGCTGTTTTTCACAAGTTGCCCACAGCTTAGCCGAGCCCGATTGGGCTTTCTCGTCCCAAGACCAAGGCGATCCCAAGGTATCTGCACCAAGCATAACTGCTGCCCGTTGGGTGGTTTTATGGCCAGTGTCTACTTTCATGGCAAGGAGAACATTCACAATCTTCAGATCATCTGGACCAAGTCATATTTTCAACACCGTGAAGACAGCACGACCTCTATTGTTTGCATTATTCTTTCTTGGTGAGACCATGACTGCCATTCACTAGTTTCTCTTACTATTGCCATTGGCTTATGAACCTGCAGGAACCATGAGAGAGGAGAGAGCCGTTTAAAGCAAAAATTCTCAATCGTCTCCTTCGTTTTTCAGAGAACCATGAGTCAGAGAGAATTCCTACACAGAAAAAAAGTATTTGATAAAAATTAACACAAATTAATGATAAAAACTTTAAGCAAGTTAGAGGTAGAAAAGTCCCTTTCTCCGTGAGATGAAAGGTAAGTATAACTGTCAGAAATTTATAGTCCAGGGAATGCAAATGAAAACCACAGGTATACAATGCACCAACCACCTGGTTAGCCTTAAAGAAAAATGAAGTTATCAAAACTTGGCGAGTTTGGGGAATAATAGGAAGGGTCATACATTGTTGGTGGGTATACAAAGTGGAATGGCCAACTCTAGAAGAAAATCAGCATGTTCTTACTAGCTAAACGAAATACATGTCTACCCTATAACTCAGCAACTCCTCTCTTGGATATTTACCAAAAGAAATGAAGATATATGTTCACAAAAACACTTGCATAAGAATGTGCTTGGCAGTTTTGTTCATAATAACTCAAAACAGAAAGCAACTCAGGTGTCTACCAACACGTGAATGGATAAAGACAGGTGTATTCACACAGTGGAATGATACTTGGCAATAAAAAAGGACAAGTTACTGATATATAGCACATCATGGATGAATCTTAAAAACATCATGCTGAGTGAAAGAAGACAGACACAAAAGAGTGTGTATTTATGTGTCATTTACATGAAGGTGTAGATTGGGCAAAACTAACCTATGGTGAAAAAAAATTCACAGTAGTGGTTGCCTCTGTTGTGGGTGATGGTGTCTGCAGTTTTACTGGGAAGGGACATGAGAGAACTTTCTTGGGTTATAATAGTGTCCTATACCTTGACAGATGTTTGGGTTACAAAGATATGTGCATTTGTCAAAATTCATCCTGTGATGCAATGGCGATCTGTGCATTTATTTTACTCTGTAAATGTTCCCTAAAACAAAAACACAAAGAACACCTGCAAACAAATATTGAACTCTAGTTAATGACATACCTGAAGAAGGAGAGTAATGTCTGTAGTTTACTTTGAAATGCATCAGAAAATAAAATAGATCGGGGTATGCATAGAAGGATGGCCTGATGGACATGGTTAGGAGGTGGAAAAACTATAGGAAAATGTTCATTGTAGGAGACAAGTGGTGAGAAAGAGGGTTTTCTTTGTGAAATTCTTTCAGCTTTTCTGTATGATAGTTTTCATACTAAAATGGCAGAAGGAAACTAAGCAAAGTATCTTTCATGGATTCATACATATCTGGTTAAATCAGATAAAAAATGAAGGGAATTTTAAGCACAAACATCGGGATAGTGGTTGCCTTTCTGGTTGGGCTTTTGAGAATGGGCTGAAGGAAAGGGCCACCATGGCTTTGTGTGGAATGTTCTAGTTTTTAAGTTGGGGGTGAGGTGGGGGTGGGTTAATGGGTCTTTTACTTAAGCTTTGTAATTTACACATACATAACATATCCTTTTATGTGTTAAGGATTACATAACAAAATTTTTTTAAAAATTTGTAAGGCTCTGAAAAAAGTTTTTTTTTTTTTAAGGAAATAGTGAAATCTTAGAGGCAGGTGAGTTCAGTTTTAAATTGGTTTTAAATAGTTTGGGTCCAAGAAGGGCTGCATTCACTTCCAGGGTGAGCCGGAGTTCAGGGGAAGGAAGTGTTTTATGACTATATAGCAGGAATCCCACATGGGGTACAAGGTGATGTTTCCACAATTTTAGAAAGTGGCTTTCAAATTTTGACTTTATTTGGTTGCAAAAATTCAAAGTGATGGGTATATTCAGTATGCTTATTTTTTAAAGATTTGAATCCTATGTTTGAATTCCTATGTTTAGTTAACATATAGTGTAATAATGATTTCAGGAATAGAAACCAGTGATTCATCATTTACTTATAACACCCAGTGCTCATCCCAACAAGAGTCCTCTTTAATACCCCTTGCCCGTTTAGCCCATCCCCCCCCCCCACCTCCCCTCCACCAACCCTCAGTTTGGTCTCTGTATTTAAGAGTCTCTTTTTATTTTCCTCCCTCTCTGTTTTTATCTTATTTTTGCTTCCCTTCCCCTATGTTCATCTGTTTTGTTTCTTAAATTCCACATATGACTGAAATCATATGATATTTGTCTTTATCTGACTGACTTATTTTGCTTAGCATAATACACTCCAGTTCTATTCATGTTGTTGCAAATGGCGAGATTTCACTTCTTTTGATTGCCAACTAGTTTTCCATTGTGTATATACGTATATATATACACACATATGTATATATACATGTATACACACACCACATCTTCTTTATTCATTCATCAGTTGATGGAAATTTGGGCTCTTTCCATATTTTGGCTATTGTTGATAGTGTTTCTATAAACATTGGGGTGCCTGTGTCCTTTGAATCAGCACTCCTGTATCCTTTGGGTAAATACCTAGTAGTGCAATTGCTGTGTCGTAGGGTAGTTCTATTTTTGATTTTTTGAGAAACCTCCATATTGTTTTACAGAGTGACTGTACCAGTTTGCATTCTCACCAACCGTGCAAGAGGGTTTCCATTCTCTTCATCCTTGGCAACATCTATTGTTTCTGGAGTTGTTAATTTTAGTCATTCTGACAGGTGTGAGGTGGTATCTCATTGTGGTTTCATTTGTATTTCCCTGATGATGAGTAATGTTGAGCATCTTATCATGTGTCTGTTGGCCATCTGGATGTCTTCTTTGGAAAAGTGTCTATTCATGTCTTTTGCCTGTTTCTTCACTGGATTATTTGTTCTATGGGTGTCAAGTTTGATAAGTTCGTTTTAGATTTTGCGTACTAACCCTTTATCTGATATGTCATATACAAATATCTTCTCCCATTCCATCGGTTGCCTTTTAGTTTTGCTGATTGTTTCCTTTGCTGTGCAGAAGCTTTTTATCTTGATGAGGTCTCAGTAGTTCATTTTTGCTTTTGTTTCCCTTGCCTCTGGAGACGTGTCAAGTAAGAAGTTGCTGTGGCTGAGGTCAAAGAGGTTGTTGCCTGCTCTCTCCTCTAGGATTTTGATGGCTTCTTGTCTTATATTTAGGTCTTTCATCCATTTGGAGTATTTTATGGATGGTGGAAGAAAGTGGTCCAGGTTCATTCTTCTGCATGTCGCTGTCCGGTTTTCCCAACACCATTTGCTGAAGAGGTTGTCTTTTTACCATTGGCTATTCTTTTCCTGCTTTGTCAAAGATTAGTTGGCCATATGTTTGTGGATCCATTTCTGGGTTCTCTGTTCTGTTCCATTGATCTATGTGTCTGTTTTTGTTTCAGTCCCATACTGTCTTGATGATTACAGTTTTGTAATACAGCTTGAAATCCAGGATTGTGATGCCTCCAAATTTGTTTTTCTTTTTCAACATTACTTTGGCTATCTGAGGTCTTTTCTGGTTCCATACAAAGTTTAGAATTGTTTGTTCTAGCTCTGTGAAGAATGCTGGTGTTATTTTGATAGGGATTGCAGTATGCTTATTTTTAAATGTTAGTGGAAAAATCTAGAAACCGATATAGCTGGGATTCAAACTCTGGTAAGTCAGACCTCAAATCCAATGTCCTTTCCTCCTCACTCTCAGTAGGTGATCTCACTTCCTACTTCTCCAACCAAAACAGAAGACACGAATTAGTATTTTTATAATCTTTGGACAAATACCTAGGAGTGCAATTGCTGGGTGGTAGGGTCATTCTATTTTTGACTTTTTGAGGAAGCTCCATACTGATCTCCAGAGCGGCTGAACCAGTTTGCATCCCCACCAACAGTGCATGAGGGTTCCCCTTTGTCTGCATCCTCACCAACATCTGTTGTTTCCTGAGTTGTTAATTTTAGTCACTCTGACAGATGTGAGGTTGTACCTCATCATGGGTTTGATTTGTGTTTCCCTGATAATCAATGATGTTGAGCATCTTTTCATGTGTCTGTTGGCCATCTGGATGTCTTCTTCTGGATAAATGTGGGGATGGCCTCGCCTCCCTGTGCCTCCTTCATGGTGTTGTTTCCTAAAGATGAAAAAGGTCAGTATTCCTATAGTGCTCAGAATGGTGCCTGGCACATGGCACAAATTGAGTAAATGTGAGTTATTAGTTTTATTTTGCTGACTTAACTCTACCCATTATGCCTCCTTTCTATATCGCCTATAAAATTTATATGTAATCTCACCCTCCGCTTCTGCCCCTCACCCAGGTGTCTTGAAGTCATTTCCCATTGGCTGTGTCTATTCTGTAGTCCCTGAAAGTGTTCCTACCAATGGCTTTCCTGGTTTCTCAGTCCTCATATCTTGGGATACCTCTCTGAACCACATTTATTTCTTCAGATAGATGCCCTCTGGCTTCCCTTCTAACTCTCACTGCCTTCTCTCTTAATCTTATCTTATGCCTGCCTATCCCTTAAAGGTTGGTGGCCCTCAAGACTTGGCCACACTCTCTGTTTTCCTTATTCAAAAAACTTTACTTGGGGAATTTCATCTGCGTTTGTGGCTTTGATTCCAGTGATGACAGCCAAGTCCTCATGCACAGCCCAGTAGCTCTCCTGGCTGTCAGAACACTGGTCAGTCTGTGGGACCGTGGACACTTCCGCCCGGATGCCCCGTGCCCGTTCCCCTGCCTGGGGAGGTACACTCACCCGAGTTCTGTCACAGGGTATGGTGCCACCCTTGAGTTCTTGTTTCTCAGCTCCCACATCCATCGGTCACCACTGGTGTCAGCTCCACCTGCTGATGCCTGGGGTGAGAGCTTTCTCTCTGTCCTTGCTGCACTCCTCCTGGTTCGGGCGTCCACCGTCTCCCTCCTGGAGGTAGGGAGCCTTATTCTTCTTCTCCCTGTTCCTTCTCTTGTCCTCCTTCAATCCATTCTCTCTACCCCAACCAGAAGAACTTCCTGAACCTCAATTTTGGTGATGGCAACCCCTACTTAAAACATCATAGGACCTCCCTGCCACTCCTTAACAAGATCCACAAGGCAGTGCCTAGTCTGGTCCCAGGCTGCCATCCAGCCCCTTCTCCCACTGTCCCTTCTGTCGTTCAGGTCCTCGAACTGCCATGCAGTCTTTCCCAGCAGACTTTCCATCTTGTTCTTTCTTCCTGAGACACTCCTTCTCTCCCTGTCCACTTGGATGCCTCCCCCATCCTCCAGTGCTCAGCTAAGCTGCCACTTCCCCTAGGAAGCCTCCTCTGATCTCTTGCCTTCATTCGTGCAACAATACTCATTGAGTGCTTACTCCAACCAGGTGCTGAGGATGGAGTCCCAAGGAAGAGAGGCAAGGCTCTTACCCTCACAGAGCTGACCTCTCTTGGGGGGAAAGACAGCAAGTGAATACATGATTAATATGGTAGGTTCCAGCGGTGATAATGGCATTGAAGAAGGTAGAGCAGGTAATGCAATACAAGGTCAGAAACATCAAAGGATCTGCTCCTGGTGACATTTGGGATTTTACCTGAAGGAGTTGAAGAAAGCAGTCATGCGAAGGTCAGAGGGAAGGACAGCAGGCAGAAGAAACAAGTCAGGAGGCCCCAAGAGGGGGCTTCTCAATCTGTTTAAGGAGTAGAAAGAAGACCGGGGTTTCTGGGGCAGAGCGAGCCCCGGGGAGAGCGGGAAGGTATCAGGCCCCTGTGACTCACTGGGGGAAGACCACTTGTCTCTTGTAGGTCACAGGAAGGAGCTTGGATTTTATGTTTAGTGCAGTCGAAGCCATTGGAGGGTTTTAACCAAGGGAGTGATACAACCTGATACAGTTTTTAAAGAAAGTAACAACCATATTGAGACAATTCGCATGCAATATAATCCACCCACTTGAAGTGCACAAGTCAACGATTTTTAGTGGCTCACAGAGTGGTACAGCTACCACTACAGTCAATTTTCGAACCATGATCAGTGTTCATTACCCTAAAAAGAAACCCTGTACCCATGAGCAGTCCCTCTCCATTTGCCCCCAACCCCTCCAGCCCAAGACAGTCAGGGATGTACTGTCTCTCTGTATAGACCTTTTCTGGGCATTTTATATAAATTAAATGATACAGCCTGTAGTCTCTCGCGACTGGCCTCTTGTTCTTAGCATAGTGTTTTCAAGGTTACTAACGTTGTAGCAGGTATCAGCATTTCATACCTTTTATGGCCAAATAATATTCCACCGTATGGATAGACCACACTGTGCTGGTCCATTGTCAGCTGATGGACGTTTGGGTTGTTTCCACTTTTGGCTTCTGTGAACGTTCAGTTCATGTACAGGCTTTTCCACGGACATATGTTTCCCGCTCTCTTGGGCACATACGTGGGAGTGAAATTGCTGGTTCGTGTGGCAAGTCTGCATCCAGTCTTTTGAGGAACTGTCGGACTGTTTTCTAGAGCGGCTGCACCATTTTCTTTCCACACCAGGGATTTAGTCTGAAAGGTTTAAAATGTTCAGTTCTGTCCCGCCATGGAGAATGGGTTAGGGGAAAAGAGTAGCCGCAGAAAGCCCTGTCGGGAGGTGGCTGCAGGACTCCGAGGGGGAAGAGCTGGTCCTCTGCTGTGGGGTTTTGTGCTGGAGACGCAGGCAGGTGGACAGGTCAGGGTGCATCTTGGAGGTGTTGCCGGGAGGGCCCCTGGGGCGATGTGTGCAGGGAGGGCGGGGTGGGTCAGGAGGGCTTTCCAAGGTAGGAGGGTGGGGGTGTGTGCCACCTGGCGAGGTCAGGGGGACTGGGATGTAAACCAGGTGCCCTCCTGAGTATAAATTAAGTTTCAAACGCCTGCTGGGCTTTCCCAGAAGAGGCATGGAGAAGGTATGGATACAGGAGCACCCAGGTTAGGGCTGGAGGTCACATTTGGGACCATCAGCTTAGAGATATATTTAAAGTCTGAGGATGTTACTTAACCTACAGAGGGACTGAAGGCAGAGAAGTGGGTCTAGGATTGAGCAGCAGAGTATTCCAGCATTTAGGGGGTAAGCAGAGAAGATTCCACTGCAGGAACCTGAAAATGACCTCCAGTGAGTGAGGAGAAACCTCAGGAGACCATGGAAGGTTTCATGAAGCAGAAGGGGGGTATCGCGTGCTCTTGGAAGTCACGGTTGTTTGAAGGCTGAGAAGTGACCATTATGTGTGGCCCATGTAATTTGGGTGGTGTGGAGGGTCTGTTGAGGTGGCCTGAGGGCATGAAGGAGAGAAAGGGGGTCAGTGAGTTGCGACTATGAAACCTCTCCAGTCAGTTTTGACTAGACTCTGACAATTTGGAGGAGAGAGGATTATCGGAGGAGAAAAGTTCTTGTGGGCAAGAGCGGCTAGACCAAGCCCAGGAGGAAAGTGGCCCCTGGTGGGAGTGCTGGACAGGAAGAAAGGGAGGGAGGACAGTGGATTGTGGAGGGAGAGTGGGGTTAGTTCATGACCGAGCATTCCTGTTTTCTCAGAGGAGTATAAAGAAAGTCATCATCTGGGCAGTGGGGGACAGGAGAGATGCTGGCTGTTTGAGGGGTGGGGACGGGTGACAGCCCTCCGAGTGTGGCTGAGTGGGCTTTCAGGGAAGGGAAGGATGGTGTGTGTTCATGAATTTCACCTGAGACTTGTCAGCTCAGTTGGCTGGGCCATTCCCAGAGTGGAGTTCGATAGTTGCTTCCTTCCTTCCCTCCCTCCTTCCTCCTTCTCTTCTTCCTCCCCTCCCTCCTCTCCTCCCTCTTTCCCTTCCTTCCTTCTTCCTTCTTTCCTCTGCTCCTCCCCTTTCCCTCCTTCCTTCCCTCTCTCCCCCTCCTTCCTTCCTTCCTTCTTTCCTTCCTTCTGTCCTTCCTCCCCTCTCTCCCTCCTCCCTCCTTCCCTCCTGTCTTCCCTCTCTTTCCTTCCCTCCCTCCTTCCCTCCTGCCTTCCCTCTCTTTCCTTCCCTCCCTCCTTCCTTCCTCTTCCTTCTTTTCCTTTCCTTTCCTTCCTTCCTTCCTTCCTTCCTTCCTTCCTTCCTTCCTTCCTTCCTTCCTCTCCTCCTCACTTTCTTCTTCTTCCTCTTCTCCTTCTTCCTCCTCTGCTTCTTTTTCCAGTCCAGTGCAGGGAAAGGGGCCAGGTGACCAGGGTGTCTAGGAGGAGATGTGACCACAGGCCCCACAACCCAGGTGAGGACAACGGTGAGGCTGGGAGGGAGCAATGGAGAATGACAAAGCAGGGTGACTGGAAGTCATCTTTAACCTGAGAACGATTGGGTGTCAGCCCTTGTCCAGGAGAACTGGAGGGTTAGGAGGTGCTCCTGGTCAGAGAAGGGACGTGTGCAGTGGCAATTTCAGAGTGGAGGAGCAGGTGGCCAGAATTGGGGGTGAGGGGAGGATGTTGAGGAGCTGAGGGGCCAGGGGAGGGGTGGGTCATCACGTGGATGTTGAGGTCACCTGGAATGATGGCAGAGGCCAGATTGGAGAGGAAGAGAACGATCGGGTGTCACAGAGCAACACGGGGACGACCAGGAGGTCTGTGATGGCAGAGAGGAGAAGGAAAGGCCAGGTGGCAGAAGGTCGTGGCATCAGCTTTAAAGGAACTGTGGTTTGAAGGAGGAAGCAGGAAAAATATTTGGGGGCTGGCAATAGGGAATGAGAGGGGCACTCTCATTCCCTAATGGGCAGCTTCCCCATTAGGCTCTGTGGTGCTTGGAGTGTGAAAGAGTGGCATCTGGGGAGGCCTAAGGGAACACCCTCAGGGAGCACCCACAGTTTCATCTGGGGCCGGACCTGAAAACAGATCAGCACCTTTGGCGTAACTGTGCCCCTTTGGACTGTGCGCTCTGTTTTACAGTCTTCACCTTTCCCTGCTGTTTCTCCGGTTTCTGGCACAGGGCTTAGCACCTAGTAGGTGCGCAGGAATATTTCTTGATGGACTGAGAGACTGGTGGAGACTCTTCCTATCGTGCGGCTATAGTGCGGGCACAGCGGCCGGCTGAGGGCCCCGGAGGCGGGCCTGGGACATTGGAGGCTTTCCTGTCCCCGTCCCTGGGGTTTGTCCACATTCTGCCCCTCGTGTTGAAGTCAAGTCTGCCCTGCATCCCGTCGCAGATTTTTTTTGGCAAATAACAAGGCATAAGATACTGACTTAGAGCTACAAGGATCCCAGAGGCCCTAGCTGGCCCCATTACTAGCTATTTGGAAGTTGAGGCAGACAGATTGGATTGGGTTGTTGAAGGAGTTTGCCAGTTTGTGGTGGGAATCGAGTTGGATTTATTATCATTTTTGCCAGCGGTGCTTTGCCAAATATTTGTTTAATCTGAGGATTCTAGAGAAGTGCTAGGGGTTTGATGGGCAGGCGGCTGGCTGCCAGCGTGGCCCGCGTTTGAGCTGGCATCCCTCACTCTGCCTGGCGCTTTATTAATTCCGAAGCTATGGAGGCTGCACCAGGTAGCAGCCGGAGTCCCGGCTCCCGTGCCCGGGACTGGCTCCGCACTGCCATGTGCTGGGATGGGCTTGAGGTCAGACCCCACAGGAAGTGCTGAACTCATCCCATTTGCACCTTGGGAAGCCAGCGAGAAATGGAAATGGACAGATTGCTTGAAAATTAAAATGACTCCTTGCTTGCCTTCCCAGCATTTCCGCCAGTGAGGTTTATTCCCCCTTTATAAAGGATAATTAATTGAGCTAAGAGAAGAGCTTTCCTCTGATTGGGTGTGAGCATACTTAGGGCCAAGGGCCCGGCAACGCCTGCAATTACTGAAATGCCAGGAGAGATGAGGCAGACAAGTATTTGTGCCCTCTTGGACAGTCCAGTGGCAGAAACATCAATAGCGATGCTGTCCTTTTCGGGAGACAGTGGTTGTCCCTCCATCCCTTTTGGAACTGTCACTTTTTGGAAAAGTGTTGGAAGAGCTGCTTAAATATGAGACAGTTGAAACCACTGAAATTATGATGTAATCACGTACACAGCACTGACTAAAAGGAAAATCTATTTTTAGAAGAGAAAATGAAATGAAATTCTGTCAGATCAGTTAAAATTGGTTAAGATGACAAAATCACCCGAGAATGGACAAAAGTTGCCAATACGTAAACTAGTGGTTGGAGATCTCTGTTCAAAACGGGCTATCAGCTGCTTCGTAATGTGATACCTACGGGCAAATAGAGAGAAATAATGCAATTACACCTGTGTATGTACCACCCGGCTTTAGCAAATCTTGACCTTTGCCCCTGTTCGTCTGCTATTTTTGAGAAGACATAAAGCATAACATCCACATCCTGAGCCTACTTCCCACCCTCAGGCATGGTGTGTTTTATTCTCATGCACATTTCTTTTATACTTTTATCACATATTTACATCCTCATTAATAATACATAGCGTTGTTTTGTAGATTTTAAAACTTTATATAAATGAGACCATCTGATATCCTCTTACAAACATTGTCTTCAGTTTTATCCATACTGATATACATATCTATCATTATATCATATATTTATGTATATATTTATATATATATATATTTATGTCACACATATACATATAGGATTCTAGTTCATTTATTTTAGCTGCTGTATAGAGTTTCATTGCGTTGGCATGTATGTGCTTGTGTTTCTCTAAGGTGCATGCGCGCACGTGTGTGTGTGTGTGTGTGTTTATTTAGATATTCTCATATTCCTAAAAGTGGGACGGCTTGCTGGTGGAGTATATACATCCCCAGCCTCACCAGATACTGTCATATTTCTCTCCAAAGTGACTGCACTGACTTAGGCTCCCAGCGACCAGTATGTGAAAGTTCCCATTTCTCCACATTCCCAGTCCAGACTTTAACAGTTTTACCACCTTGAAGACCATGAAGTATCCCATTATGTGCTTGCTAACAGTGAGGCTAAGCTTCATTTGTGTTATCTGATGTTTGGCAGAGAGAGGGAAAGAGAGAGGATCCCAAGCGGGTTCTGTGCTGACAGCACGGTGCCTGACGTGGGGCTCGAGCTCACGAACTGTGAGATCATGGCCTGAGCTGAAATCAAGAGTATGATGCTTAACTGACTGAGCCACTCAGGCGCCCCTATCGATCTTATTTTTTATGGTTCATGCCTTTTTATTCTTGTTTAATAAATCTTTTCCCATCCCAAATCATAAGTATTATCTTCTAAAAGTTTTATGTTTTTGGCTTTCATGTTTCAGTTTTAATCCATCTGGAATTCACTTTGCGTAGGAAAGTTCTTATTTTTTTCTGTGTTGGAAATCAGTTGTTCCCATCCCATTTACTGAGCAGTTCACCCTATGCCAGGATCTGCCCATACTGAGGTCCTGCATATGACTTCTTTCTTACACCAAGTAGTCCTTGTGTGGGTGGTTGTGTTTCTAGGCTCTGAGTTCCACTGTGGTGGCCAGTTATTCTATCCCAGTACTCACTGTCTTTTTTTTTTTTTAACATTTATTTATTATTGAGAGACAGAGAGACAGAGCATGAGCCTGGGAGGGGCAGAGAGAGAGAGGGAGACACAGAATATGAAGCAGGCTCCAGGCTCCAAGCTGTCAGCACAGAGCCCGACATGGGACTCGAACTCACAAACTGTGAGATCATGACCTGAGCCGAAGTCGGACGCTCAACCGACTGAGCCACCCAGGTGCCCCCTCACTGTCTTAATTGTGGAAGTTCACTATAACTTCACAGTGAGTCTTGGTAAGTGGAGGTTGTCCCCACCCCCCAACCCCATGTTCTGTGGGTCCCTCAGATGTGTCTTGCCTATTCTTAGCCTTTGCTATCCCATGAGCATTATGGAAGACAGTCTTCTCTAGATCATCAAATTCCTGTGGAGATTTGGATTGGAATCACAGTGAATCTTACTGATCAGTTTGGTAAGAATTGACCTTTTCATTGAGCCTTTTATCTTTGGACGTGGTGTACCTCTCTCCACATACGTAGTAGACCTTCTTTAATATATTTCTATAACGTTTTACGTTTTATGCATCAGTTTATTCTTAAGAACTTTATATATTTTTTAATTGCAATTATAAATGGAATCTTTTAAATTATATTTTCTGTTTGTTGTTGTTGTATAGAAAAGTGATTTTTTTGGTATGTTGACCTCATATCCAGCCACTCTGGTAAAATCTTTTATTAACTTAATACCTTGTCTGTAACATTCTTTTGGATTCTATGTAACATCATTTGAATGTTGAGCGTTTTTACTTTCCAAACCTTACTTTCCAAACCTTCTATTTCTTGTTCTTGCATCACTGTGCGGATGAGGACTTCTAGAACAGTGTTGAGTGGAAATGGTAATGGTAGGAACACTCCTGCTTCCTGTCTGACACGAAGGGAAATTCTGTTACTGTTTCATGGTTACTAGTGATGTTTGCTGTAATTTACCTTTTATTTTATTTATTTTTTTATTAAGTTTTTTTTTCCAATTCCAATATAATTCAAATACAGTGTTATATTAGTTTCAGGTGTACAATATAGTGATTCAACAGTTCTATACATTACTCACTCAGTGCTCATCAGTATTTAAATAACTCTCATCACCTATTTCACTCATTCCCAACCCCCCCACACCCACTCCTCTGGTTACCATCAGTTGGTTCTCGGTATTTAAAAGTCTATTTTTTGTCTCTCTCTCTTTTCCTTTGTTTATTTGTTTTGTTTCTTAAATTCCACGTATGAGTGAAATCATATGGTATTTGTCTTTCTCTGACACCTATTTCACTTAGCATAATACCCTCCAGATCCATCCATGTTGTTGCAAATGCCCATTGTATATACACACCACATCTTCTATGTCCATTCATCTATCAGTGGACACTTGGGCTGCTTCCATAGCTTGGCTATTGTAAATAATACTGCAAAACTATTAGGTCAAGTAAGTTTTCTTCTAGTCCTAGTGTACAAAGAGTTTTGATCACAGGTAGATGTTAAATATTATTGGCTGCTTTTAATGCAGCTATTAAGAACAATTATATAATTCTTTCCTATAATCTGTTAATATGACGAGCTGTATTTATTTATCTTATAATGTAAGCTAATTCTGTAATCCTAGAATAAATCCAACGTGCTCCTGACATATTATCATTTTTATACATTGCTGGATTTGGCTTTTTAAGGTTTCATTTAGAAGTTTTGCATTTATGCCATGGTGATATCGGCCTCTACATTTCTTAAAATTTTTTTTAATGTGTTATTTATTTTTGAGAGAGAGAGAGAGAGAGAGAGACATGAGTGTGAGTAGGGGAGGGTAGAGAGAGAGAGGAGAGAGAGAATTCCAAGCAGGCTCCACGCTGGTAGCACAGAGCCCGATGCGGGGCTCAAACTCACAAGCCAAAGTTGGATGTGTAAGATTGAAATTATTTGTTACCTGAATATTTAATGGAATGGGTTAAATGCTACAGCCATTGGGGCCTTGTGTTTTCCTCTACTGCTTGAAGTTTTCGTGTGTTTATAAGAATACTCACATTTATATCTTCTTGAGGCCGTTTTGATACTTTTTTTTGGTCTTGTAGTTTGTCCATTTCATGTAAGTTTCCAATTTTATCATCAGGAGAGCACCATATAGCCTCTCAATAATGTTTTGATCTTTGAAACTTCCTGGTTCTGTTCTTTTCTCCTGATCCCAGGGTCCTTATCCATCAGGATTTTGTTAATGGGGTTGTTCTTTTCAAAGTACCAACTTTTCACTTTGCTGTTCATATCTTTTGCATATATGTTTCCTACCTTATTAATTTTTCTTTTATATTTATTTCCTCCTTTCTACATTCTTTGAATGTATTCTACTTTCCAGTGTTAGGTTGGCTCATTAACTTTGAGCCTTCCGTCTCTTCTATATGAGCATTTGAATGCATAGATTCCCCTCTAACTATGTTTTAGCCATGCCCTGTACATCTTAATATGTAGTATTTTATTTATCATTCAGTTGTAAATATTTTATAACTTTTATTATGTCTTACTTTTTGAGTTGTTTAGAGCTGGTTTACTAATTTCCAAACTTATAGGGAAATTTCTAGCATCTTTTTGTTACTGATTTCTAATTGAATTTTCAGTGTCTACTAAAATTAATTGTTATTTGGAGAACATGATATATATGATACTAGTCCTTTTGAAATTTTTGAGACCCAGTATTGGTTCCAGTGAATGTGGAACATGCAATATGTATTTTCTCTTCAATGGGTGCAATGTTCCAAATATGTCTTTGGGTCAAGCTTGTTAATTGTGTCCTTCAGATTTTCTCTCTCCTTATGATTTTTGTTGTTATTTGATCTACAAATAACTAAGGAAACTGTGCTTAAAAACTTATATTTATAATGGTGGATTTGTCAGTTTCTCCTTGTCTTTCTGTCAAAGCCTTCTTTTATTGACTACCTCACTTCTCGATAAATTTGTTTTCAACTTGTTCTCCTGGAACCAGAGGAAACTACAGCTTGTTCCTCATTTCATTTGTCCAGTGACCAGTTCGAGGAAGGTTGGAAGCACATCTATCATTTTCAGCAGCAGTGAGCTGTTACAAATACGTTCCATTGTGCTAATTTAGAAACATGGCCACATGCATTCATGACTCTGTGCCTTTACTTGTGCTGTTCCCTCTGCCCAGAATGCCTGTCACCATCCCTTTTCTCCACCCTTTGATCCAGGGCGAACTTTGTATCTCCCAAGATATGGTCTGTTAGGCTCGCTTCTACTCCCATGTCCTCCATGGTCACCTATGTTAGACACAGGGCTGACAGTGAATAAGTGGGCAGCAGGTATTGATTGTACTGAAATAATTTCCACCCTTAGGATCTCTTTCCTCTGAATGATTCCCTCCTCCTCCAGTCAAATGCATCCCTTAAAATTTTTAATTGGGGTGAAATTCACATAACATAAAATTAACCATTTTAAATACAATTAAGTATAATTGATCACATTCACAATGTTGTACAACCATGTCTGTCTAGTTCTAACCATGTTCACCACTCCAAAGTAAAAACCCCAGGCCCATGAACCAATCACTTCCCATTCCCTCTCTCCCCAGGCCCTGGAGGCCCTCATCTGATTTCTGTCTCCACAGATTTGCCTACTTTGGACATTTCGTGGAAATGGAATCACAGAATGTGTGACTTTAGGTCTGGCTTCTTCTACTTGGCATAATGTTTCAAATCATCCAGGTTGTACCATGTGGCAGAATATCATTCTGCTGACTAATATTCCATTGTATGGATGTGCTACCTTTTATTTACCTGTCCATCCCGTTGATGGGTATTTGGATTGGTATTTTTTCCTTTTCTCTCACTCTGCCTGCTCACCCAACGTTTTGTTTTTCACTGTCTGGGAGAGGTTCAGGTTGAAGCCAACGGAGGTGGATTTCTCTGTTGCATCTTAATCCAGACGAGCTTTTGGTGGAACAAGGGTATGGGGCATGTCAGCAGGCAGCATGACGGGTCTGTAGAAGGAAGAAGCCGCTGAACTCTGAATTATCCCAGAGCTCAGCATGGGAGGCCAGAGTACTGGGGGAGTTAATCAGCACACCAGAGCCTGGATTTCTGTGTGTGTGCTTCAGGTGAGGGGGAACCAGCTTTGGGATTTCTCCTTGGTCTCTAAACAACTGTCTCACCAGGCTGCCACGCCTTTGTCAGCCCGTGGCTTCATTCTCTCCAGGCCTTCCCTGGGCGGTGGCCGGACACTTGTACTCAGCAGCAGGAAGGACATTTGTTCCCTGGGACAGCACCCATGAGTGGCTGACATCCCTGGGGCCCTGGGCAGTGAGGTGTGAGGGACGGTGGTGCAATCACGCCGACCCCTTACATCATGGGTCTTTGCAGACTCTCCGGCTGTGATCCCCTAGGTTGGGAACAGCCAAGTGTTTAATGATCTTCTTCTGCACTAGCAATTTCAGGCTCTGTGAGCTAAAATTAGATTCCTTCCCCAGTGCCTGGGGGAGGATGGGCCAGCTCTGTCCATCCATCCTGTGCCAAAGTGCGGCTGGTGACAGCCTGTGCGGGAGAGGACTCAGGGGCGAGACTCAGAATCACCAGCTTCAGGACGCTGCCCCTTCATTCCCTTCAGCTTCTGCTGTCCTTACAGGTGGCAGAAACAATACTTTCCTGCCCGGTGTCCTCCTGAGGGTCCGCGTCTGAATCCCAGTTACTCCCCTTCCCAGACCTGTGACCCTAGGCGCATTCGCCAAAACTGAAGAATTGAAATCCCTACATCGTGGAGTTGTGCAGATTAAATAAGATAAAAAGGGCCTGGCAATAGGTTCTCCATTAATGTCAGGCCCCTTTCATCTTCATGCCCGTGCAAGACAGCAGAGAATAAATTTTAAAATGTATTTGTCTCTGGACTTCTTTATGTGATCCTCCCTTTGGTAGGGAGGAAGGTAAGAGTAGACTTTCCTTCCTGCAAAACCCAGGAGGGCCCGGCAGAACCCAGCAGGACCCAGAGGGACCCAGCCTTACTGTGAGTCACCTTGGTCACTGAAGTTTCCTCACTCCCACCCTCCAGGGTGCATCTGGGTGCTCTGTTTGTCCCTGGGTCCCCTTCCTTGTGATTGTGACCGTCAGACCCTCTAGTCAGTTGACAGGAGAGCCACTCTGCCTTTATTCCTGGCTCCCCATCTCCTGCTACTGAGGATTCATGGGAAGGAGTCTGTCCAGGCCCTCTGTCCCCTGAAGGAGCTGTTCTGTACCGAGTAGTGAAAATGGTAGTACTATTATTCTTCTTCTGCAGAACTTCTTGGATTAGAAACTCAGTAGAAACAGCCCCAGCTGCAACCGCTGTACAAAGTCACTATCAACAAGGAAAATTTATGCCTTAAAAAAAAAAAAACAAGCTCAAGTGCATTAGTCAGTGTGGGGAAATGTTCACAAGAAGGGTTTGTTCTTCAAGAAAACAGCTACAGTGGAATTATAATCAAATTTCTTAATTATTTCCATAAATCCTGGGTACATAAAAACACACAAGACCCTTTTTCAAAAAGTCCCCGTTTACAAGTGCCCTGGGTGAGGGAGGAGGTAACCTGGAGAGCCCTGCGTGTGACTGGAAGTTTCCAGAGGGAAAGCCACGAGCCGGTGCTGATGGCACACTGCCACCTCCCAGACTGGGAGCGTGAGGGGCACCTGGCCTGACGCTCGGGCCACCACTCCTGAGAGGACACCAAGAGAACTGGGGAAATGGGGAGCAGACCCGGGACCCCGGTTCAGATGATTCTGGCTGCTCCTGTGGGGGCCAAGCGGAAGGAGGCTGGTTCTCTGTGGCTTTTTCAGCGGAGCGTCTCCCTGTGTGCGGGGAGCCGTGGGAGGGCACGAATGGCAGGGAGTGCGGAGCCCGGGAGGGACCAATGTGGTGCTGGGGATGCTTTCCTCTGGCCCCCAGGGGCATCGGCGCACAGAGGGAGCCACGGGGGACATGCGAACAGCCTCGCATCTGTGGCTCTCCAGCTCTCTCCAGAAAATCAGAAAGAATTTCACACATTGTAACTGTACAGTAATTTGGAAAAACTCCATCAATGATGCTGACGCTTCCTGGCGTGCGTGTGTGCGTGCGTGTGTGTGTCACAGGGAGGGAGGAGAGAGTGGGAAAGAGACCCACACTCTGGCCTGGGTGATGAAGCACATGCCTACATGTTGGCACCTGTCACGGGTCCAGGTGTCCCCTGTTATCCCTGTGGACACCCCGGGAAGACCAACAATAGGGTCGTTGACATCTGGCTGTGATGCTGGGAGTGGTTTTAGTGCCACAGAATGTGTGATGGGGACATTAGCTGCATGTCAGGAAAACAATGGCAGTGTTTTTCTCGGGGCATAAATGTCCTGTACCGGAATCACCAGTCCTCTGTTTTCTGTTCTCCCCCTGCTGCTTGGCTCTCCAAGAAAGCCAGAGAGAGCGTCTTGTTTGAACAGTTGGCCACACATGTGCGTGATAATCCAATTCCATTAAAATGTTCATACATTCAGCAGAAAGGCACCACGCCAAATGGTCTATGTGTCGTATTAAGCCGTAATCAGAATTAAAATGCGGAATCCCAGCCTTTCCAAAATGTGCTTTCCTTTAGAAGGCGGAGTGAATGGGGTACCCTGGGGGGTTGCCTGCTCTTCTCTCAGGCCCATGAGGCTGCAGCAGAGGCCGGCTGCCAGGCTGGAGGACCCTGCCCCGGGGGCACCCGCTCCCAGGCTCAGTTTCCCTTTGTCCTCAGCACAGACCTGGGGGGAGGCACCGCTGTCTGGTCCAGGTGGAGGCTGAAGTCACAGGGCTAGGATCCAGGTCTGGGCTGTGTGCATGTGCATGTGTGTGTGTGTGTGTGCGTGCACATGCACACTGCAGAGCCCTCCTCCGCTGTCCTAGATCTCCCTTCACTGGCCCCTGCTGCCCCTTGGTGCCCTGCCGTTCTGGGTTCCTACGGGCATCTCGTCCTGCATGTGGTGACATTTACTTGTCTGAGTTGTATTCAACTTAGTATTTTGGGAGCCCATCACGTAGTGGGTGCTTAATAAATGCTTGTCGATGGATGTATATTTGGAGGCACTGTGTCAGGGATATGACTATCTTAAATATGAAAACACCGAGGCCTGCCAAGGTAAAATGCATTTCTCAAGCTCATGCTGCTACGTGGAAAAACGGGGCTTTGCCCAGACGTATCCTTGCCGCTAAATCCATGGATTTCAGTGGGCTCCGTGGCAGGACCCAAGCACTGCTGGTGTTGCTCCGGGCAAGGGAGGGGTGGAGGGGTGACCCTGTACCTGCCTCAGTGTCACTCAGAGAGACCCTCTTCTGTCTGGTGAGGTTTCCTTTGCAGAAGCAACTCTCTGCTGAGCCCAAAGCTGGAAGCCGCTGGGATGTGTCACACAGCCACCCGTGTCCTGAGTCAGGCTCCGAGTTACGCCACGGTTGATGGGATGCCGCCTTAGTGCAAACCCTGTTTGCAAACCGACTAGGGTCCTCCAGTGCAGCTGAAAGCCATTGTAGCCAGGGTAGCCAGCTGACGGGAGCAAACGGGGTCCTGCATTTGCATGCTCTGGACTGGCAAGCTGTACTTAAATGCCGTCGTGGTTTCAGAAAGCTAGGCGTCAGGGAAAGCTTTTTCTCACCGACAAACACTATGATTCCTAAATATATTACTTTCCTTTTTATTGGTCTTGTCAGTCTTTCCCCAACACTTTGGTATTAGTTTCTCTGCTCCCTTCCTTGTGTGATTAATGATCTATGGGCAAACCCTGGGATGGACCCAGAGGGCCACTCCCTGAAGAGCTGCCCTTGGCCTGAGGGGAACTCGACCCTCCCTCCTGGGGCCATAGCTCCTGCCACCAGACCTTAGGTGTGCACACCCTCCTTTGTCTGTTCCGACTTCAGATTCCCTCTCTCTGGACACAGGGGTAGGGTGGGGATTATGGAAAATTATGGAATCCTTTTATAATGTCAGCCACCCCTGCTGCATTTTATTAGATGAGATTTTTGCAGCAAGGATTCTCTTTTTTTAAAATTTCATCTTAAGCCTAGTATAGTTAACATGTGGTGTTATACAGTAAAACCTTGGATCGCGAGTAACTTGTTCTGCAAGTGTTCGGCAAGATGAACCAACATTTCTCATAAATTTTAACTTGATAAACGAGTGATGTCTTGCAATACAAGTCGTACGTGATGCTGAATGTCACGCGATCACAACCGAACCAGTGGTTCTTGAAATCCGCGTTGATAAACAAATGCTTTGGATTACAAGCATGTTTCTGGAATGAATTACGCTCGCAAACCAAGGTTTTACTGTATTAGTTTCAGGTGTACAATGTAGTGATTCAATGCTTCCGTACATCACCTGGTGCTCATCACAAGTGCCCTCCTGAACCCCCATCCCCTCTTTGACCCATCCCCCCTGCCGCCTTCTCCTCTGGGAACCATCAGCTTGTTCTCCGCAGTTAAGAGTCTGTTGGTTGGAGTGAGATGTGCCTGGCACGGGCGTTGTCTGCCACAGCAGGGGACAGGTGTAGGGGAAGAACCAAAGGGAAGAAAAACCCAAACCCAGGGGCATTTGGAGTTCTGTGGTAACAGAAGAATGCCCCTGGGGTCACCTAGAGGACCTTGGGAGCTGCAAAACCCCAGGGGGGTGCTGCTAACTCCTGCCCCTTGCTTGGAGTCTATGTGAGGGGCCTCTTTGGAGGGACTGGTGCTTTCGTGCTCTGGATGAGCCAAGGTGGCTTTGGGAGATGCAGTGCTTGCTCTAGAGTGCCTCGGAGAGCCTGCATGGTCATGTAGAGGCATCCTTGGGCCTCGGGTCAGGGTGCACATGTGGGAGCCCAAGTGCCCTTGGAGTCCAGCCACTGTGGGTGCCTGTTCCAGCTACTTTTTTTTTAATGTTCTTTATTTATGTTAGAGAGAGAGAGAGAGAGAGGGTGGGGGGAGAGGGAGAGAGCGAGCAGGGGAGAAGCAGAGAGAGAGAGAGACAGACAGACAGACAGAGAGGCAGAGAATCTGAAGCAGGTTCTGTGCTGGCAGCAGTGAGCCCGATGCGGGGCTCGAACCCACAAACCATGGGATCATGGCCTGAGCTGAAACCAAGAGTTGGACGGTTACCTGACTAAGCCACCCAGGTGCCCCTGTTCCAGCTACTTGAGTTGATAGCTTGTTTGCCCTTTTGCCTCATCGGCCTGGGTCAGGAGTGGGGACAAGCTGATTCTGAGGCTGACTATCCACAACCTGTCTCTGGGTGTCTACTCTGGGCACTAGATCCTGGCATACATATTTAATAGAAAGCTTTGGGAGGACGGATGAACCGAGAAGTAGCATAGTAGGGGTGATAAAAATGTGAACTGGGGGCACCTGAGTGGCTCAGTTGGTTGAGTGTCCAACTCTTGATTTTGGCTCAGGTCATGATCTCATGGTTTGTGGTTTTGAGCCCCACATCGGGCTTCACATTGAGCGTGGCGCCTGCTTGGGGTTCCCTCTCCCTCTGCCCTTCTCCCGCACTCATGCACTCACGCTTTCTCTCTCTCTCTCTCTCTCTCTCTCTCTCAAAAATAAGTTAAAAAAAAGAGTCTGTGAAAAAATAAGTGTGAACCGTAGCAACAGTCAGGTCACTTCAAGTCTCCTGTGAGGTACCCTGAACTCAGTGTGAAGATCATAAAAATCCCCACCTGAAACTGAAAACAGGAAATCCACAGAGACAATCAAAGAAATAAATGGTTCTTTGAGAAGATCAATAAAATTGATAAACCTTAGCTAGGCTAAGAAAGAAAGAACATACCAATTACTAATACCAGAAAAGAAAGAGGGAACATCACTGCTGATCCCATGGAATTAAAAGGATAATAAAGGAATATTAGGAGCAGCTTTATGACCACAAATTTGATAATCTAGATGAAATGAACCAAATCCTTGAATGACGCAATCTGATAAGACTCACACAAGAAGAAATAGGCACTCTGAATAGGCCTATTGCTATTAAAGAAATTGAATAAAAAATTAATAACCTTCCCAAACAGAAAACACCAGGCCCATATGGGTCCACTGGTGAATTCTACCAAACATTTAAGGAAGAAATTATACCAATTCATTACAGTCTTTGTCAAAAGATAGAAACAGAGGGACCACTTTCTAACTCATTTTATAAAAATATTCACCTTAGTGCTGCTGAGGATTGAGTGAAATGTGCATGTTACATATTGAGCGTGCGTCTGATGACGATTGAAGACACAATGAAACTTTTTAAACATAAACTTTGTTTTTTAGATCAGTTTCAGGTTTATGGAAAAGCTGTTGGGCTCATACAGTGAGTCACCGAATACCACTCTGTTTCCTCTGTTGTTAACATCCTACAACAGAATGGTGAATTTGTTATAACTGATGGACTGATACTGATACATTATCATTAGCTCAAGTTCATACTTTATCCAGATTTCCTTAGTAAAAATGTCCTTTCCTGTCCTAAGGTCCCATTCAGGACACCACGTTGCATTCACTCGTCTTGTCTCCTTAGGCTCTTAGCTGTGACAGTTTCTCAGAGTTTCCTTGGTTTTGATGACCTGGACTGTTTTGAGGAGGACTAGTCAGGGATCTTGTGAAACATCCCTCAGTTGGGATTTGCCGGCTATTTTTCTCCTGGTTACTAGGTGGACCTGTTTGGGGAGGAACCACAGGTACGGTGCCCTTCTCATCACATCATAGCAAGGGTGCCTGCTATCAATGTGACTCACCACTGTTGATGTGCCCTCGGTCACCTGGCTGAGGTGGTGTTTGCCAGGTGTCTGTGCCGTAAGTTCCTCTTTGTCACCTGCCCCCTCCATACTCTCCTCTTGGCGGCAGGGGAGTCACTCTGCAGCCTGGACTTAAGGCCCTGGGTCCCTTCTTCTGAAGGATCGGAGGCCCTACCCCTTCAGGAAGGAGTATTGACATAAATTATTTGGAATTCTTCTGCATGGGAGATTTGTCTCCTTGTTTATGTATTTATTTGTTTATCCACTCAGTCTCTTATTTGTATCCATGTGAACTTACAGATTTCCGTGTTACGCGTTGGGTGCGTGGCATTCATTGCCACTTATTTTGTTGCTCACGTTGTTCCGTCCCCGGGCCACCTTCCAGCTGTCTCCTGGGGCCACGCTGACGTATCCACATCACTGAGGAATTTTCTTAGCACTTTCTTACCTAGTACTTCTTACTTCCGGGAGGCCCCAGCTCCTCTTGTGTCATTGCTGCCCCAGCCCTAGAATCAGTCATTTCTTGGTGGGGCCCTGGTTCCTTTCACTGCAAAATGGTGTTAGGAACTCAGACCTGGTCACTCAGTCAATTTCTACCATCACGGTGACTGGACTATCACCACAGCCCCTCTTGGGTGGACTATTGCATGTGTAACTGATTCGAGTGGTTTCCGCTCTGTCCAAGACTTTTTGTAAAGGGAACTTGCGTGAATAAGTGAATCCAGGTAGGTTAACTGTGGTAGCAACCCTCAAATCTCAGGGCCTTCATGTAATAAAACCTGTATTGTTTGTTCCTTAGTCCAGAGGCTAATACAGTTTTTCTGTAAAGGGCCAGGTAGTAAATATGTTCAGCTGTGTGGGCCGTAAGTTCTCTGCCTTTGTAGCGTGAAAGCGGCCATCGACAGTACATCGACAAATGCTGTGTTCCAGTAAAACGTTGTTTACGAAACAGGTGGTGGGCCGGATCTGACTTGCAGGCTGTGGTGTGCTGACCTCTGCCCTAGTCCAATGCAGTTGTTGGCGTGGGGGCTGCACCACGCAGTCACTGAGGCTCATGGTGCCATTAAGTTCGGGGCCGAGCTCAACCTCATTGCAGGAGGGCAAATGAAGGTGGACAATCCACCAGGGAGAAATTGTTACCGACGAGGCCTAGAAGTGGCATCCATCACTTAACAGCACGTTCTGTCGGCCAGAGGTCAGTCCGGTGAGTGCACAACTGCAAAGGGGTGGGAAGTACTGTTTGGCAGCCCAGGAAGAAGAGAGGGAAAACAGTGGTGAGCATCTGCACAATGGACACCTCGGACAGGCAAGGCAATAGGCTAGGCTCTACCCGCACACAGAGACCACCCCCCCCCCCCACCCGACAGAAGCTCCTCCCACACATAGAAGCTCCTCCCACACAGAGACTCCCTCCCCACAGAAGCTCCTCCTGCACACTGAAGCTCTCTCACACACAGAGGCCCCTCCCACATATGAAAGCTCCTCTCCCCACAGAAACTCCTCCCCTACACTGAGGCTCCTCCCCCACACTGACTCCCTTCTCTTCTTGTGAGGTCCCACCTGAGGAGTCTTGAACACTTCAAAAAACGAGAGTCTGTTCTCTCTCCAGTGGCTTTGCTCGTCTCTGTGCCCAGGCTTACTGAGCTGGTACAGAGTGCGGGTGGACAGGAAAGATCCTTCTCTCCACCCGTGCCCCTGGGTAGGCTGTATCTCCGCTAACATTTGTAAAAGGCTCTTTGGAAAGGTTGTGGACAGGTATCCCCTGTTTGTGTCTCTGCCCTGATTTCTATTCTAGTGACTATTAATTGCCTACCAAATGAAAGCTCAGCATTTGTAATTAGGCTGGAAAATTCTACATAACATTTTTGACTGTGTGCTGGGGCAAGGAGGGAGCATGTGTTAATGGCATTGAACTAAGCCACACCTCCTCCCCTAGCCTGCTGATTAACCCCAGGTTCACTTGGGGCTGTCTGGTACTCGGCTAATCAATGAAGTCGCTGGCTCTCTTTGCATTTACATCCTGACTTGACTCTTAGCCAAGGGCTGCTGGCTTTGGTTCCAAAATGCTTTCTGTGCTCAAAGAGGGTACCTCTCTGCTTTGCCACTTCTACAAAGAGAGGTGGCTCCCTGAGTGGGCAGGGAGGGTGTTCCTTAAAGAGGCAAAGGGAAAGGGTCCTGCAGAGGAGCCAGGGTGCAGGGGGCTCCCTGCAGTTATTTTGGAGCACGCAGGAGGAAGCTCCTCTCGGTTTCCTCATAAGAAGTCTTGCCACAATTCAGCTCCACGGGTCATGGTGCTGTGTCAAGAATCCTAACCTTGGAGGTTTCTTTGGTTCGTGTTGTAGTAATCTTTTAAAAACACAATTGGACTGCAAGCATCCATTTTCAGCCCCAGTAGGTTGCTTGGCTTTGTCTGTGGAAGTGCTCTCCAGCATGCTGGCTGAGTGGACAGGTGTGACTAGACGACCAACCTTGAGTTCTTTCTAGAACAGTTGAGGAAAGAGTAAAGGAAGGTGCCCTAAGTGAGGAACACCTGTGCTGTAGCCTCAGGGTATCTTCATGACCAAGGCCAGGCATTTCTGTGTCCCTCTGTGGCCACTGCTCCCAGGTATGTGGAAGAAAAAATGACAGTATGGATATTACCTTGTGCATCGCAGGTGCTTAATTCACCCATCCAGGAAAAAGGGGGCTCATAACAATGCAAAATAGAGATATAACGGTTGTGAATATGCACGAAGTAACATAGAAACCATCACTATAAAGCAGAAAGTACAAAGAAACAAGGATACTTAGATAGAAACATGCTAATAATGGGAGATTTTAACATAACCACACTCAGCACAGTACAGATCAAGTGAACAAAAACAACATAATTAATGAAGCAGATCTTATGGAGGTATGTATATATATGTGTGAGTTTTTGCTATCGTGATATAGACTATACTTTTTTCTTAAGTGCATATGGAACATCTGCAAACAATGTGTCATATATTACGTTGCAAAGAAAACTTCAGTGCATCCTATAAAGTAGAATATCACAATACTTTGATCACAATGCACTAAAACTGGACATTAACACAAAGCAAAACCTAAAGGCCCTTTCATCTGGAAGTTTTAAAAACTTTCTATTGAATAAGCAAGTGGGAAAATAATACATTGAAAATAAAAAAGAAATAATGATAATGAACAGACTACCTAGCAGAATTTATAGGATACGCTTAGATCAGATGAAAAGTCATATCCCCAAACACTTTTTTAATCAATAAAAAAGAGAAATGAACTGAATTCTCAGTTCAAAATCTAGGAAAAGAATCACAAAGTAAAGAAAAAGAAAGCACAAGAAAGAAAATAATAAAGCACAGAACAGAGAAATAGTAGAGGTAATTAATAACTCAAAAATATAGTTGGAAATATTCACAAAGTGGACAAAACAGTTGCCAACAATAAAAAATGGGGAGAAGGCACAAATGTACAAAATAAGAAACGAAAAGGGGGGCATAGCATTGAAATAGAAGCAACTGAGTCCATTATGAGACTTTTGCAGACCCCTATAAAAATAAATATGGAAACCTAGGTAAAGTACCAAAATTAGCTCTTTCTGTTCCATGAAGCTTAACTAAACCAATTTTCATAAAATATCCAGAGAGGATCACTCAAGAACTACTCCACCATAAAAATACCAGACCTATATGCTCCTCTCTGTGCCATAGGGGAATTCTACCAAACTTCCAAAAAACTAGATATTCTCCATTCTTTTTGAATTGTTTCAGAGTATTGAAAATAAAGGCATACATTCTAGGGATTTTTTTTGAAAGCAAGTATAACATTGATACTTAAATTTTTCAAAAGCAAGTAAAAAACATGAAATTACAGAACAGTATCACTTATGAATATAGAAGCAAAAGTGCTAGACAAAGTATTCGTAAACTGAACCCCGTACAACATTAAGAAATCGATACACCATGAACAAATGGTATTTTATTTTCAGGAATGCAAGGTTGGTTCAACATGAGGAAATCTATTGATATAATAATACGCATAAGGGGAAAAATCATATGATTATCTCCATAGATGCTGAAAAACCTTTTCTAGCATTCAACACCCATTGCCTTATGTATCACTTAAGAAAACAAGGATAGATGGATACTTCTTAACAGGGTAAAATATTTTATAGACCTGAATTCGATAGTTGGCATCTTATTTGATGGGGAAACACTAGAAGCATTTCCACAAAGATCAGTATCAAGGCAAGGATGCCCATTATCTCCACTGCTATCACACAGTTGTACTGTAGGTATTAGAAATTGGATAAGAGGAACCAATTAGAGGCATGGGTTTTGGAAAGGAAGAATCAGAATTATTTTAGCTTGCACATAATATGATAATATACTGGGAAAGCCCTCTAGAGAGTCAGTAGTCAAAGTAAATCAAATGATAAAATCACTCAGGTAGCAGGATGAAAAGTTGACATATAGAAATCAATAGCTTTTTTATACGTAAATAAGAAGCAGTTAGAAGACACAATAGCAACAGAGAGGACAAAATACTTAGAAATAAACTTAGCAAGAAGGGGCAAAGCCTCCATCAGGAACACTTTAAAACACTTTGGAAAGACACAAAAGTAGCTTTGAGCAAACAGAAAGGCATCCTGTGGACTTGGGTGCGATGACTTCACATCGTAAAAAAGCCAGTTTTTTCAAAGTTAATTTATGACTTGACCCAATCCCAGTGAAAACACCAATAAGCTTTTTTTTATAGAGCTAGACAGTTGATGCTCCAGTTCATATGAAAAAGCAAACATGCAATACCCATGAAAATCTTGAAAAATAAAAGCTACTAGGGGGAATAGCTCTGCCACACATTAAAATGAACTATAAAGCCTCTATAATTAAACTAGTGTGGTACTGTTGTGCGAGCAGGTGAAACAGTGGTAGAACTGAAAGCCGAGTCCAGAAGTAGAGCCCTCAACACAGAGCAATTTAGTATTGGTAAAGGTGGCAACTCACATCATGGGAGCAGACAAAGTTCAGTGCATTGTGCTGGGACTACTGGCTAGCTCCTTGGAAAAAGAGAAGATTAGATGTCTGTCTCACACTGTACACAAGAACAAACTCCAAATGGGATCTGAGATCCAAATATAAAAAATGAAATTGTGAAAGTACTGCAGGAAAACCTGAGCAAATTTCCCAATAACATGGGCTGGTAGGGAAAGGCTTTCTGACTACGGCTCAACTTCTAGATTTACTAGAAGAGATTGAAACATCTGATTATGTAAACCTGGATGCTTTTGACATGCCCCAACCCCCAAATCAGACCACCATCAGCAGAGTCAAAATGTAAATGACCAAGTGCGAGAAAACATTTACAACATACATCAGATTGTATAGGGTTAATATCTTGACTATAGAAAGAGCTGTTACAACTGGGGAAAGGGGAACGAACGTGAGAGAAAAATGGGCAGGAGATGTGAAAAGATAACTCGTAGATACAGAGAGCTGATTCGTGGTTGTCAGAGGCGGGCGTGGGCGGCGGGGAAATGGGCGAACTGAGTTTCTGTGAGTTTTGTTGTTGTTCTAGTTTAAATTGAATTTTAAGAAATTGGAAAAAGATAATTCACATAAAAGAATGCAGGTGGCCTTGAAACATATGACAAGATGTTCAACTTCACTTATAATTAGAGAAATACAAATTAAACGGACTCCGAGAAACCATTTTTCACCCGTCAATTTGGCAAACGAGAAAAAACTCAACCACACATCTGTTGGCAAAGCTGTGGGGGAACGAGCCCTCACATGTATTGCTGTGGGGATGAAAATGGGTACAGCCCTGTCGAAGGGGAATTTGGCAGTATTTACACCACTACCCATGCATTTACATCTTGACCCAGACATCCTACTTCTTCATTTAAATTATTATTATTATTTTTAATGTTTATTTTTGAGAGAGAGAGCGCGTGAGAGACAGAGCGTAAGCGGGGGAGGGGCAGAGAGAGAGGGAGACACAGAATCAGAAGCAGGCTCCAGGCTCTGAGCTGTCAGCACAGAGCCCGACATGGGCCTCGAACTAACAAACTAGGAGATCGTGACTTGAGCCCAAGTCGCACGCTCAATCGACTGAGCCACCCAAGTGCTCTGAAGACATCCTACTTCTAAGAGTTAACCCTGAAGATATACCTCAAAAGAATGAAAATACTCATGCATAAGATTATTCATTCCAGAATTATTTGTAATTGCAAGATACTGGCAGCAGTCTGATGTCCAAACATGAAGGAGTGGTTGAATAATCATTGGTATGTACATACAATGGAGACTATGCACTTGTCAAAGGAAAGAGGAAGGTATCTGTCAACTGACTTGGGGGACTTCCAGGATATAGTGGTAAGTGATGAAACCAAGTGAGGAAGAGTGTCTTTATGAGGGGTGGGAGCAGCGATTGAATGCAGATGAACACAAGAGTACTTGTGGGGGGGGTGATAGAGTGATATGAAACTGGATGGTGGTGATAGTTGCACACTATATACTTTTGTTAAAAGTCACGAGACTGTACAACTACAGCGAGTGAATTTTATGGTATAAAAAATATACCTAAACAAAGCCACTAAAAGAACACTCTGCATATGCTACTACTGGGTAATGAAGGTCAAACAAGAAAATATATACATATCCATGTGCTTTGGCAAAAAATAATTCTAGGAAGGGTGAACAAGCATCTGATGAGATTGATTACCTAGGCAGGTGGTTGGCCCGGGGTTGTAATGATAGGTGGATGGCAGAGGGACAGAAGGGAGGAGAGATGAGATTCTCAGAGATATATTTTATCTACTTGTGACATTGATAAACATGTCAATATTTCACATGGATAATAAACCATACTGAAGGTGAGGAAACTCCCCAAGTGACTTTTGGATTCAGTATTTTGACCAAATGCCCTGAGGCTAATAACAAAAAATAAATGTAAATAAGTATATTGTTACTCTAATTGGGAGGTTTGTTTCTTAAGGTCATGTGGATTAGCAGTTCTGAAATTATTTATATTCAAGATATAGGAACTATGTAAATGTATTGGGAGTAATGGGAGGCACTTTTCTCCAAGTCAGTGAAGGAGGTTACTCACATAGAAGGGTGGATGGCGACATTAGTCCTGTGGTGTTGGACTGGAATAGGAGGGGTCCATATGAACATGTACATACATAGACAGAGCTACCTAACAATATAGATGGATGTAACGATGTAGCTGTCTGCTGAGAACCCCTAAAAGCAGTGACACCTCAGTAACAAATCTAGCCCCCGATCTGGTTTTCTAAATAACTTCTCTACTAAAAGATGCCAGAAATCTTTGGAAATATGGTTAATTCCAGTGCTGGGGCAGATAGTACACAATGAGCCTGAACAGTCTGGACCAGAAAGTAAGAAAGTGCTCAAAGAACGATGGAGATGTGGTAAAAGACATATGAGCCAGACTCTCAGGGGTCAAATCTGGGGCAAATGAGCAAATTATCATCAAATACATACAAGTAAAGAAGTAGAGAAGAAAGAAAAGTATTTCTTTATTGTAAATTGCTAGTGTAGAAGGAATTTATGAAGTCCCAACATATCCACAAAACTCTCATTAATTTCAAAGGGAAAATTCTAATTTTACAGTGGAGAAATATAGCAGACCCTACCTTAGTCAAGTGATCAAAGTTAACGTCACTAATAATGGGACAGTAGCCATCCTGTGGATGTCCTCTGGATATGATGCACTGAGGAGGACACAGCATCATTTCTGTGGTCTTTCTGCCAAAAAGGTACAACCTGGATCTTATGAGGAAATAGCAGGCAGACTGAAATCGAAGGACTTCTGCAGAATAATTGGGCAGTACTCTAAAATGTCAAGGTCACAAAAGAAAAAACCCAGAGGAACTGATACAGATTAAAGAAGGACTAACAGAGATAAAAGTAGATGTTAGTGTGATACTGGACTGGATCCTGAACCAGATGAAGTTTTGTTCTTTTCTTTTGCTCTACAGGACATAGAGGACAGTTGACATTTGAAGGCCTGTAGATGAGATAATAGTTTTGTGCCAATGTTGATGTTCTGATTTCTAGGAAATACACAATAAAGTATTTAGAGGTAAAGGGGCATTGTGGCTTCATCTTACTCTCCCACAGTTCAGAAATTGTGCGTGCGTGCGTGCGTGTGTGTGTGTGTGTGTGTGTCTACAAAGAGTGAGAGCGAGAAAGAGAGGGAAAGCAGATGAGGTATATGTTAACATTTTGGGTATCTGGGTAAAGGATAAACATGGATGTTCTATTTTTGCAAATTTTCTGTAGGTCTTAAAATGTTTCAAAGTAAACATCAATAAAAATGTGTTCGAAATATGCCTTCCCTGCTAGTGATGGAGAATTAAATGAGATAATACATGTAAGTGCTTACTGCTGGGCCTCAGACACAGAATCACCAAGGACATGTTAGCTCTTACTATCACGATGGCAGTGCCGCTCAGAGGCTGACCTTTGTCACTGGCAGATGGCGGATAACAGCCTCACTTATGGCTCAATACCCACCCACCGTGTGACTACAAGTTGGTAGTACCTACTTAAGCCATCATTTTGGGGGAGCTATCTTCCTGATAGACCTACTTTAGAATAAGGCTAAGTCATTCATTATTTAATTTATTCACTATAAACATCAATCATTGAAAATGAGGTAGCAGGCACCATTCCTTGCAAGAAGCCAGCTCCTGGGGGGAATGAACACTGCAGTTTGAAAGAAAGAAATACACAAAAGAACACAGTGGAGAAACACAACTTGGTACATATTTCCTGGTAGCCATATTGAGAGTCTCCCTGTTGGGTATAATTTGGGATTATTCCTGGTGGGCGTATTCAGAGTTTCCTTGGTGGGTATACTCAGAAGTCTCCCTGGTGGGTATATTTAGAGACTCCTTGGTGAGTATATTGCAAGTCTCCCTAATGGGTGTATTCAGGAGTGTTCCTGGTGGGGGTATTGAGAATCTCCCTGATGGGGGTATTCAGACGTCTCCCTGGTGGGGGTATTCAGGCATCTCCCTGGTGGGGGTATTCAGACGTCTCCCTGCTGGAGGTATTCAGTCGTCTCCCTGGTGGGGGTATTCAGGCATCTCCCTGGTGGGGGTATTCAGTCGTCTCCCTGCTGGAGGTATTCAGTCGTCTCCCTGGTGGGGGTATTCAGGTATCTCCCTTGTAGGGGTATTCACGAGTCTTCCTGGGGAATTTATTCTAGTGGATCTGGGAGGAGGAATGGAGGTGCTCCCCTGGGAGAGAAGAATGTAGGACAGTGGGTAGAGCTGTGCTTGGGACAGTTTGGGAGAGAGGCTGGAGCACCGGGTAGGAGGAGTGCAGGGAGGGAGGAGCGCTTGGGGCATTGGAGCTGACTTTGGAGATGACTCTGGGTTTTCAGGTGAGGAACGTGGGCTAGGGTGGGGGTCCCAAATCTAGGAACCTGACAGTTGCCGGCCTCTGGAGAAGTTCACACTGGTCAATGGCAAAATGCAGGAAATTACGGCAACGTGGTGTGTGACCAATGATATTGGGAATGGTTGCCAACTTCCCTTTCTTGGGAAGGACAGTCTTTTATGTTCAAGCTCATTTTTTTAACATAAAATATGCCTTCTTTTGTGAATAATACTGAAAGCAGATGGCAATTGTTTTAGTGTCCTTACTCGGCAAAATAAAAAGTTGTCAGTCCTCGATTTGTATCTGCATTACATTTTAAAAAACTGGATCATAAAATTGAAACATCTGGGAACCTGGGCACCTAGATTTCCTAAATAGGGTTTCCTGGCACTTTCCAGTTTAAAAAATGTATTTATTATTGTTGTCATAAGATATTTTAAACATATAGAAAATTACAGAGAATAAGAGGAACATTGGTTCACCTGCCCTCTGGATTTCAGGAAAGCCCACACTCCTTTGTATCAGCAGTGTTTTTGCCATTTTTATTGTCATTGATGGTTTGTTTACCTGCTCCTTCCCTCCTACAATCCATTGATGTGATACACTCAGAGGCAGGGGTCTTCCAGATCTTATCCAGGCACATGCCATTCGGTGCAGCTCTTTTCACAGTTCTTTGGGAGCTATTTTTTTGAAGCGACCGTTTTGATGCAGGGATGTTTGGACCACACCTAAAATAAACCGTTACAGCTTTAAAACATTGTGGTAAAACCTGCATACCAAAACATTGCCATCTTAACCATTTTCGCATGTACAATTCAGTGGCATTAAGTACATTCACGTTACTGTGCAACCGTCACCAACATTTATCTACAGAATGGCCTCATCTTCCCCAGATGAAACTCTGTCCCCATTAAATGCTGCTGGGTCGTTCCCCTGCCCCAGCGCCTGGCACTCACCCTCCTGCTCTTCTTGTCTCTATGACTTTGGCTACTCTATGTGCCTCTTATAAGCAAGATCACACAGCATTTGTCATTTTGCGTCTGGCTTATTTCACTTAGCATAATGTCTTCAAGTTTTGTCCATGTTGTAGCACGTGCCAGAATTTCCTTCCTTTTTAAGGTTGATGCTCCATTGTATGCACATGGCCCGTTTTGTTAACCCATTCATCTGTCTATGGAAATCTGGGTTGTTTCTACCTTTTGGCTATTTTGAATAATGCTGCTGTGCACATGGGTGTGCAAATACTTCTTCAAGTGCCTGCTTTTAGTTTTGGGGGGGGGGAGGTATACGCCCAGAAGTGGAATTCCTAGATCATATGATAATTCTACATTTACTTTTTGGAGGAACCACCATACTCTTTTCCACAACAGGTGCACCATTTTGCTTTCCCACCAACGGTGCCCAGGGGTTCCAATTTTTCCACTGGTTATGTTCCTGTTTTAATAGTGATAGCCAACCTAGTGGGTGTAAAGTGGTATCGAGCCAGTACACCTTAAACTTTATATTTTTATTACCAAATAATATGCAAAACAGATGTCCACCTTCTGTCCCTGACTCTCGTCCTCTCAGGACCGTCATCCTCCCCACCATCGCTCATTGTGGTTGTCTTGTGCTCAAGTCTGTACGTGAAAGAGTAATCTTTGCGGTATGCGTCTTAGGAAATTCTGGAGAAACCGTAAATGCCCATTAGTAAAGGAAAGGTTAATATATGCCACAAGCAAATCATGAACGCCTATGCAGCAATGAAAAAGAATGAGTTGTATCTGCGAGTCTGACATAGAATGAGGTCTATGATGTATTGTTAAGGGAAAAAAGCAAGCCAGAGGATAACATACGAAAAACGACACATGTGAGTGGCTCTGTGTGGAAGTGTGTATGATTGTGTATATGTGTGTAAGATGCATTGTATGTGGTATAAATTATTCTTATATTTGTATCCATAAGTGACAGGTAATAGAAATATATATATGCTTTTTATATGCACACACTTAGAAAGTTCTGGGGAGATATGTATGAGGTTGTTGACCATGATTACCTCTGGGAATTAGACTGAAGTTGGGGGGAGGATTTCAGATATCAGACGTTATTTGTCATACTTCCAATTGTTTGAGTATCTTGCTTTCTTTTCTTTTTTTTTTTTTTATAAGAATGTATTACTTTTGTAATTTAAAATTAGGAAGAAAGCGGAAAAAAAAAAACACAAATACAGTGACCCTGAGGTGCAATTCATGAAGCACAAACCGTCAATCATGGTACTGCATATATTTAGGTCCACATAACAGTGAAGGTCAACGTTATTCACGTGCTTACTGAGCCAGGTTCCGTTCTGTGCAGTTAGATGCACTCACTCGTTTATCCTCACTGAGTCCTAGGATGAAGGTTGTCCATGTTTTCCACATGTGCAAAGAAGCTCAGAGAGGTGAAATCACTTACCTAAAGTTGCATAGGTAGTGAGTGGCACCTAATTCTTTGATGGCAAGACAGTTTTCTCTAGATAGGTACACAGGTGATTTTTAAAAGTCTGGATTTTAACTTCTGATTTATCTTTTTAAAGTAAGGAGATGCCACATATTGTCCTTGTAAGAGTCAAGAACCATTTGGGTCCACTTTTTGTTTGTTTGTTTTGTTTTGTTTGTTTGTTTTTGTTTTTGCTTTGGCTTCATTCAAACACAGCTCTGTTCTTCAGAGCCCTTGATCATTTTGAGTTCAGTATGTAAAAAGGGTATCAGCAACTTGTCAGCAGCCTCCATCAGAAACAAAAGGTTCTGTGTTTCTATTTTATTTATTTATTTTTTATTTTTTTTTTCACTCTGTATAATTTTAATACTTTTTTTTTTTATTTATTTTTTTTTTCTGAAATTTATTGACAAATTGGTTTCCATACAACACCCAGTGCTCATCCCAAAAGGTGCCCTCCTCAATACCCATCACCCACCCTCTCCTCCCTCCCACCCCCCATCAACCCTCAGTTTGTTCTCAGTTTTTAACAGTCTCTTATGCTTTGGCTCTCTCCCATTCTAACCTCTTTTTTTTTTTTTTTTCCTTCCCCTCCCCCATGGGTTCCTGTTAAGTTTCTCAGGATCCACATAAGAGTGAAACCATATGGTATCTGTCTTTCTCTGTATGGCTTATTTCACTTAGCATCACACTCTCCAGTTCCATCCACGTTGCTACAAAAGGCCATATTTCATTTTTTCTCATTGCCACGTAATATTCCATTGTGTATATAAACCACAATTTCTTTATCCATTCATCAGTTGATGGACATTTAGGCTCTTTCCATAATTTGGCTATTGTTGAGAGTGCTGCTATGAACATTGGGGTACAAGTGGCCCTATGCATCAGTGCTCCTGTATCCCTTGGATAAATTCCTAGCAGTGCTATTGCTGGGTCATAGGGTAGGTCTATTTTTAATTTTCTGAGGAACCTCCACACTGCTTTCCAGAGCGGCTGCACCAGTTTGCATTCCCACCAACAGTGCAAGAGGGTTCCCGTTTCTCCACATCCTCTCCAGCATCTATAGTCTCCTGATTTGTTCATTTTGGCCACTCTGACTGGCGTGAGGTGATACCTGAGTGTGGTTTTGATTTGTATTTCCCTGATAAGGAGCGACGCTGAACATCTTTTCATGTGCCTGTTGGCCATCCGGATGT
Organism: Prionailurus bengalensis; assembly: GCF_016509475.1. Lineage (NCBI taxonomy): Eukaryota > Metazoa > Chordata > Mammalia > Carnivora > Felidae > Prionailurus > Prionailurus bengalensis. The sequence continues at coordinate 4,865,877 of NC_057345.1, forward strand.
CTTCTTTAGAGAAGTGTCTATTCATGTTTTCTGCCCATTTCTTCACTGGGTTATTTGTTTTTCGGGTGTGGAGTTTGGTGAGCTCTTTATAGATTTTGGATACTAGCCCTTTGTCCGATATGTCATTTGCGAATATCTTTTCCCATTCCGTTGGTTGCCTTTTAGTTTTGTTGGTTGTTTCCTTTGCTGTGCAGAAGCTTTTTATCTTCATAAGGTCCCAGTAATTCACTTTTGCTTTTAATTCCCTTGCCTTTGGGGATGTGTCGAGTAAGAGATTGCTACGGCTGAGGTCAGAGAGGTCTTTTCCTGCTTTCTCCTCTAAGGTTTTGATGGTTTCCTGTCTCACATTTAGGTCCTTTATCCATTTTGAGTTTATTTTTGTGAATGGTGTGAGAAAGTGGTCTAGTTTCAACCTTCTGCATGTTGCTGTCCAGTTCTCCCAGCACCATTTGTTAAAGAGGCTGTCTTTTTTCCATTGGATGTTCTTTCCTGCTTTGTCAAAGATGAGTTGGCCATACGTTTGTGGGTCTAGTTCTGGGGTTTCTATTCTATTCCATTGGTCTATGTGTCTGTTTTGGTGCCAATACCATGCTGTCTTGATGATGACAGCTTTGTAGTAGAGGCTAAAGTCTGGGATTGTGATGCCTCCTGCTTTGGTCTTCTTCTTCAAAATTCCTATGGCTATTCGGGGCCTTTTGTGGTTCCATATGAATTTTAGGATTGCTTGTTCTAGTTTCGAGAAGAATGCTGGTGCAATTTTGATTGGGATTGCATTGAATGTGTAGATAGCTTTGGGTAGTATTGACATTTTGACAATATTTATTTTTCCAATCCATGAGCAGGGAATGTCTTTCCATTTCTTTAAATCTTCTTCAATTTCCTTCAGAAGCTTTCTATAGTTTTCAGCATACAGATCCTTTACATCTTTGGTTAGATTTATTCCTAGGTATTTTATGCTTCTTGGTGCAATTGTGAATGGGATCAGTTTCTTTATTTGTCTTTCTGTTGCTTCATTGTTAGTGTATAAGAATGCAACTGATTTCTGTACATTGATTTTGTATCCTGCAACTTTGCTGAATTCCTGTATCAGTTCTAGCAGACTTTTGGTGGAGTCTATCGGATTTTCCATGTATAATATCATGTCATCTGCAAAAAGCGAAAGCTTGACTTCATCTTTGCCAATTTTGATGCCTTTGATTTCCTTTTGTTGTCTGATTGCTGATGCTAGAACTTCCAGCACTATGTTAAACAGCAGCGGTGAGAGTGGGCATCCTTGTCGTGTTCCTGATCTCAGGGAAAAAGCTTTCAGTTTTTCCCCGTTGAGGATGATGTTAGCTGTGGGCTTTTCATAAATGGCTTTTATGATCTTTAAGTATGTTCCTTCTATCCCGACTTTCTCAAGGGTTTTTATTAAGAAAGGGTGCTGGATTTTGTCGAAGGCCTTTTCTGCATCGATTGACAGGATCATATGGTTCTTCTCTCTTTTTTTGTTAATGTGATGTATCACGTTGATTGATTTGCGAATGTTGAACCAGCCCTGCATCCCAGGAATGAATCCCACTTGATCATGGTGAATAATTCTTTTTATATGCCGTTGAATTCGATTTGCTAGTATCTTATTGAGAATTTTTGCATCCATATTCATCAGGGATATTGGCCTGTAGTTCTCTTTTTTTACTGGGTCTCTGTCTGGTTTAGGAATCAAAGTAATACTGGCTTCATAGAATGAGTCTGGAAGTTTTCCTTCCCTTTCTATTTCTTGGAATAGCTTGAGAAGGATAGGTATTATCTCTGCTTTAAACGTCTGGTAGAACTCCCCTGGGAAGCCATCTGGTCCTGGACTCTTATTTGTTGGGAGATTTTTGATAACCGATTCAATTTCTTCGCTGGTTATGGGTCTGTTCAAGCTTTCTATTTCCTCCTGATTGAGTTTTGGAAGCGTGTGGGTGTTCAGGAATTCGTCCATTTCTTCCAGGTTGTCCAATTTGTTGGCATATAAGTTTTCATAGTATTCCCTGATAATTGTTTGTATCTCTGAGGGATTGGTTGTAATAATTCCATTTTCATTCATGATTTTATCTATTTGGGTCATCTCCCTTTTCTTTTTGAGAAGCCTGGCTAGAGGTTTGTCTATTTTGTTTATTTTTTCAAAAAACCAACTCTTGGTTTCGTTGATCTGCTCTACAGTTTTTTTAGTTTCTATATTGTTTATTTCTGCTCTGATCTTTATTATTTCTCTTCTTCTGCTGGGCTTAGGCTGCCTTTGCTGTTCTGCTTCTAGTTCCTTTAGGTGTGCTGTTAGATTTTGTATTTGGGATTTTTCTTGTTTCTTGAGATATGCCTGGATTGCAATGTATTTTCCTCTCAGGACTGCCTTTGCTGCGTCCCAAAGCGTTTGGATTGTTGTATTTTCATTTTCGTTTGTTTCCATATATTTTTTAATTTCTTCTCTGATTGCCTGGTTGACCCACTCATTCGTTAGTAGGGTGTTCTTTAACCTCCATGCTTTTGGAGGTTTTCCAGACTTTTTCCTGTGGTTGATTTCAAGCTTCATGGCATTGTGGTCTGAAAGTAAGCATGGTATAATTTCAATTCTTGTAAACTTATGAAGGACTGTTTTGTGACCCAGTATATGATCTATCTTGGAGAATGTTCCATGTGCACTCGAGAAGAAAGTATATTCTGTTGCTTTGGGATGCAGAGTTCTAAATATATCTGTCAAGTCCATCTCATCCAATGTCTCATTCAGGGCCCTTGTTTCTTTATTGACCGTGTGTCTAGATGATCTATCCATTTCTGTAAGTGGTGTATTAAAGTCCCCTGCAATTACCACATTCTTATCAATAAGGTTGCTTATGTTTATGAGTAATTGTTTTATATATTTGGGGGCTCCGGTATTCGGTGCATAGACATTTATAATTGTTAGCTCTTCCTGATGGATAGACCCTGTAACTATTATATAATGTCCTTCTTCATCTCTTGTTACAGCCTTTAATTTAAAGTCTAGTTTGTCTGATATAAGTATGGCTACTCCAGCTTTCTTTTGGCTTCCAGTCGCATGATAAATAGTTCTCCATCCCCTCACTCTCAATCTAAAGGTGTCCTCAGGTCTAAAATGAGTCTCTTGTAGACAGCAAATAGATGGGTCTTGTTTTTTTATCCATTCTGATACCCTATGTCTTTTGGTTGGCGCATTTAATCCATTTACATTCAGTGTTATTATAGAAAGATACGGGTTTAGAGTCATTGTGATGTCTGTATGTTTTATGCTTATAGTGATGTCTCTGGGACTTTGTCTCACAGGGTCCCCCTTAGGATCTCTTGTAGGCCTGGTTTAGTGGTGACAAATTCCTTCAGTTTTTGTTTGTTTGGGAAGACCTTTATCTCTCCTTCTATTCTAAATGACAGACTTGCTGGATAAAGGATTCTTGGCTGCATATTTTTTCTGTCTAGCACCCTGAAAATCTCTTGCCAATTCTTTCTGGCCTGCCAAGTTTCAAAAGAGAGATCAGTCACGAGTCTTATAGGTCTCCCTTTATATGTGAGGGCACGTTTACCCCTTGCTGCTTTCAGAATTTTCTCTTTATCCTTGTATTTTGCCAGTTTCACTATGATATGTCGTGCAGAAGATCGATTCAAGTTACGTCTGAAGGGAGTTCTCTGTGCCTCTTGGATTTCAATGCCTTTTTCCTTCCCCAGTTCAGGGAAGTTCTCAGCTATGTACCCCTTCAGCACCTTTCCCTCTCTCTTCCTCCTCTGGGATACCAATTATGCGTATATTATTTCTTTTTAGTGTATCACTTAATTCTCTAATTTTCCCCTCATACTCCTGGATTTTTTTTTATCTCTCTTTTTCTCAGCTTCCTCTTTTTCCATAACTTTATCTTCTAGTTCACCTATTCTCTCCTCTGCCTCTTCAAGCCGAGCTGTGGTGGTTTCCATTTTGTTATGCATTTCGTTTAAAGCGTTTTTCAGCTCCTCGTGACTGTTCCTTAGTCCCTTGATCTCTGTAGCAAGAGATTCTCTGCTGTCCTGTATACTGTTTTCAAGCCCAGCGATTAATTTTATGACTATTATTCTAAATTCACTTTCTGTTATATTATTTAAATCCTTTTTGATCAGCTCATTAGCTGTTGTTATTTCCTGGAGATTCTTCTGAGGGGAGTTCTTCCGCTTGGTCATTTTGGATAGTCCCTGGCGTGGTGAGGACCTGCAGGGCACTTCCCCTGTGCTGTGGTGTATACCTGGAGTTGGTGGGCGGGGCCGCAGTCAGACCTGATGTCTGCCCCCAGCCCACCGCTGGGGCCACAGTCAGACTGGTGTGTGCCTTCTCTTCCCCTCTCCTAGGGGCGGGATTCACTGTGGGGTGGTGTGGCTCGTCTGGGCTACTTGCACCCTGCCAGGCTTGTGATGCTGGGGATCTGGCGTATTAGCTGGGGTGGGTAGGCAAGGTGCACGGGGGCAGGAGGGGCAGGCTTAGATCGCTTCTCCTTAGGTGATCCACTTCAGGAGGGGCCCTGTGGCAGCGGGAGGGAGTCAGCTCCGCTGCCGGAGGTTTGGCTCCGCAGAAGCGCAGAGTTGGGTGTTTGCGCGGAGCGAGCAAGTTCCCTGGCAGGAACCGGTTCCCTTTGGGATTTCGGCTGGGGGATGGGCGGGGGAAATGGCGCTGGCGAGCGCCTTTGTTCCCCACCAAACTGAGCTCTGTTGTCAGGGGGCTCAGCAGCTCTCCCTCCCTTTGTCCTCCAGCCTTCCCGCTTTCCGAGCAGAGCTGTTAATTTCGGACCTCCCAGACGCTAAGTCGCGCTTGCTGTCGGAACACAGTCCGCCCGGCCCCTCCGCTTTTGCAAGCCCGACTCGGGGGGCTCTGCTTGGCCGGCGAGCCGCCCCTCCGCCCCGGCTCCCTCCCACCAGTCCGTGGAGCGCGCACCGCCTCGCCGCCCTTCCTACCCTCTTCCGTGGGCCTCTCGTCTGCGTTTGGCTCCGGCGACTCTGTTCTGCTAATCCTCTGGCGGTTTTCTGGGTTATTTAGGCAGGTGTAGATGGAATCTAAGTGATCAGCAGGACGTGTGGTGAGCCCAGCGTCCTCCTAAGCCGCCATCTTGCCGCAACTCCTGTGTTTCTATTTTAAATAAGAAGAATACCAGGTAGGGCCACTCATACCTAACTGTGAGTAGATAGTTGACAGGTTATTGTAAGTTGCTAGTGAATGGGGCGCCTGGGTGGCTCAGTCGGTTGAGCATCCAACTCTTGATCAGGTCATGATCCCACAGTCATGGGATCGGGCCTCGAGTCGGGCTCCACACTGAGCATGATATTCTCTCTCTCTCTCTCTCTCTCTCTCTCTCTCTCTCTCTTCTTCTGCCCCTCTCCCACTGCCACCCTCTCTGTCTCTCTCTCTGTCTCTGTCTGTCTCTCTCTCATTACCAGTGAAGTCTCTAATTCTGGATAGAAGTGTCTCATTAGTTTACCTCTGCATAACCACCTTGTATAAACTGTTCCTATAGCCTAAGTGGCGGGTATAGCATCCCACCGTGCACCGTGTTATCAATAATTGTGCATTTTTGAGAAGCATTATTTTGCTATTTTAAAAATCATCCTTTTCTTTGAAGGAGGATTTCTTGGGTGGCATCATGCCTTCTGCACCTAAATGAGCAGCTTCCACAACAAAGATTTCCAAGTGCATCATTTTGTTAAACTCTTAAAACTGTTAAATTAATAAAATCAGCTTAACAGAACCCTGATTAGTTTAAAATTGCTTTAAATTTGGTCATTAAGTTTCAGGGAACATGTAATTTTCTCCACATCTGGTACAGCTGCAAGGCATGAGGGATGGGGACAGAAGTGGCAATAAGAAATGCAAAGGATGGCGAGAAACACTTTGTCATTGACGGTTTCTGCACCGCTAGTCTGCACCCCCCAGGAATATGCTTCCCGGTGAAACATTAGCCCCTGCATAATGTCTCCAGGAACATTCTCTTCCTGTGGTGAGGACGGCACAGAACAGCTGGGCATCAAGGAGCTGGGCTCACTTCCTGAGAACCCTGGGAATGTGCTCTGTCACCCTGGATATGTGTTCCTGCTTCTCTGTGACTCGACATCCCCACCTGTGAAATGGGCCGATGCCCGTGGTGTCCGGTCCCCTCAGCATGTTTCAAGAGCTGGTGGGGTATTCGTGCCATATTTTATTAGGAACTGTTAGAAAGATCTGAGGCTCATTAATTTGAATAATCACACGTCAATATGCATTTACTGTCGTCTGTGTTCAGGACCAGATACGTAAGACACGCACCGGTGTTGGACTAGTGTTAGCGGCTAGCCCCGTCGTCTGCATTTTTTGTCACCTTGGGGCTAGGCTTTCACCAACCTGGGAGCTCACTTCGTGCTGTGTGGTGTCTAACCTGGCCCAGGGCTTTGGCACTTGGCCTTCAGCTAAGAAGGCATCACTTTATTCACCGTTGGTGGCTGCAACCTCCAGAAGGTTTTATGTTTTCTCGAGGCACATGCGAGTCCTTTGGGGCAAATCCCAGTTTGAGAAGGGGCTGAAACCGGACAGCGTGATGGGGGAAATATAGTCATTATAGGATGGGGTGCCTGGGATCACGCATTTGGGGATTCTTGAGTTAGAGCTGGCACCCGAGGCCACGGGCCGCTCAGATGGAACGTCGGTGCGTGTGACTGATGCTCACCCTTGAGGTGAGCACCCTTCCCTGGACCGGTGGTGTCTCTAGTAAAGACCTGGTCTGAGTGCCTGCTCCTTGCCAGGCGTGGTGCGGGCGGCTCTCTGAGCATCGTGGCCCCTTCCCCACCTTCCAGCTGAGGCCCACGACTCCTCTTCTACAGGGAAGAAGCGAGGCTCAGTGGGGTTACGTGATGCGCCAGAAGTTGCACCCTGGGTCTCTGGCGGGCCTAGGGTCTGAACCCGGGGGTGGGTAGGTAGTAAGTGTGGACTTCCCCGCAGGAGCAAGAGCTGGGAATGTGAGCGCGATCTGCGTTGGGCGAGCACGAGAGCGAGGTCCTGAGTCACGCTCTGAGAGCTCCGTGCAAGCCACCCGATTTCATCACGGAGACAGAGCTTGGGTTCAGGCCACACCTGGGCAGGGCTCCGCTCGAGGCGCCAGACCCCAGAGTCCGGCATCTCCCGCTGGTCCTTTAAAAACGGTCGTTTGCTCTCTCAAGAGTGTGTCATTTTTCAAGTCACACATCGCCCATGAAAGCCAAGCGCCTTCTGGAATTTATGGTACTTAAGTAGGTTACTGCAGCCCAATTGCAGCTGTTTCTTGGAAACCGTTGACGTTTCTGATAATGGTAGATAAGATGCGTGGGACTCCAGCTGCCGCAGGAGGGGACGGTCTGGGAGGAGAGGTGAAGGGCACAGACGCTGGAGACATGAATTCCACCCGTGGGTGCCCGTCTGGGGGAGAGTGAGGCAGGAGCTTGGGCCAAGCGCGGGGAGCCGAGGCAGAGGCTCTTCTGAATGCGGTGCCACTTGACAGAATCGGAGCCCGGAATTCTGCAAGCATGCAGCAGCAGAGGAGTGCGGGGCCTGGAAAATCATTTTCTCTGGGTACTCCCGCAGGTTTTCAGACAGATTTTCTAGAAGAGGCTCCTGGCTTGAAGTTGTCACCAGCTGTCAGATTTCCATTAGCGATTTCCACAATCTCTGATGCTGAACTGACAGGGCCCTTGAAGACGGCAACAGAGCATAGTGGTAACCTATATTTTACTGAAACTCTCTCATGCCCTCAGCACCAAATCTCATCGATAGGTAGACAGATGCGCATGAACCGAAGCATCGTGTACATTTACATACGCGTATGTGCGCCTCAAATGTGGAGGCTGCATTTTAAATACAGACTTGAACCTAACAATATGAAGTATTGTTAACTCCTGAAATGCGGTCTTTAGAAGTATGACATGAAAAAGAATAAAAGAGTATTTTTACTAAGTTCTCTCCTTCTGCAGTTGCCTTCTCTCTTCAAAATCCAGTGAAAATACAGCCGCTTTTCTGGTCACGTCAGTTTTAAAAAACAGCCCTGTCTTCTAAACGCATGGCAAAGTTTTCTCGCCGATGTGTTTTGATACTTTCCAGTATTCTTGGAGTTGTCTAGCTTTGAATGCAGTTGGAAGAGATCTGTGCAGAGGATATATTTGGACAGGTATTGAATATAATAAACTATATTTAAATATTTATATATGGAATTATTTTTTTTATAGTGCTGTTCTTTAAATCATTAAATAAGGCCCTATCATTTCTCCAAAAGATCTATGGGCCCTGTCTTTCAGCAGATAGATCATCTTTGCCTTTGAACGCTATCTCAACTTAAAAATGATTTCTAACCGATGATCTTTTACATACATTTGTTATTGTGGTGAACGTTACATCCTGCTGTGTTACAGCAATACTTGGAGGATTTCTTCTGAAAATAGCTCTTTTTTCGTGCAAAACCGGAAGGGGAGGGGGCAAGGAGGATAACTCACTGTGTTTCATCTACCTGGAGCCCCACAAGGAGAACTGGGGGTCTGAGCAGTGCGCCCCCACACCCCGAGCTCTTGTGAAAAGCATCTCCGCGCTATGAAGAGGGTTTGGCTTTTCTCTTTTGTGAAGAGTCTTAGGATCCTAGGATTTTTATTTTCCACTCACGCCTCCAAGACCTCCACCCCTCCCTCACTCCTTCTTCTTTGTCAATTTGAAGAGCTCTCTTTCTATTCCTAGTAGTTACCTAAATAACAACCATTTGTTTTTAAGATTGATTCGGATAAAGAGTGTGTTAGGCGTCTCAAGGGCTACAGTGTGGCAAAATGTCAGACTCTTCAGAGTAGAAAGATGCCTGCTGGCCAGGCAGAACGTTCCTGGTTTTATGGTGAACACACACGCACACACGTGCCCACGCGCCCACGCGCACACATATGAGCGCGCGCGCGCACACACACACACACACACACACCAGCGATGATCGCATCTTGCCCACACGAGGGAATCGTCGGGTAGCATGGTCACCATCAGCCAGAAGCTGTCCACCTTCCGGGCATACGTGATGGGCTTCCCCTTCCTCCGGGCTTTTGATGTTTGGGGTGACCATGTCACTTTCTTTGGCCGGTGACATGTGAGTAGAAATGACATGTGTCACTTCAAGGCACCAATTTGAAGATGCAGGGATGAGCCTCCACCAGCTTAGTTCCCTGGGTGAGGACCGCGTGCGACCGAGCCCGGAACTGAGCCAGAACGGCTGTGTGGTGTGAGCAGGAGATAAGCCCTCATCATACTCCCAGCACAGTCTAACCTGCCCTGGCTGACACAGGTGGGGCCGAGGACACAGCCTCCATTGCACACAGTGTGCTCACACTCGTCCACACGCTGGGCCTCTTCCACAGCCAACTCTGATCCCGTGAGGAAGCTGGCTTGTCAACCCGCTGAAATGTAGCCAATCAGTGTCTGCAGACGAAGGTGAAGGAGCGTCTGATGGAGTGTGTGTGTGTGTGTGTGTGTGTGTGTGTGTGTGTGTGTGTAGAAAACCTAAGTTTCTTTACACACCCATCTGCCTCCTCCGTGGGGCTTTCCTGGGGGCGGAGGAGAGGAGGACGTGCCTGTCCCCGTCCCTGGGAGAGAGGGCAGGCTGATGCTCAGTGCCGCCGGAGGAAAGCACTCGGACCAGGCTTCAGTGCGCTAGCAGATTTTGGAGTGATTTATACGAAAACAGTTTAAAGCATTTACTAGCTGTAAGAACTAATTTCCAATAAATCAGACAGGATTCCCTTTGGAACCAGAAATAAATGAGGGCAAAAGAAATTGCCAGGGGTTGTTGAGCAATAAAGAGATGGGTTCTAGATATCTCGAAATGATATTTAAATGGGCAAAGTTGATTTAACTGTCTTTTTTTCACGTCTAGGAGTAAGATTTAAGTCTATAGCGTGCCATTATAACCAGGAATTATTCACCAGGAGATTCTCAGCATTTCATGCACATTCCACTGAATGGCAATTTTAATATTCCAGTTTCAGTCCTAAATTGTAATGAAAAGGCATTAATTGCTTGGTTCCCTGCAAAGTCCATGAAAAAAAAAAGTGTTTCTAGAAGAAGTTCGAGTTTGGTCCATGAGGCAGAACTTTCATTATCAAATTCTAGTCATTTTTTCTAATTAAAAAATTTAAATGAATATATATTTTATTACCTTCAAGTCCATAAGTACCTATTATTCACATACTGGTAGTCTGGCACTGTGCCATGAGCCTTGGAAAATGCAGAAAAAATAGAATATGTATGTGGTTCTTGAACTCCAGAAGTATGAAATTCATGGGAAAGTTAACCAGGGAAACCATCTGAGAACTGGAAGCCGCTCGTGGACCCTTGCCAAAACACGGGGACACGAGGTTGACCGAGGCTGGTGGGCGCAAACACGGCCTCGGAAAAGATGTGAGATGTGGAGTCCAGAAACGCTGACTAGATTTGGCCGAGGCAAGGCGGGGTCCACTGTCTGGGATAGGGGTTAGCTGCGTCCAGAACTGTGTGCAGGAAGGAATTTTCAGGGTCCCAAAGACAGGTAGAGGCTTCCCAGTGGTGCAGGCTGCATTCTGGAGATGTCTGATTCCACTGGGTGTGGGCATTTTCACGCCAAGATTTAGCATCATTTCCCAAGATACCATGGGCTTCCAGCTCCTTGAGACTTGAGAGGTAGCTGGTCTTTTTAGGAACTAGAGCGTGGGATGTCCTTGGGGGAGAAGAAAGTAGGAAGGGGCAGAGAACGCTTGTGATAACCGCCCCTCTGTAGCAGGCCCTGTATGTGCTTAAACAATTTTTTTTTTAAATCTCCTTGACTTCTGTCAACAACCAGAGTATTTTTACTCCATTTTCATAGATGAGGAGACAGACTTCCAGAGGTTGGAAATCTTGCTTAAGGTCACTTAGCCAGAAGACTGACTGCAGGAGAGGTCTTTGACTCCTGGCCATGCCCCTTTTCAGGATACAGAAAGCGTTCCAAAGAATAGCAGGCCAAGGCCTAGCTTCTCAGTAAGTTCTAGAGTATCAAGGTGCCCCCCAGACCCAAGAATCCAGGCTGTTGTCTTGCATGAAAGGCAGATGTGTTCAAGCGTGTGGCTCTCCCCCCATGGGCCCTGCTCAGTGCTCTTAGCAGGGCCGAGACCCTCAGGTGCTGACCCTGTGTTCCAGGACCCCCAGAGGAGCACCTCCTGACAGTTTGCACCCTAGGTAGCTCACCCCTGCACCCCCAGTCCCAACTCTGACTTCTTACAGGAAGCAACACGATGAGAGGCAAATGAGAAGCCCATTTGCAAGGTCAGGTGCTGACCCAGCATGCACCCTGGTGGCCCCCTCGGACTGTGGTGGCTGCAAACACTTGACAAGTCTTCGGAAACCTGTCACTTTGCTCTGAAGCCTCTAGCACTCCTCACGTAGCCTTGAGCAAACTCACAGCCGACCAGGACCCCAGTGACCCAGCGGTCTCAATGTCATTCATGCTATTGGCCGTGTCGGCCACTGCTTCTGGGACCCAGCAAGAGGCAGAAGGCCGGCTTCTGCTTGGGGTCATGGTCTGGAACTGCCTTTCCCCTTACCCACTGACTTCCTACCTATTTCTCGTTCCTCATCTTTGCTCTGAGGTCCTCCAGGGAGGACAGAGGCTGCTATCTGTTTCCCCCACTTCTCTCTGAGAGCCTGGAGGACTGCATGGCTTGTGGTAGGTGCCCTCTCCATCTTGTTGGCTGGCTCTGCACTTGACATGTTGCTCAGAGGGCAGGTGGAGACCTGTCCCCAGCCCTGCTGTGGGGCTTGGGTTCCAGCTGGCACTCCCTCCTCTGCCAGTGCTGGCCTTCCTGCCCATACGGGCCTCCTCCAGCCCGACTGTCAGGGAAGCCAATGGAGGTCAGCAGCGTGCTCCCGGTCCAGAGGGCCATTTGTGATTCAGGCGGATGCCACTTCCTTTACCACCACAGTCCGGGCGTGGTGTGGTATTAGGGAGGACAGCGCCCTGCCGGCTCGGTATCTTTGGGAATGCCTGCTTCTGCAGTCAGCAGTGGGACCCCAGACTGCTCCCCAGACCTTGGTGCACCTGCCAGGCTCCTCCCTGAGGCCAGGAAGCCATCTGCCCCTGAGGCTCCAAACACCCCCATTCCTGGTGCAGAGGCTTCCCCTCCCCTGTCCTGTGCAAAAGTTTCCAGCTGCTTGCCGTCTGGTAAGCCGTCTTCCTTTCTGCTGCGGCGAATGACGTGTGTGTGAGGCTCTCTGTCCCGGGTCTCTTTCTCCAGGGAATCCCTCCCCTGTGTGCAGTAAGAATTTCTCGGTGCTATTGCAATACATCTGGGGGCAAGAGGGAACCGGCTGTGCTACGAGGCCCCGCATTGCCGGAGGCCGGGAGTGCTGGATGGGTGAAGGGAGAGGAGTGGGGTGTTTTTAATAAAAAAACTAGTATTCAATATTTTAGCTATACAAAAATATAAATAATAACTGCATGGTCCCACCCCACCGTTACCTTGAGAAGCAAAACACAGCTATTCTGTACACCGCGCTCTTTCTTAGAGCCACTGTCGTGAATGTTTCTGTATTCCTGCTCTGCATGCATGTGTTCTTAATGAGTAACTTCCTTCCACGTTTTGAAACTTTATATAAATTGCTGCATGTACTGCAAACACTTTCCAAATTAAATTTTTGTACTTGAAATGAGGTTGAAAAGTTGCAAAAAATAATACAAATGTCACTTGTGTATCATTCTCCAGATTCCACAGTTGTTAACATTTTAGTACATATGCGTAATCACTTCCCCTCTCTGGAAATGCACGCAGACCCAACCCTCCCACACGTGTGCGCGCGCGTGCGCGCGCACACACACACACACACACACACACACACACACAGATCTGAAATTGTGTATATAGGTAACATTTTACTTTTTTCCTGGAACACCTGAGGTAAGTTGGAGATGCTCCTTTACCTCTAAATACTTGAGGGCATGTGTCCTAGGACCAGGGGTGTTCTTTTATGGGAGCAGAAGTATCAAAATGAGGAAATTAGCATTGATTCTGTGCTGTCATCTGGCCCTCAGACGCTATAGAAATTTCAGCGGTTGTGCCACTGATGTTCTTTATGGCGGAAGCAAACCAAATGGGTTTTGGGTTTGGCCTGGGACCTGACGTGGGAGGGCTCCGTGTCATTGTCCTGACTCTTCCGTCTGTTCTCACCGGGAGCAGCTCCTCAGTCTGTTTTCTTTCGTTCTTGCGTGTGGCAGGTTTTCAAAGGACAGGCCTGGTAGTTTGCTGCTGCCCCTTCAGTTCTGGTTTGTCTGATGTTTCCTCATCGTTAGACTAAGATGCACGGTTTTGTCCGAAGCACGACAGAAGTGATGCTATGGCCTCCTCCAGGCATCTTATGGGAGCCACACGATGCCCGTCTGTCTCGTTGCCAGTGGTGTTACCTGATCGTATGGTTCAAGTGGGCTCTGCCTGGTTTCTTTTACAGGAGCGTAGGCTATTTTCGTTTTTGTAATTGATGAGTGTTTCATGAGGTGGCCCTTGGGGACTGTGTGAAAATCTTGTTTCTCAACAAATTGAAAAAAATTTTTAGATGTCTAAAAACAGCTTTATTGAGATGCCTGGGTGGCTCCGTTGGTTAAGCATCCAGCTCTTGACATTGGCTCAGGTCATGGTCTCATGGTTCCTGAGTTTGAGCCCTGTGTCGGGCTCTCTGCTGTGTGCAGAGCCTGCTTCGGATCCTCTCTCTCTCTCCCTCTTTTTCTCTGGCTCTCAAAAATAAATCAACATTAAAAAAAATAAAAATAAGTAAAAACAGATTTATTATGATATAACTCACATACTATACAATTTACCCATTTCAAGTGTATACTTCAATAGCTTTTAGTATGGTCACACATATGTGCCACCATTAATTTTAAGCATATTGATCACCTCAAAGAATCCCCATATCATTTAGCTATAAATCCGTTGTCTCCTTCTCTTCCTGTCCCTGCCCCCTTGGCCCCACGCAACCCATGGATCCACTGTCACGGTCTACAGATTTCTTTCTTCTGGACTGTCATGTGAACGAAATCACATAATACACGGACTTTCATGCCTGGCTTCTTTCACACATTCTAGTGTTTTCAGTGTTCATTCAAGTTGTTCATTCAAGTCAGTGCTTCATTCCTTTTGATGACCAGATAGTATTCCACCACACATTTTGTTTACCCATTTGTCTGTTGATGGACGTTTGGGTTGTTTCTATTTGTGGTTATTATGTTGTAAGGTTATTATGAATAAAGATGCTATTTGTGTACCATTTTTTTGTGTAGACATAGTTTTCATTTCTTTTGGGTGTATACCTAGTAGTGGAAGTCCTGGGTCATATGGTCACTCTAATCATTTGAGAAACTGCCAGAAACAGCCCATTTCCCAAAGGGGCAGCAACTTTTTACCTTCCCACCAGCAGTGGATGAAGGTTCCAGTTTCTCTGTCAACACTTGTTGCCATCTGACTTTTTGATTCTAGACATCACAGTGGATGGGAAGTGGTATCTTACTGTAGTTTTGATGTACATATTCCTGGTGACTAATGTGTATGTTTGAATGTCTTCCATTTGCTTGGCTTTTTATTATTAGGTTGTAAGAGTTCTTTACGTATTCTACATACAAGTCCCTTACCAGATATGTCGTTTGCAAATATTTCCTCCCATTCTGTGGGTTGTCTCTTCACTTTTTTGATGGTGTCCTTTGAAGCACAAAAATGTTAAATTTTGATTAAGTCCAATTTATCTATTTTTTCTTTTGTTGCTCATGCTTTTGGTGTCCTATCCACATGCTTTGTGGACTTCTAGGTCATGAAGATGTACTTCTGTGTTTTATTCTAAGAATTTTATAGTTTTAGCACTTATGTTTAGTGCTCTGATTCACCAATTTTGGGTTAGTATGTGTGTGTGTGTGTGTGTGTGTGTGTGTGTGTGTGGTGTGAGGTAAGGGTCCATTTTCATCCCTTTGTATGTAGCTGTCCAGTTGTCCCAGCACCATTTGTTGAAAACACTTTTCTTTCCTTATTGAATAGTCCTGGTGCTTTTTTTGAACATCAACTGACAGTAGATGTATGGGTTTCTTTCTGACTCTCAATTCTATTCTCTTGAGCAATATGTCTGTCTTTATTCCAGTACCACACTGTCTTGATTGCCATTGCTCTGTAGTGAATTTTGAATATGGGAGGTGAGGGTCCTCCTACTTTGTTCTTTTTAAAGGATTATTTTGGTCTATTCTGTGTCTCTTGTAAATTCCATATGAATTTTAGAATCAAGTTGTCAATATCTACAAAGAAGTCAGGTAGAATTCTTGTGTTGAATCTGTAGATTCAGTTTGGGGAGTATTGCTCTTAACATTAAGACTTTGAACCCATGAACATTGATTTTTTTCCATTAATTTAGGTCTGTTTCTTACTGTTTCTTCCAACAGTGTTTTGTAGGTTTCACAGCGTAGTTTTGTACTTCTCTTGTTAAATTTATGTCTAAGTTCTTATTCTTTTTGATGGCTTAGGGAATGGAATTGCTTTTTAAATTTTATTTTCAGATTGTTCATTGCCAAGTGTATACAAATACAATTGATTTTATTTATTGACCTTGTATCCTGCAACTTTGTTGGACTTGTTCATTAGTTCTAATAGGTTTTCTTAGCGGATTCCTTAGGATTTTTTATATACAAGATCATCTCATCTGTGAACAGAGATATTTTTATTTCTTCCTTTCCAATCTGGATGTCTTATGTTTCTGTTTCTTACCTAGCTAGCTTCCCTGTCTAGAACTTCCAGTGCAAATGCTGAATGGAAGTGGTGAGAGGTGACATCCTTATTTGTTCTTGATCTTAGGGGAAACGTCTAGTCTTTCACCATTAATTATGATAATGTGAATCTTCTGTAGATGCTCTTTATCAGGTTAAGGAAATTCCTTCTAATTTGTTGAGTTGGTTTTTTTTTTTTTTATCGTGAAAGGGTGTTGGATTTTATCAAAAGTTTGTTCTGTGTCTTTTGAGATGATCATGTGATTTTGTTTTTTGATCTATTTATATGATGTATTACTTTGTTGCTTTTCAGATGCTGAACAAATCTTAATTCCTGTTATAAATCTCACTTGGTCATAATGTACAATTCTTTTAATGTAGTAATCCTCACTTATCTATGGGGAATTTGTTCCATTATGTTGGTGGATTCAGTTTGCTAGTATTTTGCTGAAGATTAAAAAAAACTTTTTAACACTTATTTCAGAGAGAGAGAGGGAGAGAGAAACTGAAGCAGGCTCCAGGCTTTAAGCTGTCAGCACAGAGCCCAGTGTGGGGCTCGAACTCCCTAGCTGTGGTATCATGACCCGAGTCGAAGTCAGATGCTTAACTGACTGAGCCACCCAGGCACCCCTATTTTGCTGAAGATTTTTGCATGCATATTCCTAGAAGTTATTGGCGAGTAGTTGCTTTTCTTGTTATGTCCTGGTCTGGTTTTTGTATCAGGGTAATACTGGTTTTATAAAATGAATTGAACGGTGTTCTCTCTCCTCTTACAGTTTTTGGAAGGGTTTGTGAAGAAAGAATTGTAAAGGATTAATTATTCTTTAAATGTCTGGTAGAATTCAGTGGTGAAGCCAACTCAGTCTGGGATTTTCGTTGTGGGTAATTTTTTGATTACTAATTCAGTCTCTTTACTTGTTACAGGTATATTCAGATTGTTCATTTCTTCTTGTGTCTGTTTTAGTAGTTCCTGGCTTTCTAGAAATTTCCTTATCTTATATAAGTTATCTAATTTGTTGGTTTACAGTTGCTTATAGGATTCCTTCCTAATCCTTTTCCTTTCTATAGGGTCAGAGCAATGTCCTCTCTTTCATTTCTGGCTCTAGTAATTCAAATCTTCTCTTTTCTTCTTGGTCAATGTAGCTAAAGATTTGTCAATTTTGTTGTTCTTTTCAAAGAGCCTGCTTTTTGTTTTACTGATTTTCTCTGTGTTTTTCAGTTCTCTATTAGGTTCCACTGTAACGTTTATTCCTTCCTTCCTTCTTCTTGTTTTAGGGTTTACTCTGCCCTTTTTTTTAAATTAATGTTTATTTATTTTTGAGAGAGAGAGTGAGAGAGCAAGCAGAGGAGGACAGAGAGAGAGGGAGACACAGAATCTGAAGTGGGCTCCAGGCTCTGAGCTGTCAGCCCAGAGACCAGCTGTCAGCACAGAGACCATGAGCTGTGAGATCATGACCCCAGCTGAAGTCAGATGCTTAACCAACTGAGCCACCCAGGTGACCCACTCTTCTTCCCCACCCCCCCAATCTTAAGGTGGAAGGTTAGGTTTTTGACTTGAGATTTTTTTCTTTTATATTTTTCTCTCTAAGCACTGCTCTTGCTGTTTCCCATGTTTTAGTATCTTGTGTTTCCATTTTCATTTATCTCAATGTATTTTCTGATGTACCATTGAAATTATTTAGCCAATTGGTTATTTAGGAGTGCCTTGTATAATTTACACATAGTTATGAGTTTCCCCCAAGTTTTTTGTGCTATTGATGATTTCTAATTTCATTTCAGTGTAATTAGAGAACATGCTTTGTATCATTTCTATCCTTTTATGTGTACTGGGGTTTGTTTTATAGCCTAGCATGTGGTCTGTGTTAGAGAATATGCCTGTGCCCTTGAGAGGAATGTACATTCTATTGTTGGGTGGAGTGTTCTAAAGATGTCTGGTAGGTAAACAGGCTTATAGTCTTCCAGGTCTTCCATTTACTTGTTGATAGTCTACCTACTCATTCTATCCATTATTGGAAGTAGGATATTGAAGTCTTTAAATATTGTGGAAGAATTGTCTATTTCTACCTTCACCTGTCAGTGTTTCTTTGGTGCATCTGTGCTTGTAATTGTTATATTTCTTGATGCATTGAGACCTTCATCATCATGAAATGTTCTTCTTTATCTTTGTTTAAATTCTATTTTGTCTGATAGTCACATAGTCACTCCAACTTTCTTGTGGTTGTTTGCATGATACATTTTGCCCATAATCTTATTTCCAGCCTGTTTGTATCTTTGAATCTAAAGTGTGTCTCGTGTGCAAAATGTTTTATTTTATGTAGTCAGATTTATCAATCTTTTATTATGTCTGTATTTTTGAATCATAGTAATAAAATATCTCCCTATACTCGGCTCATAAAGGAATTTACCCACATTTTCTTCTAATAATTCTGTGGCTTCATTTTCTATATTTACATCTTTGATACATTTGGAACTTTTTCTTATGTTTGATGTGAGATGGGGATATAATTTTATCTTTTTCCAAATTGTTAGCCAGTTGTCCCAACAACACTTATTAAAAAATCTTTTTTCCTTCAGTGATTTTAGAGGCCATCTTTAATTTTTTTGTAATGTTTATTTATTTATTTATTTATTTAGAGAGGCAGCCTGCAAGTGGGGGAGGGGCAGAGAGAGAGGGAGAGACTGAATCTGAAGCAGGCTCCAGGCTCTGAGCTGTCAGCACAGAGCCCGACACAGGGCTCGAACCCACGAACTCTGAGGTCGTTACCTGAGCCGAAGTCGGACGCTCAACAGACTGAGCCACCCAGGCACCCCCAGAGGCCATCTTTAAAATATACAAAATTTCCAAATATAGCTGCATCTGTATCTGAACTTCCTCATCTACTTCATTTCTATGTCTGTTCTGCACACCAGCGCTACATTGTTTTAATTGTGGATACTTCGTAGTATTTTTAATGTCTGGTAGGGTTTACTTCCCCTTCAGGCTTTTCTTTCTCAGTGTTTTCCTGGCTATTCTCAAAGGTTTATTTTTTCACATGAACTTTAATATCAATTTGTCTAGCTCCATTAATATCATTAAACTTATAAATTAACTTAGGGAGAACTGATGTCTTTATAATATCAAATTGTCCTATCCGAGAAAAACTTGCATCTTCCCATTTGTTCAACAAGGCTTTTGTGTTTTGTGTTAGTTTAAAAAGTTTCCTTATAGCAGTTTTGTATATCCCTTGCTAAGTTTATTCCTGCATATTTTATCTTGTTGCCATTTTGAATAGGATTTTCCCTCTGCTATTGATTTCTGAATGTCGATTTCATATTCTACTACTTTATTGAATCCTTTTTTTGATTTGGGTTATAAATGTGGGGTTTTTCCCCAGCATATTTCTTTTCTTGAGATTTATCTGTGTGGATGCCTGTCATTCTAGCTTATTTATTTTCACTGCTGTATTCTGTTCCATTGTGTGAATATACCATGGATAAATATTTATATGTTGGATGGACGTTTAGAATGTTTCCTATTTGTCAGAATTGCCGAGTGGTTTTCCAAAGTTGTTCTATCACTTCTCACTCTCATCTCTAGTGTGTGAGTTTGTTGCTTCATGGTTTTGCCAGCATTAGCCATGGTCAATCCTTAAATTTGGCCAATCTGATGGGTAGCAAATGGCAGAGAAATATGGTTTTTAATGACTGTTCTTAAGCGCTTGGTTCTAAATTCTGACCCAGATGATCCCTCCCGCAAGGACACAGACTGTGTGGGTTGCAGCCCTAATACCTCCTCCTCTCAGCGCCCTCCTCTCACTGAGAAGTGTTTAGCTCGATAAGAATTGGGAGCTATGATGACTCTTTCATACCTTTGAGGGAAAGGCACTTCTATAAAATTAAATGTACAATTCATTAGATGAGGACAGCCTCAGGTCAGGCCTCCGAGTGGAATTTCTTTGCTGAGTTCATTGTATTTATTAGTGCTATAAGATTATCAACAACCGGCTGAGTAACAGCCTGAATCTGGCCCTTTGCTAGGCTCTGTACAGGATTTAGTGATGAATTAGGCCCACTTCCCACCTTTAGGGGGCTTACAACCTAATTGGAAGAGAAGACATGTTTACCTTAGAAGATACCATAGATAACACCAACGAGACCCCCTGAGGATATTATGGGCCAGGTTGCTGATGCAGACAGAAAGGTTTGCATACAATGAATGTAAAAAGAAAAGGGCATATTTCTTTCTTCGCATCATATTACAAATTCAGTAGGAAAGGCTGTCATGGAATTTCTTCGTGCTTTAAACAGGCTAAATTCATCCTAGTAAAAATGCATACAACACCAAAGACACCTCCCCTGTCTTTCTAACCTGTACAATCATGGACAACTTAAATTTCACCTTAGAGGCCGGGTCACCTAGTGGAACTTCCATCTGAATTCCACCTACTTCCTGTCCAGCAGAATCAACCTTCCTCCTAAGCGGGCACATTTCAGGATCCTCTGTCATGAGATGCGGTGGCCGCTCCAGTTGTGACCTAGCGCCAGCTGCCTCGCCTTTGTTTCTCATGACCAGACCACTGGCTCTGTGCTTCTCCCCATGCTGTAGTTTATGCTGAGCCCCTGGTGCCCCCAGGGTTGGAGCCCTGCTCCAGCCTTTTCGGCCTTTCTGAGAGTGGCGCTCTTGCTTTCCTCTTGGTGTCTGGGCCCTGCTACCTCTCCCGGACTTCTCAAAGCTGAGTGCCTACATACCCAGGTTCAGGTGTTTCCTTAATTAGCAATTCCCTCATTCTGCTGCCAGCCAGAACCGGGTGTGTGACTAAGCTTTGGTCATACCATATGGGTAAGAAGTTTCCATGCTCAACAGAGTGCCACCTCATCCACTTTACGTAAGGGTTACATGTCCCTTCAGAGTTGGAAGCGTCTTTCACTCTTGCCTGGTCCTGCCATGGCCCACAGCGCACCCTTGAGGCAGCTGGGCGGCACTGCAGGTGTAGACAGTTCATGCCAAGCAGTGCTGGAGGGGGAAGCCAGCTGGTCTGTGTGGACATCTCGTCCACAGCCTTACGAGGCCCACTTGCTAAGGCTATCAAGCACACTGGCCCAGTTCATCCTAGTTGGCTTTATTCTTTCATTTCGCTTATTCATTCATTGATTTGTTAAACACATACTGTGGGCTTCACTAAAAGTTCTATAATTATCCCGTCAGCTGAAATACCCACAGGTGCAAAGAGCCCCCCCGACCCCTGCCTCCTTACCCCACAGAGCAGTGGGTGTGTGAGCATCTGAGAGCTTGTGGGGTTGTTGCCAGAACTTATCCGTTTGTCTAGCCTGGTGCCTAGGTCAGGGGCATGACTTGTGAAACCATGTGGTTCTTTGAGGGTGCAAATAGAGCCAGCCCACATGAAGTAATGGGTGAACACGTGCCCCTCTGTGTTTTGCTGTCGTCGTTTGGACGAGAGGGGCTTATAGTACTCAGTGTTCACTGAGGGCTGGGGTGGTTTAGGACTGCTTCCTAAAACTTGAAGCCCTAAAGAATGGGTAAACTCTACACAGATTCTGGGGAACGGCATCGTACTTGGGGAGAATAACCTGAATGTGCTCAGAATGAGCATAGTGGGTTCCAGAGATATGGAAGAGACCAGCCTGATGATACGTGTTAGATGTTTCATGGGTCATCTCCTTGGGAAAGCTTACTCAATTCGATTAGCACTTGGGAGCTTTGTATAGGAAGCTGTGTCCTGGAGTGGCCAGTGCTGGGCAGAACTGGCTGGCGTGGGGCTGCGGTTGACCGTCTGCCCTGAGCAGGGCCACGGAGGTTCCATAGCCTAGCCCTGGTATGGCCATGACACAGAAATAGCCTTCTTCCATGAGTCAAGCCTCCCATCCTTCTCCTGTGTGACTGCTGTTTGAACACTTTTATTTTTTGTTGTTGTTCAAGCTGTAGGGTAATTACCCTTGTCCTTAATAATTGCATTAGTTTCCTTGATGAGCAGAGATGCTCTAGAGTGTGTGCTGTTAAAAAGAGGTTAGGATTAAGGTTTTCAACCTGCTGCTGGTGTGAGAAGGATATCTCCATGCCAATTACCGTCTCCTTGATAGGATTAGTCACTGTGTTAATTGCTACTCAGAAAAAACGCCAAGTTTGTTGTTTTAGACTTTGGCTTTTAAAATATTGCAGATGTCATCTTAAATGCAAATTGTATTTGGTATTAGAGATAACTGTTGATCTATTAACACTTTGGGGCTGATTGGTATCCGAGGCTGTGTGAGACAGAGGAGTCTTGCCCTTGGATTATTAATTGCATCTTTGATGGTGGTTCCAGAACCGGGAGGGGGAGGCAGCTGTCAAGCCTGTTCCTTGGCACTGTCTTTGAAAGAACTCAGGGCTCCGTCAGCCACAGTCTGTTGGAAGCGGCCAGAACAATGTATAAAATGGCCTCGCTCCTCAATCCAAGAGCATTGCCTGTCTACTCTGCAGGTCACCTTGGTTGGGTGGCTTCTGGTTTGTACCTTGAACGTTGTGTCTCTTCAGTGAGTGTCAAATGACCATAGCAGCTCAGTCTTTGGAAATTTCTGAAGAGGTGGCTTCATTTCTTCATGTTGGACCAGGAGAGACCAGTCAAAACCAGAGCAACCTCTGTTATATAGCATCTTCTTTTTAGTTTATATTTAAAAACTTTTCATTTTGAAATAATCTCAAAGTTTCAGAAAAGTTGTCAGAATAGTGCAAAGAAATCTATGCCCTGCACCCAGATTCCCCAACTGTTGACATTTTTATCATTTTTGCTTTATCATTCTCTATGGGTGTGCGTGTACATTTTTTTCTGAACCACTTGAAAGCAAGTTTCGGACAAGATGCCCCATTAGTCCTAAACACTTTACTGCACATTTCCTAAGAACTAGGACATTCTCCTGCATAACTCAGTACTGTGATCCAAATCAGGAAAACAGCACTGATAGGATACGATTATCCAGTCTAGATTTCATTCCTGCAACCAGCTATGTTCCAGTAGTGTCCTTTAGAGCGAAATGTAATCACCACCACCACCACCACCATCATCATCACCATCACCATCATCTGGTCTAAGATCCCATCTAAAATCTCATATTTATTCCCGTGTCTTTAATCTCCAACAATCTGGAACAGTCCCTCCGTCCTTCTTTGTCTTTCATGACCCTGACATTTTTTGAAGAACACAGGCCAGGTAGTTATTTTGAACAGTGTCTTTCGACTTGGGTCTCTCTGATGTTTCTTCACTAGATTCAGGCCATGCATTTTTGGCAGGAAGACCAGAGATGTGATGTTGGGTCCTTCTCAGTGCATCATATTAAAAGGTACATGGTATTAGCTATCCCATTCCTGGAGCTGTTAACTCTGATCCTGGGTTAAGGTGCTATCTGCTACATTTCTCTGGTGTGAAGTTACTGTTTTTTCCTTTGTAATTAATTAGTGTTTGTGAGGAGATATTTTATGTATATGTAAATATCTTATTACTCATGGAACTTTTACCTACTTGTTTTAGCATCCACTGATGATGCTTGTCTGGATCAATTATTATTATAATCTTTGCCAGATGGTATTTTTTCCTAAATTTATTTATTGCTTAGCACTTTCTACTGTATTCAAGAGCTTTTGCTTTCTTACATTTATTTACTTACTCATTTATTTATTTATAGCCATAACGTACTCATGTATTCCCATTTTAGTCAATGAGTTACATTGACCAGGTTACATTCAGTGGGTAATATATTTGCCCAATAGTTTATAATCTAGTTATTTTGATGGTTAAATTGTCACAGATTTGGTCACTGGGAGCCTCTTCAATTTGGCTGCTGTGTCCTTGTGACACATTCTCATCATATGTTTTACATTTTATTATGAAAAATTTCAGACACACAGAAAGTTAAAAGATTTTTTTTTTTTGGTGAACACCCATGTACTTATCACCTGCATTCTTTAATTAACATTTTACTGTGCTTGCTTTATTATATATCTAACCATTATCCATCCAGCAATCCTTCTCCTTTTTACATTGCATTTCAAAGTAGTTGTAGCCATCACTACCCTTCATTCTTAAGCCTTTTGGCAGATGTGATATTGTCTAGAGTTCCAAATTTGTTTATAGTTCATTTTTTAGGTACTACTTACATACAGTGCAATGTACAAATATTAAGCGGACCACTTGATGAATTTTGATCAATACGTTCACCTAAGAGACTTAAACCCCTATCAAGACATAGAATACTGCCATCACCTCCCAAGAAGGTTTTTCAAGTATCTTTCTAGTCATTCCTTGAGCCCGTCTTCCTCAGGAGCTACCACTGTTCTAGCAACATAGATTAGATTCCATTCTAGAGTTTTATATAAATGGAGCATGTATGGTACATATTCTCTTGTGTGAGGATAATTCTCACCATAGTGACTTTTCAGATTCATCCATGCTGTTGATTATATTGGCCATTCATTTGTCCCTCTTTTTTTTTTCTTTTTAGCCCTTCCTTATTTTCTGGCACAACAAAATGCTCCTTCAAGGTTGCCTTATACTTTTCTTGCATAAGCCCTGGGATTAGCTCTCTCTTCAAGGATCCCTGGCTCCTTTTAGCAGAGAACAGTTTTTGAATTCCAGGTGCATTCATTGGTATTGATACTTTTATTTGCACATGTGCCATTGCTTCCAGGTGCTCCCTCTCTTAATAGAAAAAGATAAGAAACATGTGTGAGTATACACTTATAAATACACAAACACATATATGTCTACATCTATTTCATATGTGTTCATGTGTGTGTGTGTGTATGTAAAACCACACGTTCATAATGATTCCAATTCCAATCCAACACCATTGGGTATTGGATTCATTCATCTTTCCAAATATGGAACTTCCTTCTCCAATGTGGGAGAAATTTTTCTGAATATATTTATTCATTTTATGAATCCTAAAATGATATATAAGGTAGTTAAATAAGAATTAACCTATACCATGGAAGAAAACAAATCTACTAAATAGGGTTCAATTTGTGCATAGCACATTTGTCTTTAGTTTGAGGGCATGTGGTTGAAATACTATGTTCAAGAGTCTTGGATTAGTCTCCCTCTCCCTACTTCTGGGTTTATATTTACTTTGGCTTGTATAATTTTGGGTTTGTGTTTCGTTTGTGTTTGATTTTAGGGATCTTCTCCATCCTTGTTGATTTTCTTTTAGTAGGTAAAACACTAGCATGTAGCAAAAGGTAAAACCATGCAAAAGAGCCAACCCCAGAGAAATGTCACTGTCTCCATCCCTCTCATCAGGTAGGTAACCAGTCTGTTTTCTCTTTATCTGTCCTGTGTTTCTTTTGCTACAATAAGCAAGTACAGGTATATTTTCTTATTTTCTCCCTTTTTCTTACACAAAAGGAAAGTGTTACTTTTTAAAAATTAAACCTTTTATTTTGAGATACTTGTTGATTCACATACAATTGTAAGAAATAATTGAGAGATCCACATCCCTGTACCCTTTAAACAGTTTCCCTAATAGTAACATCTTGAACACTGTAGTACATTATTAGGAGCAGGATATTGACACTGATACAGTCAAGGCAGAACGTTTCCATCACCACCCAGGATGCGGGGGTCCTGGCTGTTGCCCCTTTTAGCCACACCTATTTCCATCTCATTCCTACCCCTCTTTAATTCTTTCAACCACTCTCATCTCTTCTCCATGCCTATAATGTTATCATTTCAAGAATGTTACCTAAATGGAATCACACAGTAAGTAGACTTTGGGAATTGGCTGTTTTCTCAGAAAATAATTCTCTGGGGAGTCCTGTAGTTGTGTGTATCCGTCTTTCCTTCCTCCGTATTGCTGAGTGGTCCGCGGGATGGCTGGACCACGTTTGTTTAGCCATTTACCAATCAAAGGACATCCGCGTGTTTCCAGGTTTTTGGCTATTACGTATAAAGTTGCAATAAACATTTGTGTACAGATTTTTGTATGACCGTAAGTTTCTGTTCCTCTGGGATAAAGGCCCAGGAGTCCAGCTTCTGGGTGGTATGGTAGTTAGATGTTTAGCTTTCAAAGAATCTGCCAAAGTGTTTTTCAGAGTAGCTGGACTTAGCCTTCCCAAAAGAAATGGACAAGTGATCCCATTTCTCCATATCCTTGTCAGCATTTGGTGTTGTCACTAATTTTTATCTTAACCACCCTGATAGATGTGTACTGATAATCTCCTTGGGATTTTAACGTGTATTTCTGTAATGGCTAATGAGGCAGAACATCTTTTCATGTGTTTGTTTGCCATTGAATATGCTCTTTGGTGAAGCATGTTTCTACCTTTGTCCATTTGCTAACTGAATTATTTTATTTTATTTTTTTTTACTTTTGAGTTTTGAGGGTCCTTTGTATATTTTAGATACTAGTCCCTTGTCTGACATGTGGTTTGCAAGATTTCCCCCGATCTGTATCTTGTCTTTTTGCCCTCTTAGCAGCGTCTTTGAACAAAGATTTTTAATTTTGATGACGTCCACTTAGTCATTTTTTCCTTTTATGGATTGTGCTTTTGGTATTAATTTTAAGAATTCTTTGCCTAGCCTTAGATCCCCAAGTTTTCGCTATGTAAAGTCCATCATTTATTTTGAGTTAATTTTTATAGGTGTAGAATGGAGTTAGGTTGAGCAAAGTCCTCCCTCCTTCTCTCCCTCGCTCCCTCTTTCCCTCTCTCCTATCCTCCCTCCCTCCCTCCTTTCCTTCCTTCCTTCCTTCCTTCCTTCCTTCCTTCCTTCCTTCCTTCCACCTATGGATGTCCAATTACTCTAACACCAGTTGTTCAAGGCTAGTCTGCTTTCTTCCACTGACTTAATTTTACACATTTGTCATAAATCAGTTTGGCATATTTGTGTGGGTCTATTTCTGGATTCTCTATTCCTTTCCACTGATCATGTGCTTCTCTTCCTCTGCTAACAGCAGACAGTTTTGATAACTGAAGCTGGATGAGTCTTCTTCTGTCCTGATATTTCCTGCCCCTTTGTCACTCTTATTTTGCATATTTGTGCTTTCTCATTCTTTGGTTAAGTTTAGCTACTAGTTACCCTATTTTGTTGATTTTTGGGGGGGGAAATCCAGAATTTTGACTTTATTGGTTTAATCTACCTCATTAATTTCTTTTTTTCCCTAATTTTTTAATGTTCATTTATTTTTGAGAGAGAGAGAGAGAGAGCAAGCAGGGGAGGGGCAGAGAGAGGGAGAGGGATACCCAGAATCTGAAGCAGGCCCCAGGTTCTGAGCTGTCAGCACAGAGCCCGATGTGGGGCTGGAACCTACAGACCCGGAGATCATGACCTGAGCTGAGATCAAGAGTCGGACGTTTAACCGACTGAGCCACCCAGGGGTCCCTACCTCATTTTCTACATGTAACTTTCTTTTTCCTTCCTTGTGCTTTTGTTGTTGTTCTTCTTCTAGGTTTTTGAGTTTGGCATTAAGACTTTTTAATTCCTCCATTTTTACTGAAATAAGTGTTGAAGGCTATGAATATTTTTACCTAATCACTGTTTTTTTTTAATATGTCCCATAAACGCTGCTTTGAATATGTCCCATGTACTCTGATATGTTGTGTTTTAATCACATATATATATTTGGAATTTCTATTATTTTAGTTTTAGATTTTGAAAATTAATTTCTAGCTTTATCATACCATGATCAGAAACTATTCTTTGTCATCTTTCTACTTCATGAAACATTGATTAATTGTCACCTAATACATGATCAATTTTTGTGGATATTCTATGTATATTTAAGCACATTCTCCCATGTCAGATATGTAAATCTCTCTGTATGGCCTGTCTCATTGATTATGGTGTTTAGGACACTGTGTGTGTTCTCACTTACTTTTTGTCTAATTGGTCTCTTTTGTGCTGAAAGAGGTATGCTATGGTGTCCTGTGTTAGTGTGTTTCCATCTGGATTTCTATCATTTTCTACAATTTCTACTTCAAATTGTAGTTGTAGTTTTGCTTGGTGCATTGACATTCATTACTATTTATTTTTATTGTGCAATGTGGGTTTTTTCCCGTTTTTTTAGCATTAGGAAGTGTCTGTCACAAAGCTCTTTCCTCAAAGTCCACTTACTCTACTTTGTCCGATATCCAGATTGTAATACTTATTTTGTTATTATTTCCATCTGCCTCATATAGCTTTGCTTATCTCTTTATTTTTAGCTTCCTGAATCCCTTTTAAAAAGTGTGCCTCAAGTGTCCAACATATAGTTGGATCTTGTTTTTTTAAGCCAATAGAAAGTTGGTTTCTTTTCATAGGCGATTTAAGCCCGCTCACAGTTATTTATAGGTCCAATATTTATATGATTGTTATACTTGGTCTTAACATTTTCATAGTATTTTATATAATAAGTACTATGTATTACATCCTATTGATTGTAATGATGACATTTTCTTTGATCATTTAATTTATTTTGATATTTAATTTTTGTTTTCTTTTTTTTTTTATTATGAATGTGATTTATTGTCAAATTGGCTTCCATACAACACCCAGTGCTCATCCCAACATGGTGCCCACCTCAGTGCCCATCATCCACTTTCCCCTCTCCCCCGCCCCCCCCACCCACACTTAGTTTATTCTCTGTATTTAAGAGTCTCTTGTGGTTTGCCTCCCTCCCTCTTTGTTTGTAACTATTTTTTCCCCTTCCCTTCCCCCATGGTCTTCTCTTAAGTTTCTCAAGATCCACAAAAGAGTGAAAACATATGGTATCTGTCTTTCTCTGCCTGATTTATTTCACTCAGCATAATACCCTCCAGTTCCATCCACATTGTTGCAAATGGCGGGATTTGATTCTTTCTCATTGCCAAGTACTATTCCGTTGTATACATAGACCACATAAGAAGTTTTCATTTTTGTTTGAATGGTTACCTTTGTCCTTACTGCCTTTTAACAATTCCCTCGGTCCCCTGGAGACTTGTACTGTTTGGTTTGTCAGTTGCAGATGGATCCTTTGAGCTCCTTGTATAGCCATCATTATGTCCAGTGTCCTCCACAGCCAGCATGGAGCTTATCCTGGCCTCCTCTTGCCGTCTACCATTTCGTAGTGGCAGTATTTTCATTTTGACCTAACATGTAACATCTCCGTTATTCTTTTCCCTTACTGCCACATAACTTAGATCTGTTACCGAATATATTAAATGTTTCTCATATGTCCCTTTGCCAAAAAGAGTACCCCACTCCTCTCCTCAGTAGCTGAAGTGACTTCTCCGGTAGATTCCTTAAGAATGGCTCGTGGGTACATTCCTCCCTCAACTCTTACATGTTTAAGACTCTTTCCCTACAGCTCTGATGTTTGAAGGTTCTGCTTTGCTGGATCTACACCTTTCAGTTCACACCTTTCTTTCTTTGACTTTCGTGGAAATACGGCTCCATCACTGCCCTGCCCTTCCAAAGGTGCTTTTGCAAAGTCCAATGAGGGTCTAAGTCTCTTGTCCTCATAACTTACCTGGTCTCTTGGTTCACAGGCTGTGAGGATAGTTTCTCAAATGCTTCTTTGGGGTCTTTGATTACAATTGCATTGCTCTGTTTCAGTTTCAGTGCTTTGTGCTTGTGTTTTTGGAGGAACTTTCATCGGCTGAAGTATTTGGATGCTCTCGTTTTTATTTTCCTTCCTGTAGCAGGCGCCTTTATATGGATGAGGCTGTTCTCACCTCTGCGGTCCACCGGCTGGCTGGCTGGCTGCCTTGCGAGCCGTTGATGTGATTTCTGGTTCAACAGCCCCCTCTTCTGTCAGTGCAGCAGAGCACAGCCCCTTGAAAGGTTGGCTTTTGCGGCAGCGGCAGGTGGGCAGAGGCGTGTGCCCTGAGATTTATTTTATTACTATTTTTGCTTTGCGGATCCCCAAGTGTCCACCTCTTGCTGTCCCCCCTTCCCTGCGGCTTCCGGAGTGGTGCCCACCCTGTTTCTCGCCGTCTCCTTCCCTTCCCGAGTGGCCTCTGGGGGCCCGTGCCCACCGTTAAGCCCCTGGCCTCTGGTCAATGTTTTGGTCTCTCTGCACCCTTCCTCAGCGTTTTCGCACTTGGGGTGCACGTCCTCTCTCCTCGGGTGACTTTAGTTTACTCCTAAGCCCTAAGCCTTCTCTACCTGGGGGTTGTGTGTGGTTTTATGGCTTCTTCTTGTTGACCTGTGTCATTTTTGGATCGGGTGTTGGGAGATTGGGATTTCTGTGGCCGTCATTACCTTGGCTGCCGGGAAGACCCCAATGTAGCATTTAAGAGATTGTGCAGTTAACTCAATTCTGAGTGCAATGGTAGCCCAAGCCCGTTATTAACATAGTATATTCATGTTAATGGTACACAAATGAATCCTGAGGACATGCTTGAGGAAGTATGCTCTCTTAAGAAGGTTAAGCATCTCCCCGCTAAGTGTCACCCCATCTGTTGAGCCAGCCTGTTCTCACAGATACTGCGGGCGAGTATCGGGGAGCTAGGGGTTTCTGGGCCAGGGGTCGGACTCAGGGGGACTTTTACTGCTGGCATGATGCATCGAAGGGGGCATTGCCATTCTGTTGCTGGAGGTGGGCATGAGCCAGTGGCTGTGATGTGCACATGTGTGCAGGTCTCTATCAAGGAGAGACTGCTCACCATCCCACCGTGTTCTTACAGGGGTTTTGTGCAAGGCCCCAAAGCAGAGTGTGATTCTGCTCTGCATGGCTGGGGGAAGGGGGGACTTAGCATGTTTCTGGAAGGAGCAAATTGAGTTATCTTTGTTCTGAAAATAGACCATTTCTGAGTTACTATAGTAGAAAAACCCAGGCCTGCTCACAGGAGAGGGAAAGCTGGTAGGGGCCCTATTCCTGGGCCCCAGAGGAGTGGTGGAGAGAGCTGGGGTGTGCTGAAAGGCTCCATTCACAAACCCACTTCCGAAGGGAGCTTCGCTGCGCTGCAGGCCGGGTCACCGTCTCACCCTCCCATGGGCACGTGGGTGGGTCCCGGCCTGCCCGTTGTCTCTTTGGATCAGTACCCTTCTTCCTGGCACAGCGAATGCTCCCAGGAGCACCGAGATCGCTGGGAACAGTTTCTGCCTCCTCGGAGACCACTGATAGGTTTGGTCCTTTGAGGGCCTCAGGATGCTGCCCCATGTCTCCTCTTCTTCTTGCTGGGTTCCAAAAGAGGGGGCCACCTCAGCTCCATGCGGACCCCTCCCCAGGAGGCACCGGTACCTCAAGCAGCCTCTCTGAAAGCACACCCCTTAAGCCTGAGCAGCCTTTTCAAAATGGGAGGCGATGTGAAGCTGAGTTGGACAGGAAAGAAGGAGTTCTCCCTGAGGAGGGACCTGTGACTCCTGCCACCAGATGCTGGGTCGGGTAACGAATTTGTGTTCCAGTGTCCACATGGGCCCTTCCACCCCTCAGGCCTGACACCCCCGTTCCACCCCCAAACACCCAGGAGACGGGGGAACCAGTCAAGACTAGGAGGCCGTGTGATGGGGAAGGTCTCTGAGGAAGAGTTGTTTCTGTCCTTTAGGCCTCTGACTCAGCTTCCCCAGTCCTCCGACCGGACCAGCCCTCCTCTCTCATGTCTTGCCAGTTGGCACCACAGTGAGCCCTGGCCGGGTGGGAGAGCCAGAGGCGGGGGGCCCCAGGAGCCCTCATGGCGCAGCATGTGGTGATGGTACAGTTACTTGATGGTACGCCTTCCTCAGAATCCATCGTGTGGAACGTTGGAGGCAGCTGAGGAAGGTCTGTGCTCTCTGAGAAGCGGTAGGTGATACAGCAGGGTGACGCTGTGGCTGTTTCTCCCAGAGCCTTACTTTTAAACAAATCTTTAGACAGAACTGTCATTCATGGTTCTTATTGTTTGTTCACTTGCTCGCTCACTCGCTCATTCACTCGCTCACTCACTCACACATTGACCGACCATCACATTCCCCTGCCTTGTGCCCAGCCCTGTGCTAGATACTGAGAATCCAAGACAGGCTCAGAGCCCTTGCCTTCAGGAGCTGTGACAGGAGTGTGACTGGCGTCACTTTGGGGGATCAAGTCTTGCTAGCTTTGGAAGGAGGAAGCTCATCCATAATCAAACCTGTTCAGTTTTGCTAACTGAAAAAATTGCGAGTCTCTTCGGCTGTGGACTCTATGCTTCCATATGGTGGAGCCGCCAGGGCCGTGGACGTGCTGTGCACCACCACTCGGGGCCGTTGGGGGGGCGGGCAACACCAGGGTCATGGTCAAGAGCATGGACTTGCGTGTAGACAGACCTGGGTTCGAATTCGGCTCTGCTGCTCTTAGCCAAGGGTTTGGGATAACATGAACCTCACTAGACTTTGGTTTTCTCACAAGCAGTTTGGGGATAATGATTCTTGGCCCTGTGGGAGGGTTACATAAGGTAAAGGGATTGGTGAGGTTTACACCATGGTCGGGAAGGATGGTTATGGCTTTGTGTCATCTGGTAGCCCCTGCCCCCCTCTCCAAGGCACACACATGCACACAACAGGTGTACACACACACACACACACACACACACAACACAGGCTTTCCACAATCCTGGCCTGGGAGGCAGCAGGGACTTTGCCTTTTAGAAGTTGTCTGACCCATCGGCCCCTCAGACGGGGGTTGCAGGAGTCTGACTCACTCCACTGGGTTACTAAAGTGGTTTGTTGCCAGGCGCGACGTGTGGGGCTCTTATAATGGTGGTTAGATCTGGGAAATGGACCAAGCATGATTTCCAGCTAAATGGAACACTTCGGGGCCATCAGCTAAATAGACGATGCTTCTCAGAAAGTCCCTTGAGTGTTATGTCAGACAGGCGCTGGGACCCTAGGAGCCATGGTGCATGGCCGGGCCAGCTCCTCGGGTGCTGCTGGCTGTGAGGGCCTGCATATCCTTTCTCACGTGCGGCTTGCAGGGAGCAGAGATCTGACCCGTTTGGAACACCTGACCCTCTGCACTGCCCTCTCTTCCTCTCACTCTTGTCCCCTTTCTCCCTCCCTGTTGTCTGAGACTCTGGCAACTACATAATATCATTTAGAGAAGTCATATTGCCTCCCTAGCCCATTCTACTCCCTCTGTGAAACAGGGACTGTGCCTGGAGGGAGAAGGAGCTCGGGCTTTTGTGGAAAGGGAGGGGGTCATGCATCCTGGGCCCTCCCTGGAGAGCCTCGACACTTTGCTGTTTGCTGTGAGGGGCCTGGCCGCCATCTCTGTGCCCTCTGCAGAGAAACCTTACAGATAACTCTTCATAACACAGTCTCACAATAGACCAGGAAATGCCCCTTAGCCTTCCTGCATCATGGAGGGAGCTTATGTTAGGCTAGCTACATGGTCTCTGATCCTGGCTCCACCATGTGCTGGCTCTGCAGTGCCCAGGGTCCTGCAGCTCAGTGTCCTGCTGAGCCCAGTTTCTTTCTGCATGGGGGAAAAATACCTTCCTCCAACGTGGTGTGAGGAGGCATTCTGATGCTTATGAGGTGTCCAGTACATGGCATGGCACAGAAGAAGGGATCAGAAAATATCGACTCACTTCCCGTGCCAAATATTTTCTTTTCCTTAAGATCTGAGAGTGATTTCCTTCTAGATCTTCTTCCCTTGCTGACCAATACCCTCACTCCTCCCTGCCCTTGCCGGTTGCCCACTTGGTACTTTTTATCATGGGCCACAGCCTAGGCTTTTCTATTGTCTTTTCTTACCTATTCATCCATCCACCCATCTATCTACCCGTCCACCCATTCATCCATACACCTATCCATCTACTCATCCTTCCACTCATCCACCCATGAACCCATTCACTTATCCATCCATCCATCCATCCATCCATCCATCCATCCATCCATCCACTCTTCCTTCTACCCACCCACCCATCCACCCACCTACCCATTCATGCATGCATCCATGCACCTACCCACCCACCCAACCACTTATCTATGCACCCACCTACCCACCCATCTATCCATTATCCCATCTATCCATCAATCCATCCATCCATCCATCCATCCATCCATCCATCCATCCATCCATCCTTCCACCCACTCTTCCTTCTACCCACCTACCCATCCACCCATCCATCCATTCATTTATCTATCCATCCACCCATTCATACACTTATCTACCTACCCCATCCGTCCATTATCCCCTTATCCATCCATCCATCCACCCATCCATCCATCCACCCATCCATCCACTCTTCCTTCTACCCACCCAACCTTCCACCCACCTACCCATTCATGTATGCATCCATCCATCCACCCACCACCCAACCACTTACTATGTACCCACCTACCCACCCATCTATCCATTATCCTCCACCATCCATCCATCCATCTCTTCTTCTACCCACACAGCCATCCATCCAGCTACCCATTCATCCACCCATCCACCCACCCACCTATCTATCCATTATCCCATCCATCCATCCATCCATCCATCCATCCATCCATCCATTTTTCCTTCTACCCACACAGCCCTCCATCCAGCTACCCCTTCATCCACCCATCCACCCATCCACCCACCCATCCCCATGCCGTTTCTTCTATGTAGATGCCAGACTGTAGGGAGTGAAGTGGATTAGCCTCCACTTTCACTAAGCTTAAGTCCAGCAGAGGATAGGGATGTGAAATAGGTGTCTGTGCACACATGAATGTGTGTGTGCATGTGGTGGGGCTGGGTACTAGGCAGTAAGAGTAAAGGCTGCTTGGGAAATGCATACAAGGATCACCATACAGAGCCCAGCAGGGTCAGGAAAGCTTCATAGAGGAAGTGACTCTCCTTGACCATACATCAGCAACTTGGAGACAGGGGTTGTCCTAAGGTTGGACCTTAGAGAAGCAGCTGTGTCAGTAGGTTGAGTGTCTGTTATTTATGTGAGGTGCTGGGGTTACAAAGAGGGATGAAAATGCGAAATAAATAGTCATACAAAGTAATGGTTAATAAATTCTTGTTCAATGGATACATGGGTGAGTGTGCCTTTGCCAGCTTTATTTGCTAAGAAATGCTCCCAGCACAGGTTAAATCTGTGACTCCCTGCGAATAAGAAGCTTAAGAAGGGCTCATCTGAGTTTTCATCTGATTCATGAATATGTAAGCAAGCTTCCTTTTAATCTCAAATTTTATTTTATTAGATGTATTTTCATGTATTTATTAGACCTACGTTTTTCGTTTGGATATATGAGAAACTTAATGAAGGCACCATCCCATCTTCCATGAGATGAGTAGAGGGTAGATGATGAGGTGGTCAACCGAGCGATGTCCTGGCTTCAGCAAGATTCCCGAATACCTGATGCTCAGGAAGCTGAGCGCAGACTAGTCATAATTACAATCCCTACTGTGAATCATAAGTGTTTCTGCGGTACCTTGACTTGTGCTGCACCTTTCCATAAAGCCAGAGAGCTCAGACATTCTCGCTGCTCCCCGAGTGGGAGAGAAGCCGGCTCCC
The DNA here is from genome assembly GCF_016509475.1 of Prionailurus bengalensis. Taxonomy (NCBI): domain Eukaryota; kingdom Metazoa; phylum Chordata; class Mammalia; order Carnivora; family Felidae; genus Prionailurus; species Prionailurus bengalensis. Next base: position 4,901,007 of record NC_057345.1, read on the forward strand.
TGCCAGGTGGGGCCATAGGTCTTGCCGGCCTCATTTTCCAGCAGGAGAGACTGTGGGTTTCGTTGGAAATGTAATAGCTGCTCAAGGTCAGGCTGCAAGCCCGTGGCTGAGGCCCTTGATGAGTTTTCCGAGGGATGGCCTAAATTTGCATCAGTCTGCAGGCTCCTATCCCAGGGGCACCACCGGGGGGGTGGCTCAGCTTCTACCTGGGGGGGAAGAAGGGAAACCAGCAGCTGGAGAATCCAGTGTGTTCGCACTCCCAATGAAGTCCATGATAGAAATGCTTTTTAAAGCGATTTCCCACTTGCTAAAATTGATTTTTTCAGGAAATCTGTTGTATACTGGTTTATCTTTAGACATCATCATCATTCTGGACAGAAGCACAAAACTCTCAAGGTCTCCTGCCCTCCTCTTCTGCCGCTCGAGTGGGCTCCTAAAGCCCCGTCAGCAGGTTGGAGGCATGGAGGGAAGGGTCCTCTCCCCCACTGTCAGGAGATTGTCCAGGGCAAGGCTCCAGGGCCAGTGAGGCACTGGATGAGGCTCCCTTCGGGCTCTTGTGTGGGAGTGTTTGGTAGACACATGTCCCCTGCTGGCCCTGCTGCCCAAGGCCTACCTGCTACTCCATGTCATCTGTACAGATGGATGGCACCCTGCCTGCCACATTGCGGGCTCATTTGCTGCCTGTCTACACAGGCCGCTGCTGTGATGAGTCCTGGTTTATACCACGTGCATTGCCATCAGCCTGTAGCCAGTGGAATGGCTAGAAGTGCCTTGACCTGCCGCAGCCCACAGGGAGGTTGGAGGAGAGTCTAGAAGTGTCAGGAAGGAGCCCAAGGGTGCCAGGTAGATGGAGCGCCTCAGACTGGTGCAGTGCCCACTAACAGCCAAGTCTCTGATTCCTCCTCAAAGCCCCTGCTCTCCCACTACCCTCTCCGCTCCCCCACCAGCAATTTCCCAAGAACTTCTCTGACCAGGAGTGGGAATTCATTTTCTAAGGCTCTGGATTTCTGGAGCTTGGAACAACTCAGGAAGTTGGGTCATGCAGAGGAGTGGCGAGGTTGGCACCCGTGTGACATGATGGGTGGCTGATAACTACCCAGAGAAATTCAGAGGATTCTCAGGATATTCAGCCCCATTTCTGGGGTTCACTTCTCTGTCTGGGTCTCTGGAAAAGGTCACAGTCAGATGCTCAGATTTACAGTGGGCTCTTGAGTCCTCTCCAGTGGAGAAGTCTGAGGTCCACTCTCCCGGAGGAATGCTCTGTTCCCTGTTAGATGGTAGCAGACGAGCCCCCCCACCCCCATTTTTGAGTGTTGCCTTGCCCCTCACCTCCTGATGGGCTTTTGGGAATCCACCCCTTTCATATGTGAGGTTGCTCAAATGTGGGACCAGTGTCCCTGGGAACTTTCTCAGCTTCCTAAATTGGGAATTATAATCGCCTGTGACAAGGGGCACCATGAGGTGGCCAAGAAAACCTAGGGGTTCTCTCCTGCTTCAACAAGACTATATGCTGCGTGAGGACAGGAGCCGCTGTTTTTGTCTAATCTGACCCTCGCCCCCTCCACAGGAGTCCTTGCTCAGCGTCCACACACAGTGGGCTGAGGGCCACCACGGGCTGCCAGGGAAGAAGGGCCCAAGGTAGGAGCCCCAAGATAGAGCTCTGCCTTAAGGTCATCGCCGGGCTTTTTACCTCGTGCTCTCAGCCACCTAGCTCCCCTGGCAGTGAAACATCGTTTTCTATTAAATGATGTGTCTGACATTTACCAAATTTTTATGTGACAATTTAGAAGGAACCAGTTGCATTAAACAGCCTTATTAATATTGCAGTAACATGATTAGGGGAACATCATGGCCGTTAGACCATAGGGCCAGATTTACGAGCTCTGGAGAGAGGAGGCAAAGAGGTCTCTATTGACCAAAACACCTTCAGCACAATCCACGTTATAATTAATGAAAGTCAGAGACGAATCCCCCTGATAACGCAGCCCTGCAATGTGAAGAAAGACGGGATGGTGCATTTCCATCTGGGGAGCGTGCGTGTCTGACTTGCAGCATTTAGCACTGAGGGGTGTTTAGACTGCTCAGAGAGCTACTTCTGGTCGGGTCCAAGGTAGACTAAATAGACCCTTTCCGATCACTCTGCTGGTTTTGGTGGCATTCTGAGTCTCTGTGCACATTGTAACCATCTCCTGATGGCGGGGAGGGGGCAGCATAGGACAGTGGTCAAAACATGTGCCTGGAGTGAGACCCGCCCACACAGAATGCTGGTGTCACCCATAACTGCTGTGTGGGGCTTGGGCAAATTGTCTAGCCTCTCTGAACCTCGGTGGCCCCTTCTGAAAAGGAATGACCACATGACCTGCTGCACAGGATTACTGCGCATCAGATGGGCTCACACATGTAGGTCTCCAGCACGGTGCCAAACCCTTACTTCCTGCTCAGTACCTGTTGGCTCCTGCTGGCGTTTGAGGAGCTCTTTACAGATCACCTCTGCTCCCGGTCCTAGGTAGGAACCCTGGACCTACCTATGGAGATATTTTGGGAGACCCAACATAGTTAAGACCCCCTACTGGGTCTATAGGAGACATCAAATAAAGGGATATGGCTCCTTCCCAAGGGTTTCCAGTCTTCTGGGGAAGCAGACATGTGGAACTAACTGGAACCAAACAGGAATCGCTGCAGGGAGGGTCTAGATTGAGGGACTGGTGTTGTGCTATGGAAGGGTAGAGCAGGTGATATTTAATTTCATGGAGGGAGGTGGTAATGGTATCATTTGAGATAGGCCTTGAGGAACTCAACAGGATTTTGGCTTTGGCCAGGGGAGAAAGAAAGGGCTAAGGTGATACCCTGCACAGTGACACAGAGGCCCAAGGATACACGTTGTGCAGATGACCCACTGGGGCTGAGTCCCTGGTGCATAAGGCTATGTGTGGAAAAGGGCAGCAAAGCAGGCTGAGCCCAGCTGGTGGAAGGCTCTGGTTGCCACACTAATTCACAGTGTACTAATGGGACTTGTGTCCCTGTGCGTGGGGAAGGCCACCCTGGAGCAGGCGGGGCTGATGAGGTTCTGTCCCAGGGTGGGCAGCTCTGAGGCCTGGAGCAGAAAAGGGAGGGTATGTAGAGGCAGGAGGTGAGAGCAGTGGGGGGGGACTTGGGGGTGGTGATCAGTGATAGAGCATCATCTCCCTGTTTATGCCTCGGTCACCTGCGGAAGCCCGATGCTCACAGAGTGGGGTTTTACGGAAGTCCACAGAGGTTGGTGACACATGGCCTCCATTCTCAAGGGCCCAAGAGGGCAAGACTAGGAGCACGAAACCCTTAAGTGCCAGAGGATGGGGCAGGGTGAGGAGCAGGGGCCGCGGGGGGCGGGGTGGGGAGAGGGTCCAGTGGGTGGGTGAAGAAGGGGAGAGGAGGGAAGGGGCAGGAGTGTGGACCTAGAGAGGTGCAGAGCCTATGCAAAGGTGGCAGGGAACAGCTTAAGCCTCCCCCCAAATTAAACTTTTCAATGACAAGAGTTTCCTTTTCTGTCTTACTGTAAAACAGTATACGTTTACTGTAGACGAATTGGAAATAGAGGTAGGTGAGAGGAAGAAAACAGGCCACCACTAAGTGCTGATAAAGATGGGGCACTGGTATTTGGCCTTGCTTTCATCCAAGTATTTCTCATGGGGCCTTTGAGCTGGTTGGGGCCCAAAGAATGACCCTCTGAGGCCCCAGTAGATAATGCCCAGGGGCCCTTCAATTTCAGGGACTGGACCTGTGCAGCCAGGCAGGAAGGCGCCCGAGGTGTGAGCCTATGGAAGATTCTGAAGCTGGGGGCCCAGAAGGAGGGTGCCCTCCCTCCAACCTGGGGAAAGCATCACCTGGTACTCTTGTGCCCCCAGAACTCTGGTTTGGAGGTAGCAGTTTCATGATTCATGAACTTTTGGGCTTTGGTTGCAGAGCCTTGGGAGACCACCCAGAGGAGCCCTGGCCAATTAAAGGGCGCTTCTGGGAAGCAGGAAAGAGGGTTAGGGGCAGGGATGCGGGGTGGCGGGGAGGAAGATACCTTTGAGGGAACCTCGCAGGTTCTACTCTGGCCCCAGACACTCGGGGATGCTTAGCATCCCTGTGTCCCCACTGACAGCTCCTCTGGGCCCACCCCGCTTCCCCGCAGCCCTCCCCGGGCTGGCGGTTGCTCATGGAAAAGCGCCTTCACTGCCTGTCTCCTGCCATCTGGAACATCCCCCTGAATCTCTCTGCCTCATCACCCCTCCATCTGCACCAAAGGTCATTTCCCTGATTCTGTTATTAATCCCAGCAGCGCTTACTGGGGTCTGTGGTCTTCTGTGTGGAAGAAAATCATCGTTTGTGTCGGGATGGAGGTGGCAGCCACAGGTCCTGGCCTTGGGTGGAGGTTATCACCCAGGCTTCTCTGCCTGGGAGCCTGAGCTGCAGAGACCGGGGAGAAAGTCATCATTTCTCAGCCCAGGTGAAGGGCAGCTGAGATGATTTCGGGAGGCACCCGCAGCCCCTGGGCTCCACGTCAGTTGGGCACAGAGAGCTGGTGCCCGTGACTTCTTTAAGAGCCCAGGGCTATGGCCACGAAGGCCTGTCCCGTGGGCAGACAGCATCTCTCCCTCTCGAAGTTTCCTCTCTGAGCTCAGAATGACTTGACTCCATGCCTACTTCTGGTGGGGCTTCAGCAACAGGACAGGAGGGACCTTTTAGTGCCTGTCATGTGGCAGGCCGAATAGGAGCCAGCCCTGTGTCCCTAGGCATCTGCACTCAAAATGAAGAGGCAGATTTGGTCATGTGGCAGGGAGGGGCTCCCAACTCAGGGTGTCCTAGAGTCTGCTGTCGAGTGAGAGCCTCCTCTGGGCGGGTCAGGCAGCCTCAACTCAGGCCCTCTCGGGGATCTGAGCAGGCCACATCTCCACCCTGTGAGGGTGGGTTTGAAGTCGGGAGGTAGCAAAAGCTGTCTGGGCTGGGTCTGGAGAGGGAGGGCAGGCAGGAGAGAGGAAGACAGGGGGCCAGCCGGCTGGGTGGGGAGGGTCTCAGGCCTCATGGGCCCCCGGCGGTCATCACGCATTCAGCTGACGCAAGGGCAGTGTGCAGTTTTCAGTCAGGGTCAGCGGTGTGACTGCTGAGTGATGAGATGGGTCGGGGAGGCAGTGGTGGCTCCCCTCCGAATCTGACAGACCAGGGGCTGGCTAGGGTCTCCAGCTGGCAGCTCTGTGACCTGGAGGCTTTTGTCACCTCTCAGATGTGGTCTCTTCCTCTGCAAAATGGGAAGCTAATGTCAGCTACCCGACAGGATTGTGTGGGTGAAAGGAGCTGCTTCTGTAGCTCGAACAGACCAGCAGGACCCCTGCCCTCACGGAGGCTCCGGGAGCAGGGACAGCTCAGCCTGCCAGGGGTCACAGTGGGTGACACACAGGGTGCTGGCAGAAGGTGTGTTCGGGCCGGCACTGTGAGGAGACAACTCCCCCGTGGTGGTTGGCCCCGCAGACAGAGCAGGGCCCGTTGAAGGCCTCTGGGTCTCAGTGCTGTTTCCCTTGGCCCCCGCCTGCCGGCCAAAGTTGACCTGCTCCTGTAGGGATGCTCTCCTCAGTTCCATTTGTGGCATCTGAGCCAGAGCACCTGGGACCCCGGTCCCTGGTCGCACCCGTGCTGGATGGTGCGGTTAGCCTGGGCAGGGCTGGCCCTGGGCTCCCTGGTTATTCCTGCCCCGCTCCCACTGGCGGGAGAAACCAGCCTTCACCCCGGCCATTCTGTTTGCTTTGGAGCCAGAAACATGATTTACTCTAGAGAGCATTTTTATGTTTTCCACCAAAGATTAAAAAAAAAAAAGTTACTAGACAAAACAATTCTATTTTAATGCACAGCATTTCTATCTTGGGTTCTTTTCTGTAGAACACTTGTCTGTTATTAGTTTGTTTATTGATGGATTCCCTTGCTAGACTATAAGCTCCCTGAGGACCAGGACATGCCTGTCAGTGGATCCTGAGAGCTGACAGCAGTGCCTGGCAGGAGGGAGCCCCAGGAAGCGTGTGGAGAGCAGGAGAGACCAGTGTTTACAGTGACCTCTTTGGATGTCCCTGGAAGGTGGCCCTGCCTGGTGTTTACACAGCTCCCCCTTGGCGGATCTTCTGTCTGCCCATCTTTCTCTTAATAGTTATGGATTATGGAAAAGAAGAACAAAGCCCATTAAGAGGTTCCCCTACATTTGATTTGAGGAAGTTTTCATCAGAACGGCTCCATTTATTGGCCTTTAGCGTACAGCCTTATTCCCTTCTCACAAAATGAATATTGCCTTGTCTCCTTGAGAAAAATTGATTTCACCCAGGAAGGAGAAGAGCAAACTCCCTCCTCCTGCTTTTCTTCTTTTTTTTTTCCTCCCATCGAGACAGAATTTATCTCCTAGGTAGGTGGGGGGAAAAACAGGAATAATTGGACCAGAAGCTAATTCCCAGAGATTCATTGTCTCGAACGCTCCCACCAGAATGTGGGACGCTTGCCTTGAATTGCATGCTAATGATAAATGACAACTCTAACAGACCGTCACATTGAGATGTTTAGTCCTTCCTGCTAGGAGGTGACACATTAATTTTCTCTCAGATTTACATTGGATTATTAATAAAATATCGGTGTTGGAATGTGACAAGTGAGGGTCTGTAGAAGTGCCAGGCTCTATTTAGGGGCACGGATTTTAGCCAAATGAGATGTCAGTGGGGTCAAACATGACCCAGATGCCGGTGGCTTTTGAGCGATAGTCTTTTTGCTTCACTGGGCTCAGGCTCCCGTAACCTGGGCTGCACCAGGTAGCAGGGATGGAAGGTTCTCTTTCTTTCCAGCAGTGTTGAACCCAAAGAAAGGTGACTCCGTATGTTCTGTCTTCCCTTTATCTTCTGCTTCGTCATTGACCCAACACTTGAAATGTAAGTGGTGCTTTCTGTGTGTTTTTAAGACAAAGGAGAAGACTTCCTTTGTTCTAGCCACTGAGTTCCTTGATTAACTCACTCGTTTGAGGGAGCATTTACAGAGCGTTCACTCTTTACATGTCGCTGTGGCAGGTGGAGAAGGTAGAGGCGGTCCGGGTGAGCCTGGCACACCAAGGCCAAGTGACCACCCTGCTTCTCTGCTCAGAGCCCTTTCGTCGCTTCCCGTCCCTGCGAAGGTGAAGTTCAGAATTCTCAGAGGGGGTGGGGGCTGGGGTTTGGGGCACCTCCCCGCCAACTGCCCCAACCTAGACGAAGCCTCCCTATGTGGGCCCTGTGCTGTTTCTTCGCTGTTTGCTGCAGCTGCGTTGATGGAGTTGCTTTATGTTGTCTCATGCCTCGTGCCATGCTTGTGTGACCATCCAGGCTCCTCACTTCTTCGTTGCCATTGATGTCGTCCTACTATGTGCTTCATTTGTGTCTTTCATTCCCACTTAGAGCAAAATCCATGCTCCCTCGACCCAGGCCTGCCAGGCTCTTGGGCCTCACCCCCTGCCTGCACCCCCACCTACTCTCTGCCTGCCAGTATGCTTCTCGGGCCACTGACCTTGCTGCTGTCGCTTTCCCGGGAGCCTTCCTGGCTGAGCCCCGGCCTTCGCCTCTACGCTTCTGTTCAGATGCCACGTCTGGGAGAGAGGTCTCCGGGCTGGCCCGTCCCACATCACAGCCAGCTGTTACAGGACATGCTCCCATGTCGCCTCCTGTCCCGCCCACCGGAGCATGGTTTTCTGAAGCCCCCAAGTGCCTCCTTCTACCTCCCCGACCTGACAGCAGGCCTTACACAGGCAGCGCTTTGGACGCTTCTGTTCACAACAGCACCTACGGCGCCTTGCACCAATGCTTGGCCCGTAATAGCTGCTCAATAAATACTAATTGAATAAATCACTGAATGTCATAATGGAATTTCAAGCCGAGTGCCCTGGGAGCTCTAGGAAGGGAGCCATTAATGAGTGCCTGCAGACTTTCTGGGTAGTGATTCCTGGTCATATGGGCTGTATCTTCTCGGTGACCGCCAGCGTCAGCTGATACAAACAAACCTATGGTTAGGAGGCTGCATTTAGTGAATTGGCTTCTGCCTCCGAGTTCTGGCAGCCTGAGCTGTCCCTCACCCTGCTTTCAGACCCCCACAGAGGCGTCCTGGCCTGTGGACATGACAGTCCGGTGCCCATCCCCCGAGGTTGCCCTGGCCTGGCCCGTCCTCGGGTTTAGGGGGGCCTGCCGGAGACGGGTGGCACCCAGTACTCACTGCTGGGCAGTGCTGGTGCTGTTTCCGCCTTTATTCCGGAGAAGCACCCTCAAACGGAGGCCCTGGGGGTCTGCTCCTGTAGAACAGTACCAGCAGGTGCTGGCACTGACGCCCCGTGGCGGACGGGGGCTTCTGGGCACACGAATCTACCCAATCGTTTGTTTCTTGATAAGAAAGCCTCTTTTACGATTTTTCAATTTGCCCTTATTTTAATGAAAAGAAGCTGGGGTTGGACCGCCCAAGAAGGAGCTAATCAAATAAAGCAAATTGGTGTTACCTTCTCCCGGTCCCTATTATTTCTATGGCTCCAGCTGGAATTTATTATGAAAAGCAATTGGTTTTCATATCTGGCAGATAGCAGCCTGGGCCGGGCCTGACAGCCCTTTCTTCCCTATCATTCCATAAATGGCTTGCAGTGGCCAGGCTTCGGGGGGGGGGGGGGTACGGAGGAGGGGAGGACACGGAGTGCTCCCCACCAGCTTTCCTGCTCCTTGTCCCCCAAATCGTACAGACCCTATAAACAAGTCAGAAGAAAACACCAGATTGAAAGTTAATAAAGCAGCTCCTGTCCGTGAGATTTGGGCTGTCGCCGTGGCTTCTTGGGGTTCCGTTTGGCATCCTATCAACCTTGCTGTGCTCCAGCCATCAATTACCACTCTCACTGGGTCTGTGTGCAAGGGAGATAAGCAGGGGAGACATTCCTTTTCCAGATTCCTTTCCTCTCCTTGCAACAAAAGGAAGGGCTAAAGGAACATTTTAAATCAGGCTCAAATGATCCTCCCTTTATATGAAATGTTCTGCTGTGAGAGGAAACGTGGGCTCTGAAAGTGCCCTGGGTTGCTCCTAGAGAAGGAGAGAGGGTACACTGGGGCATGTGCCAGGGATTTGTAGCAAAATGCCAAGAAGGGGGGGACAGGGGGCTGGTTCACTGGTTCTGTCCTTACCAGCTGTGTGACCTTGGGAAAGTTAATTCCCTTCTCTGTGTACTTCTCATTTGTAAGATGACGACAAGAGTATTCACCTACTATAGTTGTCGTGGGATTAAAATGAGAAGTGGGAGGGGGCGCCTGGGTGGCGCAGTCGGTTAAGCGTCCGACTTCAGCCAGGTCACGATCTCGCGGTCCGTGAGTTCGAGCCCCGCGTCGGGCTCTGGGCTGATGGCTCGGAGCCTGGAGCCTGTTTCCGATTCTGTGTCTCCCTCTCTCTCTGCCCCTCCCCCGTTCATGCTCTGTCTCTCTCTGTCCCAAAAATAAATAAACGTTGAAAAAAAAAATTAAAAAAAAAAAAAATGAGAAGTGGGAGGGAAGGGCTTTGCCTGCATCTGACATTCGAAAATGCCAGAGACGCGGCCACTCTTGTCACAGCAGTTGTTGTCATGCTTATTATGGGCATTTTGAACTAGGCCATGCACTTTTTTTTTTTTTTAATAATTTTTTAAAACATTTATTTTTGAGACAGAGGGAGACAGAGCGCGAGTGGGGAAGGGACAGAGAGAGAGGGAGACACAGAATCCGAAACAGGCTCCAGGCTCTGAGCTGTCAGCACAGAGCCCAACGTGGGGCTCGAACCCATGAACCGTGGGATCATGACCCGAGCCGACATTGGATACTCAACTGACTGAGCCACCCAGGGGCCCCTAGGCCACACACTTCTAATGGTGCATTTCAATCAGGTCATTCTGTGTTGGAAAGATCAGAAGGAAAGTTGTGGGTACGCGTGTGTAAGCGGCAGTGAAGAGTGGTGTTTCTCTTTTCTTAAGTGCCCACTGGAACGGAGATTCCACACTGGCCTCGGGAACAGCATTCCTGCTCTAGGACACTACACGTTGTGCCTTGTCACAGGAGCCCGTTTCACATTTGGGGTCAGGTTTGGAGGCCATTGGAACTGCAGGAATTGCATTTCCCTCCACCTGGGCCCTTCTCTATGCCTCCTGGTGTGAGGGTTGGGACCAAGGGCAATGAATAGAAGGGGAGGAGAAAGGGGGAACCTACCCAGGTTTGGGTTCTAGCTGCAAAAAGGGACTCTCTGGAGATGCTCACTGTTTAGAAGCCATCCAGACACTGCTTATGGAGTCTTACTGGGAATGAGGACATCATCCATTCTCTTCTCCAAGGGAAGCCACAGGGACATATTGTATGACTTCAGTGGGACAGTAGACAGTCAGCCAGAACAGAGCTGACAGCACAAAGTCAGCTGCCACTAGGCCAGGCCAGAAAGGGGCTGACGAGAGACCTGAGGAAGCCCATGGATGCTGGGGTAGCGGGCTGGTTCTCAGTTGTCTGCATGGAATTTCAGGTGGCTGTCAAGGTCCTGGAAGTGATCTGTTAGTGATAGGGCAAGGGAGGGTTCTAGGAGGAAGGGCCATGGACCTGAGCTGTTTAGGGGACACTGATTTCTAAAGTTAGACTCAAGCACTGGAAAGAGTATCTAGACCATTCCTTTTGTAGGATTAACCTAGCGTTGGCTGCAGCCCCCTGTGGCTCCATAAATTCCTCTTTAACATCCACACACGAAACCTCTCAAGAACATATCCCCCCTCTGATCTTCATTTACTGATTGTCTTCAATGTACCTAATTTGAAAAATGGTTTTTGCCTTAAAGTGGCGGACGAGTATGTGTGCCTCAGTGCTTACAGACAGACAGCCTCTCCCCTGGGTGAATTTTCCAGCTGCACCCTACAACGTGCCATTTCATTACACCCTAAATCCCTCCATCATTGTCCCTGGCAGAGGCCCCTACAAAAAGGGGCCACATTTGTTATCGTTATTAGTCATGAAGAACACATATTACGTGGTGGGTGGCATGCCGGGCATCTCTCATACATTATGTCTGCTACAGCAGAGGGATCAAGTAATTTGTTCAAGGTCACACAGCTCATAAGGAGTTGAGCCAAGCTTTAAGATGTAACCTAGAGCTCACTTCAAATCCCATGATCATCTTTTTTTTTTTTAACTTCCTATTATGGAAAATTTCAAACATCTACAAATATAGACAGGCTAGTGTAATAAACTCCTATATACTTATCATCCACTTTCAACTGTAGTCAACACATGGCCAGTCTTGTTTCATTCACGTTTCCTCCTCCCACCACACACATTGTCATGAAGCATATTGTAGACACTATACAATTTCATCAGTAAATGTTTTAGTATATATCTCTAAAATATAAGGTCTCTTTTTAAAAACATACTCCTGCACTACAATTATCACTTAAAAATTACTAATTCTAGATATCGTTAAACATCCAATCACTGTTCCAGTTGTTTCACAAATGCTGTATTTTTTTTTTGTTTTTTACAGATTGTGACTGGTTGACACATCTCTTGTCTCTTTTAATCTATATATTCCTACTCTAGCATTTTCTTACTCTCTTTTTCACTGAATTCATTGAAGAATCCAGGTCATCTATCTGCCCTGTGGTTTCCCACAGTCTGGATTTTGCTGACAGCATCCCCATGGTTCCCTTTACCATGTTCTTCTGTCCTCCGTGGACCTTATAAAGTGGTAGATCAGGAGGTCTGAATAATTTTAAATTCCTTTTTAAAAAACTTTTTTTTTTCCCCTACAGCAAAGTATTCTTCTATCAGGGACACATTCTATCTGGTTGTTTCTCTTTTGTGATATCAGTCATTAATTGATGATTCATTAATTATTAGGGGTTGCAAAATGGTGATGTTTTAATTCTCTCACTTCTTCATTTATTGGCGGGAATACTTTTATAGAGAAAGTCCTCTCTTTTGCAATTTGCTAACTCAAAGGAACAGTTTATACAGGAAAGGTAAGATAAATGCCTGATTCTTCCTCCTTATACTTCTTCGGTTTTCAAAATAATGTATTAGGTCAGGAGCCTCCTCCAACAATGATCAATTAGTTTTTTGTTTGTGTGCTTTAGGTTCATTATGAACTCATGGATTTAAACATATTTAACGTTTTTTAAGTCAAAGCAGTTGCTATTCTTATTGATGCTTAAATTGGCCCATTTTTGGTCAGTAGGAGCTTCTTCAAGTTGATTCCCAAGTCTTTTTTTTTTTTTTTTTTTTAAGTAGGCTTCACACCTAGTGTGGAGCCCAACAGGGGGCTTGAACTCACAACTGTGAGATCAAGACCTGAGCTGAGATCAAGAGTCCGACACTTAACTGACTGAGCCACCCAGGCCCCCTGCCCCCACCCCTGTGTACTTTTTATATGATTTAAAATCTTTGACACAGCTCACATCATACTTCATGGTGAAACTGGTTGTTTTCCTCCTAAGATGAGGAGCAAGACAGGGTTGTTTATTCTCACCATTTCTATTCAACATTGTACTGGAGGTTCTAGCCAGTGCAATAAGGGAAGAAAAAGAAAAGGCATCTAGAATGGAAAGGAGGAAGCAAAACTCTATTCAAAGGTGACTTGATTATAAATGTAAAAGATCCTAAATAATCTGCCAAAAAATTTTACTAGAACTAATACACGAATTTATCAAGGTCACAGAATACAGGTTCAGCGTACAAAAATCAACTGTGTATCTATATGTAAGTTGAAATGTGTAAATGAGCAATCAAAAAATGAAATTTAAAGTAAACAATTCCAGTGCTCACTTTGGCAGCACATATACTAAAATTGGAATGATACAGAGAAGATCAGCATGGCCCCTATGCAAGGATGACACACAAATTCGTGAAGCGTTCCATATTTAAACAAACAAAAACATCAAACAGTTCCATTTACAGTAGCATCAAAAAGGATAAAGGACTTAGATAATTTAATTTATAAAGTGTGAAACCTGTACTATGAAGTCTTACTGAGAGAAATTAAAGATTTATATAAACGGAGAAGCACTCCATGTTCTGTGATTGGAAGTGATTAGAAGACTTGATATTGTTAAGATGGCAGTTCTTTCCAAATATATTTTTAGACTCACTGCAACCTCTATCAAAATCCCAGCAGGCATTTTTATTGTTGTTCTTGTTGTTGGTATTGCAGAAATTGTCAAACTTACCTTAGAAGTTTTTATAGGAATACAAAGGACCTCGAATAGCCAAGACAGTTTTGGAAAATAAGGGCAAGGTTGGAAGACATATAGTTCCTGACTTCAGAATTTACTACAGAGCTGTAGCAATCAAGACAGTATAGTATTGGCATAAGGACAGAAAACAGAGAAAAATATGAAGTCCAGAAATAAAGTCTTATGTTTATGGTCAATTTATTTTAATCAAACATGCAAGCATACTTCAATGGGGAAAAGGATAGCCTTTTTTTAAAGCAACAACAAAAACAAACAAACAAAAATAGTGCTGGGACAATTGGATATCCATGTGCCAAAAATCACCTTAGGCCCTTACCTCACACCATACACAAAAGCTAACTTAAAATGCACCGTAGACTTAAATGTGAAAGCTAAGACTGTGAAGCTCAGAAGAAAACACAAGAAAAGATTTCTGTGACCTCAGGTTAGGTGAAAAATAATCCTAGATATGATACTGAAAGCATGATTCATAAAAGAAAAAAATTGATAAATTGGGACTTTACCAAAATTAAAACCTTTTGCTCTTTAAAAGAAACCCATAAAGAAAAGGAAAGCCATGGGCCAAGAGAAAACATTTGCAAATCCATTATCTGATAAAAGACTTCTATCCAGATTTTATCGAAATAGCTCTTACAACTCAAAAAGAAGAACACAACTCAATTAAAAATGGGCAAAAGATTCAAATAGACATTTCACCAAAGAACTTATATGAATGGCTAATGAGGACATGAAAAGATGCTCAATATCATTAATCATTAGGGAGATGCAAATTAAAAACGCTGCCACACACCCAGTAGGATGGCCATAATCCAAGAGATGAGACAATGCCAAATGCTGGAAAGGATGTGATGTTGGAACTCTCGTTCATTTCTAGTCAGAAAGCAAAATGGTGCTGCCACGTTGGAGAACATGCTGCCAGTTTTATGTTTATGTTCTCTGTTGTACCTGTCTTTCACCTGTTGTTGCTGCGTTTTTAATCATGCTTAGGAAGTTTTCTCCAGTTTCAGGTTATAGAGAAATTCGCCTATGTTTTCTCCTATAGTAGTGTGTGATTTTATTTACAACATTTGAATCTCAGGTCCATTTGGAATTCATTCTGCTCTACAGTGTGGGGAATAGATCCAATTTTATCTTTTTCCATATGCCAATATCACTTATTAAAAAGTCAGTCCCCTTCCTCCACTGATTTGTGATGTCTCCTTTAGAGCATATTAATTTGCGGGGTGCCTGGGTGGCTCAGTTGGTTAAGTGTCTGACTTCGACTCAGGTCATGATCTCGCGGTTTTGTGTTCGAGCCCCATGTCGGGCTCTGTGCTGACAGCTTGGAGCCTGGAGCCTGCTTCGGATTCTGTGTCTCCTTCTCTCTCTGCCCCTCCCCTGCTTGTGCTCTGTGTCTCTCTGTCTCTCAATAATAAATAAACATTAAAAAAATTATAAAGTATATTAATTTGCATGTGGAAGTGGGAATATTTCTGGATTTTCTCTTCTGTTCCCTTGGTCTTTCTATGTATTCACATGTCAATTCCATACTTCTTTAAATATAGAGGTTTTATAGAATGTGTTAATAACCTATAGGGCTAGCCTCTACACTTTGGTTCTCTTTATTAAAGTTTTTCTGGCTATCACTGGTGTTTTTTTCCTTCCTCATAAATTTTGTAATAAGATTCTCTAGATCCAGAAAAAAAACCAAGAATGGGATTCTTGTTGTCATTACATTTTGTTTATAGATTAATTTTTGGAAGACTGACATTTTTATGATTTTTGCTTTTCCTAATCAAGAACATGTTATGTTTTTTGCATTTACTGAAACCTATTTTGTCCTTTAGATTTTTATAGTTTTTCTCCTTGTGCTTTGGGAATGTCTTATTAAATTTATGCCTAAGTATTTAGTTTTCTTTTTTCTTGATAGCATTTACTGTATGATGTAAGACATACAGTATATATATGAAGAAGTCACCCATCATTCCTTCTGTCTCATTTGTGTGTGTGTGCAGTGTGTGAGTGTGTGTATATCACACACACACACAGACTGCACACACACACACACACACACACACACAAACTTGATTATGTATCTTAACTTTATACCTGCTGGTTTACTTTTGTAATTTTCAGTAGCTTTTCCATTGATCCCATGATCTTTTCACCATATTGCATGAGTGTTACTGGTTTTGCCAGCCATTCGTGTCTCAGATAAAAAGGTTATTTGGCTAGAAGCCTCCCTCTAGAAGCCTCCCTAATGCTCACAGTTTTTTCTTGATATTTCTCTGGCTGCTGCCTTGGAGGTCTCGGATTGTTTCCCTGAGGATCTCTTAGATGGTCAGCTTCAGTCGGGTTCCCCCAGGGGACCCTGAGATAGATAGACTCCGGTACATCTTATTTGAGAGGCAGTCTTGGGAAGCGCCAGTAGGGGGCATGAAGGTGAGAGAGGAAGGGGAGGAATACAAATAAAGGGCTCATGGGTGCGTCTGGGTGGCTCAGTTGGTTAAGCTTCAGACTCTTGGTTTCAGATCAGGTCAGGATCTCACTGTTCATGCGTTCGAGCTCCACATCAGGCTGTATGCTGACAGCATGAGCCTGCTTGGGATTCTCTCTGTCCCCTCTCTGCCCCTCTCCTGCTTGGTCACTCTCTCTCTCAAAATAAATAAATAAATACATTTTTTAAAAATTAAAAAAATCCCACAACAAATAGAGGGCTCTTGTCCAGCAGGTCTCCATCTGGGCAACTGGCACTTAGGCTCTAGGAGATCATATAGAACACCCAGAGTCATCCTGAGTGTGGGGTAAGGAGGCCTGGAATTGCCTCAGAGATATCCCAGTTGTGGAGTGAGGGGGCCAGGACTTCATCCACCAAATCCCCACCCCCTGGGTGAGGCGTGCTTTCAGGGTGTTAAATCACCCAGTCAGGGGAGCAAACCAGGACTGGCCCCACCCACAATCTATGCTAAACCAGTAGACTTGGGGGAGATACTGGAGTCACCCTGAGTCCGAGTGAATCCTGCTCAGACACTCTGTGGCTACAAGGGGCTTGGTTTTCTCATCTGTTGGGAGTGATGATCTTACCTCATCATGTTGTGGTGAGAATGCAAATAGCCTGGATAAAGGCACAGATACAGGTGTAGCTACGGATGTCGACGTAGGTGCCGATGTCAACATCGATACACACGTGTGGTTGCAGATGTAGATAGAGATGCAGACAGACATAGACGCAGGTACAGGTGTAGACCTACAGACAGAGACACAGGTGTAGACACAGGTACAGACACGCACGTGGCCTGCTCCTCCCACACCAGACACTGACTGGGACTTGGTGGGATCGTTAAATGGAAGGACTTCCGTCCCTCTTACCTGACTCTCTGTTGCCACCGCCGTCTGTCCTCAGCTCCATTTCCATTTCCCTGCTCTCTTCGGGGGGGGGGTGCTGCCTTTATGCTGCCGTGAGATGTAGTAAAGCCCTCCCCTGGCTGGACCCCTCTTGTGGGGCTTAGTCCACCCATCCCTCCTTCCCTGGACCCCTGCCCACCAGCTCCGACTTGTTCTTGATTATATTCTGGGTTGGCAGCTCAGCCTCATTTTCTTCACGTTGTGGGGCCCCTCTGTGGTCTGTTTTTCTCTTTGCCATTCTTAGGACCCGAGAACTATGGAGGGAGGGACCTACCTGCATCACACAGAGCAGAAGCAAGTTCTAATACAATCAGAGTGCTGGATTAAACACCATTAGGTTGCTCATTATTGCAAGTTAAAATGACGACTCCATTTATTAAGGCCATTTAAGTTGGCCACTTGGGCTCCCTGCGGGATTATGTCCAGCTCAAAGTGTCGGATGACAGGGACATTCTCACGTTCTCAGAATGCAAAGGGCAGGTCACCAGGGGAAAATGGGTTTCCTAAGGTGGGAACAGTTGTGGTTCTGACTGTGGACGTGACAGTATTCTGGGAAGTTCACTCTCTTTGGGTCGTACCAGTCACGATCTGAGGACAGTTGGCCTGAACGCTCTGCTGAGGTTTGCCGATCATGTCTAGAAAGAGTGGGGCTGTGGAGCAGCTCTGCGTGTAGCTGTCTTGGCTCACGAGAAGCTGGACTGGATTAATGTTGTGTCTTCCTCAGCAGATGGGGTTCCTTGCACGCTCCCGTGGATGTCTTCATTCCTGCGTGGAGGGGGCGGGACAAATGCAGAACCGTCTATTTGATCAGATGTGTTCCTTCACTTATTCCCGAGGCACTGGCCCTGAGCATAGTAGTTGGACTTTGGGGCCCTTCCAATGGTTTGGGTACCATGAGTAGGGTCGGAGTGGAGAGAGGCAGGCCCAGGTGGCCCCATATTCCAGCCTCCCTGCTATCTAGAAATGGATGAATACTGTAAGGTTTTCAGTGCAGACTCGTAAGTGCGAGACAAACGGTCAGGTGACAGCATTGTGACAAGCCTGTGAAGCTATTTCCCAATTGTTTTAGTCGGCCACACTCAGGGAGGAAACCAGCACTGACATAAACCAATTGCACCATGATCGGCAAACAATGAAGTGTTGGGAGTCGCTGTTGAAAGTCTATAATTTCCAATGGAATTGCTGTTCAGTCAGCTCGCTGCTGAATGACACAGCCCGTCTGGGTGGGAACTACAGTTAGCCTCTGTCACCCTGGCGTGACTCCCACCCCCTGCCCCAGACAATGTAGTAAGACGTCACTAGCCAGTGTTCTGTGCCTGACTGTGAAATGGCCCTTTGTTGGGGGAGGAGGAAGGAAAGACTGGGATACAGGCTCCTGCCCCAGGCCACAAGGAACCACTGTCGCAAAGACACAGACGCCCACTTGCATTGGAAGAAACCACCTCCTTTGCCTTGTATGTGTAAGGAGCTCTCACACCAAGGCTAGGAGTGAGATGTGCCTGTGCTGGTCTGCTGGACACATAGACTCATTTGTGACCTTCCTGTGCTGAGGTCTCAGCCGGGGGTAGCATGGCCATGGGGAGCGAGTGACGTACTCTTTGCTTTCGGGGGGAGCCTCAGTCTTCCTTGAAGGTTGAATCTGCCCACACCTGCTGCTGGTTCACTCTGGAAGCGGCTTGCCACAGCACATGCTGCCAGAGGAATTTAGTTGTTTCTCTCCTTGGCATTTCCAAACCAAAGTGTGTGCCCTCTGTAGCTGCAGAGGTGCACGTGAACATCCTCTGCTCTCTTCGGTTGGTTCGTGACTTCTTTTAGGACAATTCACGGTTCTTTTCTGTTTGTTCTTTTGGAATGGCACAAGAGTGGCCATCCCCTCTCAGCGTTTAGCGAGCGGGAAGCCAGCGATTTTCCTAAGGTACGGTGGTCGTGGACCAAATAGACAAATTTA
Source organism: Prionailurus bengalensis (assembly GCF_016509475.1). Classification (NCBI taxonomy): domain Eukaryota; kingdom Metazoa; phylum Chordata; class Mammalia; order Carnivora; family Felidae; genus Prionailurus; species Prionailurus bengalensis. The sequence continues at coordinate 4,919,573 of NC_057345.1, forward strand.
CCTGACAGGGCTGAGCCTTCTGACAGCCGAAGCCCAAATGTGAAAGAATCAGGTACTTAGCTGGCTTGAGAAGAAGCGCTATAGATGTTCCTCTGAATCTTGCAGTGATCTAAACGCGCGCAATGAATCAAGAGCGTTTGGCCTGGGCGACTAGTTCTTCCATTGGTCTGTTCTTAACATAGTCATCTAGCGTCTGCGTTAAACTTATTTATTTCCTAATGCTGGGTGATGGATTAAAAGATGTGTAGAAAATCTTTCTACAAGAGATAAGATATTGCAGTCTGCCACGACACCCCCGGCTCTTTTTGCTTTCTCTTGCTGTTTTTCTACTTTTCAGCACGGAGCTCAGGCCCCCACGTCGTATATCTTGATTAGATGGTGGATATTACTAAGGGGATGTTTTTTAAGCCTATCATTGACACATTTAATTCATTAGGTACCAAATCCACAAGCAAATTTTGGCTGGCCATAAAACATGGTTAATCCAGGGAGCTGCAATAAAAGGTGAAAAATTATGTTCCGGCAAATGTGGAATATTGCTTTTCTGTAGAGACTTTTCCTGGTCCACGATATCTTTCTTCATAAATTTTTCTTCTGCTTGGTTCTCTTGGTAACTTAACCATTTGTTGTTTCCAGACCACAGAATGGCTCAATGATCCTCTACAACAGGAAGAAGGTGAAATACAGGAAGGATGGGTATTGCTGGAAAAAGAGGAAAGACGGGAAAACGACCAGAGAGGACCACATGAAACTCAAGGTCCAGGGAGTGGAGGTAAAGGGCAGAAAGGCTCTCTTGTTCCACAAATGTTGTTTCTGGGCTGCAATGACACGGGATCGCTTTGGAGTAATTTGCTGCCAGTCACCTCTGTCAAAAGCATTCCTGTTTGCCAAGCCCCCCCCGTTTGCTGTTTTGTTTTTTTTTTTTCTTCCTTCTTACCCAATAGCCTCCGTTCAAGTTTTCCGTAAAGCCAGATTTAACTAAAGCAGTCCTGTTTCTTGGGAGTCCTTGGTGCATAGACTGGGATTTGCAAGGTTCCTGCAGAACCCTGTGTTGTATCTATCACGGAGAAGGCTGCAGGTGCATTGAGAGTCTGCAGGTGTGAGGGAAGAAGGAGCCGCGTGAAGTGTCTCCCCGTCCAGGTGGCCTGGACCTGCCTTTGCTGAGTGGGTCCCTTGGGATCTGGTGATCTCCAACCAGAGCCTGGCTTTACTCCCTCTGCTGGCAGCCTCTTCCATTTCCTTCTGGGCATTTCAACCTCAGAGAGCTCGGAGGTGTTAAAGATGAACAGCTGGGGTTCTTGTGGCTGGGGTGGAGGTGGGCGCTGCTGGGCACATCTTGGGATCTGTGCACACTTCGGTTTGGATCCTGGGGGAAGGCAAGGTGCAGTGTGGTGGTTTTGCTATTGTTCTGAGACCACAGGCTCCGACTCTTGGGTGGCCATGGAGACTTTCTCCTGGGGTCCTTTCATTGTTGGAAGGCCTAAGCCGTGTGTCACAGCGGTAGAGGGAGAGGGTATGAATCGTGGTACATTCGTGGCTGCTAGTTAGCGAGCACACACTTCGTTGCATTGCTTGATCCTTGTAAAATATCTTCCCCGCGAGGATGGTGCTGTCTTGGGTCAGGAGCCGAGAAGGTGGCTTGTGATCCACCTGGCAATTCACGCGGGTCAAAGAGAGAGATCCTGGAGTCCGCTGGTGTGTTGGGTCCCCTAGCATGCCAGGATTGATCACCTGGACGATAAGCCCTCTTGAGTTCAACGGCTCACACTCCAGGCCGACATTCTCCGTGACACACTTTATCATTATGACTTTTTCTGTATTAATCATGTGCTTTTATGGCTGTTAAAAATAGCATCCGGTGGCTTTTATTATATTACCCCACAGAGAGAGATAACTTCTGTTTTATTTTTTGTGGTTGTTTTTTTTAAACACCCAATAACAATGCTTTATGATGATGAGCAAAGAAAAGCCCCAATATGAGAAATCCCACTTTTCCTATGTTCTCCTGTGTTCAGTGTTTGCATAGTGTGGCTTAATCAACTCACGAGACATTAAAATGCGGATCGCCCTGAATGCACTCCTATGGACCCCGGTCTAGGACCGATTGGTGATGGGGCCAGCAGGTCAGCCCTCGAGGGGCCTGAGGGCACGGGGGCTGGGCCGGGTGGGCAGAAAGTGAGAAGCGTGGTTGCGACCCGCACAGGACTCTTTCCAGGACTACCAGGGTCTGTGGGAACTCACACCAGAGCTGCAGCAGACGGCCCCTGGGCCTGCAGCTCTCTGGCACAGTTCGTCTTCAATAACACGTAAATCAGGAACTTTGGGTTGTAAGTAGCAGTGGGGTGGAATTCTTCCTCAGCAGCAGCTCAAAAGCCTGGGGCAAAACAAAACAAAACAAAACAAAAATCCACAGTGCTCATTTTCTTCCCATGTTATAAATTAGAATTGTCGCTGGATGGAATCAGAATGATTGGTGGTTATTTGTAGACCATATTTGTGTTTGGAGTTCTTTGTGGCTCACGCTTGCAGTCTCGGGTTCAGACACCTGTATGGGGGCGATCGGGACCCTCGGAACGCAAGGGCAGGGAACGGGCCAGACAGCGAGGGGTCTCCGAAACTTGCCGAGCATCAGTGGCGGTGGGGAGTGGGGATGGGAGACGGGCTTAGAGACCCTTGGTCAGCAACACGAGGTGTGTGCTCTCCGGCTCTTGGAGAGTGAGGCCACTCCAGGCAGGCACGTGGTGTGGTGGCCTCTTCCACTCAGCTCGCAGAGTTGTCCCATTGAGTCAGTCACTGAGCACTGACTGCGGCCCTACTCTGTACAGGGCCCTGTAGTGTCCACAGGGAAAACAGAAGCCATGTTTTCTGCCTCAGAGTCTCATGGTCAAATTAAAGAGGCAGACAAACCTGAAAGTCACTGGCGGCTGAGAAGAACAGAAGCCTGAGCCTTTAGGACAAGTGTCCAGAGGATCCCAAATGGACTGGGATGACCAGAGAGGCTTCCTAGTGAGGTGGGCGATCAGCCAAGCTCTTGAAGTTGGGTAGGACTGTGTGCGTTACTTACATAGTCTATCTGGACACCCCCTTTTCACTTGGCGTGGTGGTCTGAGCTCCGTCTCTGTTGACACTCACCCCTCATCCCTTTTAACTGCTCTATAGTTTTCCACTGCAGGAGCATTCGAGCCATGCCCTAGTCAGTGCCTTTTTAGACTCTGTCCAGCTTTTCAGCATCACAGTGCTTTCAGGAGACATGTTCATACAGGTCTGCTTGTACACGTGTGCAGCCCTGGCCTGCCGGAATTGGTGGGTGTGAGGCCTTAGTGTCTTTCATTTTACTGGACACTGTGAAATTGCTCCCAAGTGGCTGTGCCAATTACATGCCCAGCAGCACTGAGAATTCCCATCTCTTCTGTGCCCCCCTGTACACGGATGGATGAAAGACGGTGCCCTGTTCAGTCTGAACGGAGTCTGTCTTAATTGTTTGTGGGGATGAGCACATTCTCATGCGAGCAGGTGTCCTTCGTGATGGATTGTCTACCACAGGGCATGGTTTTCAAACATCCCCAGAGAAAGACCTCTTTAGCAAGGGCTGCCCTCACCTCACTGCACATTTCCTGCATTTGTCCTGGTCTGGACCAATGGCCAGGAAGCCCAGAGGTCATGCGGGGACAGTGGGCAGGTGGTCCTTTCCAGCCAGGGAATTGCCATGTGGACACACATGAAGCTTTGCGTCTCACGGATCTTGGAGCTGTGATTTTCTACCACCTCAGCTGGTTTCCTCAGTTCAAGGGCATGATAAAGATATTTGGATCTACCGTTTAACATATCACTTGCTATAAGCCTTCCCTCAGGCCAGGAAAATTGCCAGCCCTGTCCACGGAACCGCTCAGCAGTCCGGCTTCTTTTGTTCTCGGAGGCTGGGGCCCTAGGAACACACGGCAACTCAAAAGCACATTGATTTTCTCAGCCAGGCACAGGATGGGGGCAGCCGCTTTTGAAGCTGACGAGCTGTTAAGTCCACGATTAGTTGTCTTGTCTGTAAGCCACGGAGAAGCCAGCTCGATAAGGTTTCCAGGGACGACAAAGGTTGGCAGGGAGGAAAAAGAAGGTGGTTGTGATGTGATGTCAGCGTTTCAGGAGATGAAATCTTAGCAGGCCTGAGGTTGGCTCTGCACCCCAGGGACATTCGTGCCTGCTTATCTGGAGCCTTGATGAGGGTGGGAGCTGTGGGGGTAGGAGAATCTCTGAGAGCAGAGGGGGAGATCTGACCTGTCCCCTGCCTCCAGTATTGCCACACCCCGGGTTAGGTGAGGTGGGTGGAGTCTTTGGGCCAAGCTGGAAGAGTACACGTACTTTTCAAGATCCCAGAGCTGTCCTCTGGTCCCAGAAGCTTATGGTGCTGTCTTCTGCCTGGTGTTCACACCTCTCTCCTGAGAGTGCCGAGTATAGAACCCAGGCCAGCGCTTGGCTGTCTACCCCCCGACTCCTTAGCTGCTAGGGTTCCACAACAGACAGGAGCCACACACACTTAGTATAGCAATGGCCGCTGGCTTATGAATCTCCTCCATACACACCGGCTACACTATCCCATTCAACCCCCATCGAAACATCTGTCTAAAGTACGTATTATTATCCCCATATCATAGATGAAAAAATTTGAGCCTCAGACAGAGTTGCTCCCTCCTCGTATCCTGCCACAAATCAGTGTGGAGGTGGGACTTGAGCCAAGGTTCCCCTGGTTCTGTGGCAAAAGTGTTTGCCCGGACATCAGTTGCTCCTGGGCATTCCTGGGGGGATTTGTGTTTTTTTCAGATCAAGTCAGCACAGACCGTCCATCTGTCAGCCAGCTGTCCGGTGCTTTCTCCCCCATTGTGACAGGTACTGAAGGCGCAGTGACGTGAACATGAACATTCCCGATCTCACGGCAGGACACAAAATCAAGTGTGCTACTCTAACACCAGGTCACCAGGAGTGTGCTGGGAGTCCTTGCGTGGAACCTACGGGAAGGGCACCTGAGGCAGACTTGGTCGTAAAGAGGAGACATAAACATGGGGCACGAGGCACTGGTGGGAGCTAGATAGTAACAGGTTGGGGTGGGACATAGCAAGGGGCAGTGACAGGGTCTGTTGAAAAATAGCTAATGTGATTTAAAGCAACAGGTGGCCAGAATTGCGACATGTCAGAATCTCTCCCAGCCCTGTGCAGACCAGATGTTCACCTCCCGGAGACCAGGCCTTCTCTGCTCTGATCACGAGGCACGCCTCGCCATAGACATCCTGCCTTTGGAACCAGTGGGTGGCACTGCACAGAGGCCGTTGTCTCAACTGTGGGTAGCATGGACAAAGGCATCCTTCCCCACTGAGCCGGTGCTGTGGTGGACAGGAACCCCCGGCCTGGATCATCTGCCTGGCAGAAATGTCAGTCATCCCCTCTGATTGGAATTTTCGGCAGTGAACAGAAAGTTTAGTTTTGCTGACACGTTTGTACCGTGTCCAAGAAGGAAGAGTTGCTTTGACTTCCCGACGAACTGCCTGGAAGCCGGAAGCCTGTTGTGAGCACAGCAGAGGCGGTAACAAGGTTATGTTTTTGGACTCAGCCTCATTAGAAGTGATGTTCTTTATTTGGACACTTAGGCCACATATTAAAAAGAAAAAAAAAAAGCACCTCTTTCAGAAGTAGGAATGATATTGTAGTTACCGCATTAGGAATTAACAGGGCATGAGATAACGGGCTGCCTCATGGCGATGCCAGATCGTTCCAGCCCTGCTGGCAGCCTTAAGATAAATAGATATCTCGCTTGCAGTCGATGGAGTATATTTAAAATAGCCAGCCGCAAACATGTATGGAGCCCAGATCAAGTTTGGAAAGCAGCAGCGCAGAGACAAGGAAGAGGTCAGCTGGCTCATGAAACGGCCGAGCAGCTGAAGCTCTCAGGGGGCCAGGCGAGTCGGTGTGTTGCCGCCTTGTGTTTTTGATAGAATCAATGCTTCTTGCTCTTCGTGGATGATCGTGTGGCTCTGGTGCGTGGACATGCTGCCTCACTCTGCTCCCCCCCAGACTCGCCATGCGCCCGCCAGTCTGTACGGTGCGGCGTTTCTGGCTCAGAACCCACGTTCTCCCACATCGACGTTGAGGTCATGGTAGCCTTGTAACTTTGGAAACTTCCAGGAGCGTCTTCCCTGGCCTCCCCCAGTCGGCAGTAGTCATTCCCTCCCTTTAATTTGTGTACCTTCCTTCAGGAAGCGTTCTCTCTGACTTTCCACTAGCCCTGTCCGGTTCGATAAACACATATTAAGTATCCAGTGTCTTCTAGATGTGAGAAGGTCTGTATCTGGTATCCAGGCACTCGATGGCCTATTAAGGGCAGAATAGCGAGAGGCAGGTAGGACACAGCATCGTACTTGAGAAACTTACAGAAACACGTATCAGGTCATTTCAGTGAGGTGTGGTAACCGGTAACCACAGAGGCTTTGGAGGGTTGGAATGGGCTTGTTTCCCCTCCGAGGACAGGGTCTGCACCGGCCACCCAGAGGCTCATGCCATGAGTGGTGGATATGCTGCATGAGCAGCTCCTTTCATGGGTGTCCTCTCATCTGAGCCTCACCCAACCCTGTGGTTCAGTCGTGTGAGTCAGGTGTGTTTATCCCCACGGGGACTCACCCTCGGCTCTTCGATTTCCAAACCTGCCACCCCCTCTCTTGTGTCCGGCACTGGTGGTTGAGGTGTCCTGGTCTCATGATGCCTCCAGTGGAGCGAGCCAGCCTGTCTGGCGGACCTTGGAGGATCTCCCCGAGCTCTCTTCTGACTTTTAATCATCTGAGTTTTTGTGCAGCGTTCTGCTGGCATGCTTGCACGTTAAAACTCAATTTCCTGTTACCTGGATGTGTTTTGGTAGAATCAATTCAGGAACTCAAATCCATAGTCTTTCTTTAATTTCTAATTACTTAGCATCCCTGGTGACATGTCCCTACCCAACTCGTATAATTAAATTTTAACTAATAAATAACATTAAACTAGCTACGCTTTGAAATGGTAATAGCCTCTGTTCACCTTCTGCTGAGCTCATGGAGGCCTGGCCACGGTGGTGGTTTTGCTTCTTTTTCTTAAGGCTCTGCCTTCCCTGACCAAAGGCAGTTGACAACAGCAATGACAACTATGGCATCATTCATCGAACACCTACTGAATACCTGTTCCTGTCCCCATCGCTTTATGGGTGCCATCTTGTCCAATGACTTGGCAACATTCCCATTTAGCAGGCCATGCCATTTTCCTCATTCTTGCAGAAGATGTACTTAATTTTTAGAAGATTAAGAAATATATCTAAGGATGCCCAGCTGGTCTGTAACAGAGTCAACACACTACCCCGGGTCTGTCTGATTGCAAATCCCCAGTTTCCTCATCGCCATACCGCTTCGGCTTTCAGAACACCCGATACTCCGGAGATGTGTGCTAAGACCAGGGAGGTCTAGGAGCACGGGCTTCAAGATGCAGCATGGGGCACCCACGCACGAGTCTCAAGTGAGATGGGGGGATGAGGAAGGTCTTTCGGTACAAGTGGTGGTCCCCTTCCAATCACTGGGCCTCCCTTCTTTATAACCCCAGAGAGTCAAAAGAGCAAGAGCCCCTCCCTGACTGTTCCCCAAGCCCAGGAACCTGGCGCCCTCGGGTCCCCGGGGACTTTAGGAAGAAGACGTGGGGGCCTTTTGCCATCCACTTCAGTGGCTGCGAGTTCGTCCTCCAACACTCTGAATACCTACAGGGCCTGTTGTCACTCCTTGGCTCTCATTTCACCCAGGTCCTGTAGGAGCTTTTTCTATCCCCATGTCAGCCTTAATTGAGAGACAACAAGTTGTGTTTATCCATCCCACTATGAATTGCCAGTTTCTATCCATCCCGAAGCTACAGCTCTCAAGCTTCCAGGACACGTTGACTTTGGCATGCGGGGTCCGAGTGTTCACTCTCCCTATGCAGGGTTGCCAGATTTAGTGCACTCCCATGTAGGTACACACACACACACACACACACACACACACACACACGTGCACATAATGTCCTGTGAAATTTGAATGTCAGATAAGCAATACATAACTTTTCAGTACAAGTATGGCCCGTGTAATTATCTGGGACATACTTATGCTGAGGTCTTATTTGCTGCTTGTCTGAAACGCATATTGGGCTGGGTATCCCGTATTTTATCTGGCCACCCTCTGACCATCGGAGCAGTTTCCTTGGAGTCTTTGCAGACAGAGATTTGGCTGCTTGGGTATTGGTCTCGTTGAGGACTTGAGGAAGTGAGTTGGTTTATCTCCAGACACATAATCGATGCAGGAACCATAAAAACCAGGAAGGACGCTGGCCACCGCTGAGAAGAGACGGCACTCCTGGCAGTGTGACAGCAAACCCAAGGGCCGCCGGGCCCGGGGACCCTCTTATTCTCTCTGAAAAAGGACTCTGGGGGCCACTTGGACCGCTGGCAGCCCAGGCCTTGCCCTTCGAGGCTGCTCCCCCAAGGAAGCAGGACCCTGGCAGTGGTGAAGAGGTGCCAGGAAGATGTTGAAGGAAATGGGTTTGTAGTTTCTGCCTTCCTCACGTCTCTGGTAGATTACAGTCTGTAAAATATTTTGCGATTTCCTTTTTTAAACTTGATTTGAGCCTTATTGAGCTAGAAACTCCCTGTCGAAGGTAGAGCAGCAAGACATCAACTTGGTATGCTGAACTTGTACTTAATTATTATCATAACAGTCCCTTAACATGATTGCAGATTAGCCCACAAGGACATGAATGGGAATTTTAGCATATTCAATTACAATGGAAACTCTTGAACACCACTGTCAAAATTCACCCCAGGGCCTTTCTATTTGGGCCCCAACATACAGCAGGCACAAAGTTAGATGTTACTCAGGACACATAACCTTGATTTTTGTAAGCATAATTTACGGCCTCATGCAGAAGCTGGGGATGCCTTTTAAGAACGTGATATATATTCCACCCACCTCGGTAAATGACCAGATACAGCTGCTTGGGTTGGGTAAAGAATATCTCTGGCCTTCACTTGACCGAATAGTAAATTATTGATCTTCTCCACATCTTTCAATGCCCTGACATTGCTGGGGAAATTTACTCCTGTCATCTGCAGCTGTGGCCTCTCTCCGTGTGGTGCTCTCCGTGCTCAGAGGGCACGAATCTTCAGCCCATCCTAGGACAGTCACGCCTGACCCCTGTAGTTGACATGGGTTAGTCACTGACACAGGGAAGGCGTATGATTTGCAAACTAATGAGGCCCAAGTTTCTGTGTCTGTTTCCCACAGACCAGCAAAAATCACGGGGAAGACAGAGGCGTGACGGAGGGCTTCTGCGCACCCAGTAGGAATGGCAGAGGAAGGCGTCGGTGCATAAAGGCAAGAAGGGAACAGCTCTTCCCACAGCACTAGGGCAGAGACCGCTTTGGCGGTGGGCTGGCTCCGGTCTCCTTGTTTCTTCTGCACACGCGTTGGGGTTCTGGCTGCTAAGCCGCCCTCTGCTTGCCCTTCCTGGATGCAAACCCACACCATAGATGGAAAGCTGGTGATTTCCTGAAAGCACCTTTCTGGCTCTTGTTTTCTTCCAGGACAGGTGGAGTGACCTTCCATTTCCTCTTTGTGCATCTGAATTCCAACACCTTGTAATGCTTTCTGCTCTTCAGGACGTGCCTGTACACTCGTATCTCACTCATGCAAAACCCGGGGGCCACGCGGGCACGTACACAGCCATGTTGCCACTTGCTACCTGCAGTGTGGCCCACTGGTCAGCCCGGTCAACCTCACCTGGGAGCTCACGAGGACGGCACACTCTCAGAACCCAACCCGATCTCCTGAATCAAGATCCGCCTTTTAGGAAGATACTAAAAGTATCGTAGGCACTGGAAGGGATTGACCCTCACCTTCTTTTTTCTTCCCTTGGTCACTTGGCCGTAGGCTCGTAGGTGTTGTGTTTTTTAATCTTATGTTAAGAAAAATATCCAAAGGAAAATTTCACAAGTTGGTCTGGTAATTTATTACTTGATTCCCAGCACCTTTTGAAAACTTGTAAGTGAAATCTCTGATCAGACGGTTTGAGCCTACCACTCTTTATTCTGCCCTTGGCCATGAAGGAGAGAGAAGAGTGGGTTTCTCTCCGACAGTGGAGCTTGCCAGCGGGCGCTGACTGAGTGGCTCCCTCGCCCTCTTCCCCGGGTGGACGAGCCCTGTTCCTGCTTTGTTTGTCTCCACCCAGCAGGGCACGTTCATCCCCTGCCGAGCCCAGCACTTGGCATGGTACCTGGTGCATATTTGGTGCCCAATAAACATTTTTTGAGTGAATGGATAAGGTGATGGACTTCCACGAAGGGTCAGACAGTAAATAGTTTCAGTTTTGCTGGCCAGATGGTCTTGTCACACTGCTGCAGTATGAAAGCAACCGTAGACAATAAAGAACGGATGTGACTGTGTTCCAGTAAAACTTTATTTACAAAAATAGACTGAGGGCCGGATTTGGACTGGTCGACTCCTGTTCTCGATTATGGCAGCAGGTTCTAGAAGGATCAGGGTGCAATGGGAACCAGTGAGAGATTGATGGGGGATGATTAGGGACTTGCCTCTCACACGTGAGCACTGCCATGTTTTTAGACTTACGTTTGCAGCCTGACAGTGTTCCTTAATTCTGTAAGGAATCAACACTTAAAATTTTCTTTTTTTTTTTTTATTTTAGAGAGAGAGAAAGGTAGCATGAGCAGGGGAGAAGGGCAGAGGGAGAGAGAGAGATTCTTAAGCAGGCTCCATGCTCAGCACTGGGCTCTATGCAGGGTTTGCTCCCCTGACCCTTGGGATCATGACCTGAGCCAAAATCTAGAGTTGGACGCTCAACTGACTGAGCCACCCAGGTGCCCCAGGAATTAACACTTCTGTTTATGACACACTGTCACATCAGACAGTGTTGTTCATCACAACGCTGTTCCGGTGGAGTTAGGATGTCTTCTTTCTCTTTCTTTGTAGTGGTAACATGCCCATGTGGCATGGGTTTATTTGTTCTCAGTCTGAAGAAGGTAGGAGACATCCTTGCAAGGGCAGTTGGGTCCCGTTTCTCCCACAAGCCGGGGACATTTCTCCATAGTGCTGTGGAGAGGGCAGGGCAGGTCCCCAGGATGCACTCTGAGCTCCAGGGATCTGTTCAGGGACAGCAGAGCCAAAGGAATATGACCTTGGTGTGACCGGGTGGGTCAAAGGATCAGGCTTTCATGGCAGGAGGGAAAGGCTGAACCCCATGCATCTTCGGGCCTGAAGTGCTTTGAAAGTAGCCTGGCCGTGTTTGATGTGACAACGTCCCCCTAAAATAGAGGCCGTAGGGAGGGTACAGATGTTATTCGTCCGTGTTTAAGTATTTACATGACAGCACGAGAAACCTGGGCATTTTCTCTTTCATCTTTGCTGCCACAATTTATGTACAGTTTTATGATGGATGCGAGAGGTAGACATTTATTACAAAAGTGTAAGAGATGTTGACTCTTCACGAATTGATTATTTAGAATTTATTTTATTAAATATTCTAGGTGGCGTGTGATAAACTGAACCTCTGCTGGTTTGCAGCTTAATGATTCATGTATCTGCGGCAGTGATAAGGAAATCAAGGACTGCGTTTGCCATTTCGGGGGAAGAATGTGGACTATTATTAAATCTGGAATGGGCCTCTCGAGAAGCCCTCCTTAAGGGAGCACACGTATCAATAATTTCTTCTCCATACGAGAATCCTAATGTTTCACTTATGGAAACATAAATTCTGAGCAAGTGGCTGTGGTTTTTCCCCTCCCTTTGGCTCCTAATATCCTGTACTCATGGCTGACCAGCTCCTACTCCTCGGTTACTGTCTAGTGTCCAGAGTCCTTCAGTCTCTGTGTCTTCATCCTCCGATTTCTAGTTTTTCATGCTCTTACAAAGCTCTGCTGAGGTCGATGCATTTCAGCAACTGAGATGCTGGCAGAGACCAGGAGAGTGTCCCTTTTGTTTGAAACGTCCTGAAAGATATGTTGAAGTCTTGGAGGAGATGACGAGTGACTGGGACATCTCAGAAGTCTGATGGAAGTGTGGTCAGCCCATGTAGGATCTAGGCTGCTGCCCTGAACCCATTCGTGTGGCAAAGCCTGTCTGGTGAGTTGCGTCTGTACCGAGGACAGCGGATGGGAGCACCCTGGAGCTGTGCCCATTCTCAGGGGACACGGAGCCCGGGAAACTTAGCAGGTGTGGCTGTCCTGTCACCTCGGGACAGAGGGCAGGCAGAGCTCCTGGGGGACATCTAACGAGAATGACAAATCTGCGTGCCTCATGGTGACATTTTGAAGGTATCAGGGTTGTCTGGTAGCTTGAATTGCAAAATACTCCCTGACTTCTTCCTCTTTCCACAACACTGGACGGGTGGCTAAATGCTGTAGTCTTTACTGTAGGAGTCTGTGGGAAGCTAGGCTGGGGAGCCCCAAGACTTCCTGTTTCTGCCCAGGTTCCTTACTCATCCACGCGTGGAGCAGCCCAGTCACACACTCAGTCCTTCCGTGGTGTGATGCCCCGACACCGATATTGTACTTGAATCCCTCATTTTGTTGCGAACATGGAATTAGACCTACTTGTCAGCATCGTGCCATTTTAGGTTCCGTTTCCCCGAAGAATGCACACGGAACTGTTCACAGTTATTCCTCACAAGTGGAACCTGCTTGGCTCTTGTCAGGACAGGGAAGTCCAGGAGGAAGTGAGCTCGCTCCTGAGCTTTCGTTCTTTCGTGGCTCTGAGGTAGTTGTTAGAGTCTACACTGCAGTCCCCACATACAGGTGGGCATAAGAGCGGCTCCCTCGGCCGGTACAGGGTTGTGTTTGGTTGTTGTGCTCTCATGGAATTCATTGTCCCTTGACGGCCAGCTCTCAGAGCCCCCAGAACAGGCAGTGGGTTTGGACACGCTCCCGTTTTCTTGTTTGCTTGGTCCGCTTCTGTCTCACCAACACTGAACACGGGAGGGACTCAGTTTCTGTTTGTGGGACGCCTGAACGAGTGTGTGGAGAGCTGGCCCATCAGGGTTTCGAGTGCCTGATGGCAAGCCGGGTCCCGGGACCCTGGAGCCGAGCCATGCAAGGCGTGTGTGCTCGGACACCTGCCGTGACTGGGGACAGCCCCCTCCTGTGTGCGGAACCCCCTCGCTTGCCTTTTCCTGGGAGGCAGCAAAGTAAGCCTCATGGAAGCAGCTTCCTTTCCCAATTAATGAACACTCTCAAACATGATATGAAATGTTTGGAAACGAGATGCAGCACAGTATTTTGCCCGTATTTTTTTTTTTTTTTTCGTTTCACAACACCTGGCAATAAAATTGCCGGGCTAAATACCAGATGAGTGTGCGCCTCATTATGTATAGTAACTTCGTCTATAACTTTTTTAAGCCCTCCAGATGGAAGCACGGTATAAATGTGGAGAGCTTGAGAGGGGAAATGAAAATAAATGCACTAAGAAATAAAGAATCTGTTTTTTATACTTTCTTTTGCAAATAGTGTTTGCAATGACATATTGTGAATGGACTGAATTATAACAAAAACGGAAATGAAACAGAGCTCGGGGGTAGAAAGAGCAATTGTTACACTCACTTTAACTGATATAATGCAGAGCAACGCTTTTTACACTCAATTAGTTTGTACATTGTGTTGGACACAAACCAGAATGTAGAACATTTTTGGGTTTTGTTTTTACATGATTAAGGGAGATGAGATGAAATAAATTCAGTGAATTACCCTGCGTTCCTTTTCGGTCGGAGATACTTTTGTTTTGTTTTTCCTCACCCCTGGTATTAAATGAGCAAGGCTGGTTCCTCCAGCGGCGACCTCTGTTCCCAAACAAGGTACTCCTCCCAGAGATCAATGGACCTTCGATAGAGTTCCTTTCTCTGCCTCAGGGCCATCTTTTGCTGCACAAACAAGGTTAGGAATCGGGGCTATTTACATTTGGTATTTGACCGTATCTTGTGCCTTGAATATCAGGAGAGGATAGCAAGTGTGATAGCAGCTCACAGATGTTTGCAAGCATTTAGGCAATGAAACTATTTCCAAGGCTGTGTATTTCAAGATCCTTATTTAATTTATTCTGCTTAATTATCCTTTCTTGCATTTTTAATGCTCCTAATATGATAATATTAAGAATTGCGGTGTGTGATTGCGTATTGCTCGTCTGAATACGTGCTAGATGTGAGAGGAAATGTGGGTTGACACTGTGAGCCGGGACCCAGCCCCGTGCCCTCTCGTGTGCGGCTCTGTCTCCCGCGGGAGGGTCTGGGAAGGGACCGGGTCTTCACCATCCAGAGGATGGAGCATTTCTCAAACTTTACTGTGCGTGCAAAGCCCCCTGGGGATGCTGATTCAGGGGTTCTGAGTGGAGCCTGAGCTGCTGCCTTCAGAGCGAGTGGCCGGGAGCTGCCGACGCTGCTTTGAGTAGTGCAGTCACTTTGATGCGCGCCCTGAAGAGTGAACACGGGAAACCACTAGCGAGTGGCAATGACATCAGCTGGATCCCCCGGGGCTGTGTCAACTAACTAGTACCCCTTACCAGCCAAAAAGAACCAACAAATGCTGACCAAGCCATGCCCGTGGTGCCTGGCATGTGTCCTTTCTTTCTGGAGCCGAGGTTGTGGTCAGGGTCTGACGCTGGTCTGGTTGAAAAGATCATTCTCATTTTCCTACATGCAGAAGGAAAGCCACACCTGTGGTGCTCTCAGACGTCCTGTGTTTTCCGTTCAAAACCACAAATACTAATAAGAAAACCATGGGAGAAACCTGTTAGGTATAATGCCCAATTACAATTATTTTTTACTCCAAAAGGCACGTCAAATAAATAATGCAGTTTATGTTACTTCTAGAAAATGCAGCAGCATTAGTTAATTTACATAAATTATACAACTCATTATCTTTGTTTATAAAAAGCCTTAGCAATATTTTGGCTTATGTTCCGAAAATGGAAAAAACCCCAGATTTCACTTCAGTGTAATTTTCCTTTCCTGCAGTCACCTTTTTATTTATTTACAGAAAGAGCGTCTGTTTGACAGATCCCCTTAGGATTACTGCCCTTTCCTCATGATGAATGGAATGCATTAAGTCTGACTTTTGTTTATAAAAAGCCAAATAAATACAAGTGAAGGAATCCAAGCACCCGGAGCTCTGAGCTGCCATGGCGGCTTCCCCTGCCGGCTTTCCCTGCTGCCCGAGGTGGGCGCCAACGTGCGCAGGGTGGGGAAGAGGCTGCGGGGACCAGGAAACTGGTTTTTCCTCCCTTCCTTCTTCCATGCAAGTCCGCAGGCAGCTCGGGTTAGGTGCTGTGTTGTCTCGTCCTGACGCACCACCTGTAAGCAGACCGACTGGTCCCATGCTGTCCAAAGACAGCGGCCGCGAGCCACGTGTCATTATGGAGGCCCACATTGTGCCCACTCTGATTTGCGAGGTGCCAGAAGTATAAAATACACACCACATTTCATAGCCCTACTAGGAAAAAGAAGCCCTGTTAAATAACCCGTTAATATTTGTACTGATTACATGTTGAGATATTTTAAATACATTCGCTAAATAAAATAGATCATTAAAATCAGTCTCACCTGTTTCTTTTTCCTTCTTTACTGTCGCTGCTAGGAATTTTAAAATGTGGCTTCGTGTTTTGCTTACACTGAACAGCACTGGGACTGTACCATGCTAACCAAGAGGCTGAAGGCCTGGATTACTTTTAAGCGTGCCCATAATTTAGACTCTGATTCTAATTCCTCTACTGGCCCGGCATGAGGATCTGACTCGTAATCGGAAACTTACGATGCAGTGCACTTGTAAGGGCAGGTCCTGTCGGATGCTGTGGTTGGAGATTTGAAGGGCCCATAGGAGAATAACATGGTATGAGAAAATGGAGCTCTTATCCCTCAATAGCGCTTGGCTGGTGCTTCCAGCTTGAATATTAAAGTCTGCCTATGAATGGCGAGACCCAACTCCCGGGTTATTTCAGAGTGGAAACTGGTGAATCCTAAACACTCCTTCATCATGTACCCATTTGAATGGCACGAGAAAAGCGCTGCCCCGTGGCAGGTCTGCAGAGCTGAGGTGTGCTTATTAGAGCAGGGAATGGCGGACATGATTCCTTTTGTAGGGAAACCTGTGCTCTGCCACGTGCCAGGGTATCTGGGCTTTTGATATCAATGTGTTCAAAATGGAAGCTAATGCCAGCAGATCTTCTGTCTGGGAGAGCATAGCCTGAGACCCCAAACCCCCTGGGGTGCACCCCGGAAGGGAACATGGCCTTTACTCGTCAGTTCTGCCGGGTCCAGGTGGAGCTCTTTGCCCTCATGGCACTTGGCACATTAGAGACAGTGATTTCTGTCACTCTTTAGTTGTCAATTAGTCATTTCTTTACTTCTCCCATCCATCCATCCATCCATCCATCTGTCCGTCTGTCCATCCATCCATCCATCCATCCATCCAAGAAACATTATGATGAGCTCACTGCATGCCAGGCACTTTGCTAGGCATTAGAGATACAGTGATGCACAAAACGGATCCATTGTCTGCTCTCTTGAAACTCTCCACTGAGTGGGATGGGGACAGACAGGGATAAGCAACAAGTGCCTGAGGACCTTTGAGAGAAGTGCTGAGGGTGATGAGCAAGGCACATGCCCAGACCGAGAACAATAGCCAGACATTGGGCTTTGGTGCTCTAGGAGAGCCTGAACGAGGCAGGAACATTCTACCTGAGACTCCAAGGACGAAGATCTGGGATAGGCCATTCTCAGTAAACAGGACAGAGTGAGTCTTTCAGGCAGCAAGGATCTTGGTTTCTGCTGATGGAATGGGCCCAGTGTGCCTGGGAAGCAGGGACAAGGACAGGGTTGTGGGAGGTGTGGCTGGTAGGGCCTGGAGCCAGGTCATGTGGGGGCACAGATGGGGTAAGGATTTTGGATTCTCTTCTAAGGGATTTTAGGAAGGGTCTTAGGGATGGTGGAGAATGTTCTGGATGAGTAACTTGGCCCTGGGCCGATCGTTACTGGGCATGTCACTTAATCCCTTGGGGTGTTGGCTTCCTCATCTGTGAAGTGGAATGGCTGGGGGAGAGAAGCTAGCCAGAACGTTCTTCAAGGTTTTTTTTTTTTTCTATGATTCAGAGAGAGTTCGGTGTCTTCTCCTTTTGGATCAGATAACTTTCATGTCCCTTGAGGCTGGTTCTGGGTGGCTTATAAGGGTGGCATGTGAAGTCTTCAGCCTTGATATTTGTGAGTTCTTTGGCCTCATAAATTATGAGAAGACAGAGTGATCTTTGGCAGTGCATCAGAATCACTGTGAGCTGCTGGGGTTCTAAAGTGTATTCTGGGGTAGGACGTGGGCATCTGTAATTTTTTTTAAAGAGCTCCCCAGGTGATTAATTCTGTGTATTGGCTAGGTTGGAGATCCCCTGGGGATTGTGCCTTTATGAGGGGACAAGGATGGTCCTTGTAGCCAGAGGTTGTCTGTGTAATAGTATGTCAGATGCCTGAGGCACACAGGGTCTCTTGGGACCCTTCCAAGTCCAAATGTGTAGGCCTCCCATTAGATCAAGGGTCTTCGTTCAGAAATTATGATTACCTCACTTTGCACAAAGGGATCTAGTACAACCCACAGAATAAATCCATGGTAGATTGAGGGGCTTTCTGGTAGGTTTTTGTTATACTGACAAATTATTTGCTGTGAAGGCAAAGGGATTGGTTGTCATGAGTGCCGCTAATGATCTTGGGTTTTGGGGGTTATGACACGTCTGGTGAGGAGCATTTCTGATGCACCTTCCTACCATCCCCCAGCCACCCTCCACTGCCATGAGTAAGCCAGTTGAGTATCTGCAAAAATCTTAAGAACCCAAGGACAGAGTGAAGTGCTAATCCCATTCCCTCTTGTACATCTCTAAAAATACCCATAGACCTCTCATAGCAATGACAAAGTAATTGGTAGCAAACTTAGCATTCTACCAAAACCTACTAGAACTCTGGAAAAAAATATGTGAAATGACTGTTGTTAGTTGTTGGGAAACAGGCAGTGCAGGAATCTGATATCTGAGAAGAGTAAACAACAAGGTGAGTTCTGGCTTTCAGGCTGGAGACTTTGTTCCAGTAGCATGGAGACAGGTAAGCAAAGAGAACATGGCAGTCTAGCTGAGCTGAGGAGATCTAGATCAGAGTTTGGGATGGCCAAGGCAATTGGAATTTATAGGGAAGAATACTGGAAAGAAGGGACATAAACAGAGGAAGAGATCCAGAAATCTGCATAGTAGGTCTCCTTGAGTCTTTGGCTAAATACTAAGCTGAGTGTGTATAAGGTGAAGCTCCATGAAGTTGGTCAAGGAAAACAACCACTGAGGGCTGTAACTAAAAATTCTCAGAACTCACACACAACTTGGAGATGTTCAAGTTTGGAAGCTAAGTTGTGTGAAGAGATATTACTGGACTCCGAGGGTATTTATTAGAGACCTCAGAAGGGCCATACCTTAAGAATAGGACTAAACTCAGAGCGCCTGGGTGGCTCAGTTGTTTAGGCATCCCACTTCGGCTCAGATCATGATCTCATGGTTCATGAGTTCAAGCTCTGCATTGGGCTCTGTGCTACCTGCTGAGAGCCTTGAGCCTGCTTTGGATTCTGTGTCTCCCTCTCTCTCTGCCCCTCCCCTGCTTGCATTCTGTCTCTCTCTCAAAAATAAATAAATATTTTTTAAAAATTTTTTAAAAAGAATAGGACTAAACTCTCCCTGGAGTAAAGACTAATCTAGACTCACCCTAGCAAAGCACAAAAACAAACCTCACAATGAGCAAGCTAATCTGAAAGTAATGCAAATGCCTGATATAACAAAATGCAACATTCTTTAAAGTAAGACAGCAGAAGTCTACACTCAACAATGTATCATGCACAGTACCCTGTATTCAATAAAAAATAATGATTCATGTAAAAAAAAAAAAAAGCGGAGAAGGAAATGTGACCTATATCCAGGATACAAATCAGTTGGTAAAAATGGAGCCCCAGATAAAGTAGATATAAAATTAGAAGACAAAGACTTTAAAACAGCTATTATAAAATCTTCAGTGATTTAAAGGAAAAGATTAACAGTGCAAGGAGAGGATTATAAAAAAATAACCAAATAAAACTTTTAGAATTTCAAAATATGATATCTAAAGCGAAGATTTCACCAGAAGAGTATATTAGTCATCGACTGATATGTACAAAATTACCACAAATTTAGAGCTCTAAACAACATTTATTTATTAGCTCACAACTTCTGAGAGTTGGGAATCCATATGTGGTTTAGCTGGATCCTCTGTTTCAGGGTCTATCACGAGGCTGGTTCAATCAACATGTCAGCCAGGACTGATGGCTCATCTGAAAGCTCACCTGAAGAGAATCTACTTCTAAGCTTTCTTAGTTGCTGCAGGAATTCAGCTCCTTGAAAGATGTTGGGCTGAGGGCTTCAAGTTCCTACCTGGCTTTTAGCCAGAGGCTGCCTTCAGTTTCTTACCATATGGACCTCTCCAACATGGCAGCTTAATTTGTCAAAGTATATAAGCCAAAAAGACAATAAAGAGTTTGCTAGAAAAGCAGAAGTCACAATGTCTTGGAACCTAATCATAGGTGTGATACCCCAACATCTTTAATGTACCCTATTGATTAGAAGCAAGTCACCAATGTGCCCATGAAAAAAAGAAGTGGAGATGACACAAGGGTATGAATAATAGGAGGTCAAGGCCATTGGGGCCATCTTGGAGGCTAACTATCACAATGGGCATAATAGTGGGTTAGGCACTAAAAAAACAAGTCAATAAACTTGAAGATATAGCAATAGAAACAGCCCAAAATAAAGCACCCAGAGAAGGAAAGATGAAAAAAATAACAGAAGAATAATAGAGACTCAGTAAACTTGAAACAATATCAAATAATTTGACATACATATAATTGGAGGCCCAGACCACGGTCAGGTGAGGATAGGAGCAGCAGAAAAATACTGAAGAAGTAATGGTCAAGATTATTCCAAATCTGATGAAAACTATAAAATCATAACTCTAAAACACTCAGTGAATCTAAACATGGGGCAGGATAAATACATAGACAAGAACACAAAGAATTATCATAATCAAATTGCTGAAAACCAGCAACAAGGAAGTAATCTTTTAATTAGACACAGGAAAAAAAAAAGACAAATCACAAAGATAAGAATTACTACTGATTTCTCATCATTAACACTGAAAGCTAGAAGACAATGAAGCCCCAACCTAGAATTCTTTATTAACGGAACATATTCTTCAAAACATGAAGGTGAGCAATGCTTGGGTGGCTCAGTCAGGTGAGCGTCCAACTTCAGCTCAGGTCATGATCTCGCGGTCTGTGAGTTCGAGCCCCTCGTTGGGCTCTGTGCTGACAGCTCGGAGCCTGGAGGCTGGCTCCGATAATTGACCAAAACTTATAAACTTATAACTCTTAATGCCTACAACAAAAAAAGAAGGAAGATGCAAAACAATAACCTAACCTTCCAGCTCAGAAAATTAAAGAAAAGCAAATGGCACTTGGAGTGTTTAGAAGTTAAGGAAATAACTTAAACAATCCACTTAAATGAAACAGAATAGAAAACTAATGGAAAAAATTGATAATACCAAAATTGGTTCTTTCAAATGATCAACAAAATTGTTGTACCTGTAGCTAGACTGACAAAGATAGATGATAGATAGATAGATAAAGATAGATAGGTGGGTAGATGATATACAGATTGATAGAAGACCCAAGGGACTAAAATCAGGAATGGAGGGGACATCACTACTGAATTTATAGAAATAAAAACTATTATAAAAGAATACTATGAACACCTATATGCCAACAAATTAGATAATTTCAATTAAATGGGCACATTCCTGGAAAGATATAATTACTGAAATTGACTCAAGAAGATATTGAGAATCTGTATAGACCCTAAAACAAGTAGAGATATTAATTTAAAGATCTTCTGACAAAGGGGCTCCTGGGTGGCTCAGTCAGTTAAGCATCCAACTTTGGCTCAGGTCATGATCTCATGGTTGGTGAGTTTAAGCCCATATTGGGCTGTGTGCAGATGGCTCAGAGCCTGGAGCATGCTTCGGATTCTGTGTCTCCCTCTCTCTCTGCCCCTCCCCAGATCATGCTGTATCTTGCTGTCTCTCAAGAAGAAATAAACATTAAAAAAATTTTAAAAATATCTTCGACAAAGAAAAGCCAAGAGTCAGATAGATTCACTAGTGAACACTACCAAGCATTTAAAGAATAGTTAACACAAGTCATTCACATGATATTCCAGAATATAGAAGAGGAGAGAACACTTCAAAATACCAATTTTATCTCTATACACTAGCAATAAATAATTTGAAAATCAAATTAGGAAAAAATCAAATTAAGAAAATAATTCCAGTTTATAATAGCATCAAAAGAATAAAATACTTAGGAAAAAATTAAAAAAAAAATTTTTCAATGTTTATTTTTGAGAGAGACAGAGTGCCAATGGGGGAGGGGCAGGGAGAGAGAGACACAGAATTTGAAGCAGGCTGCAGGCTCTGAGCTGTCAGCACAGAGACCGACACAGGGCTCGAACCCACAAACACAAGATCATAACCTGAGCTGAAGTCAGACACTTAACCGACTGAGCCATTCAGGAGCCCCTTCGAAATAAATATTTTAAGAGAGGTACAAGACTTGTAAATTGAATAGTACAAACCATTTTAAATGAAATTAAAGAATACATAAATAAATGGAAAGACATTCCATGCTGATGCATCAGAAAACTTACTATTAAGGTGGCAACAATTCCCAAACTGATGTACAGAATCAATGCAATCCCTAACAAAACCTCAGCTAAGAGTTTTTTTTTTTTCAGAAATTGATAAACTGAACCTAAACAGAAATGCAAGGGACCCAGAGTAGTCAAAACAATGCTGAGAGAGAAGAACAAAGTTGGAGGACTCAAAATTCTCAATTTAAACACTTATTATATGGGGCGCCTGGGTGGCTCAGTCGGTTGAGTGTCCAGCTTTGGCTCAGGTCATGATCTCATGGCTCGTGAGTTCGAGCTCCATGTGCTGACAGCTCTGTGCTGACAGCTCAGAGCCTGGAGCCTGCTTTGGTTTCTGTGTCTCCCTCTCTCTCTCTGCCCCTCCCCTGCTTGTGCTCTGACTTCTCTCTCTCTCTCTCAAAATAAATAGAAATTTTTAAAAAAATTAAAAAAAACTTACGATAAAGCTACAGTAATCAAGTGTGGTTAGGGCATAAGGATGGAATATAGATCAATGAAATAAAACTGAGAGTCCAGGGGCACCTGGGTGGCTCATTTGGTCAGGTGTCCAACTTCAGCTCAGGTCATGATCTCACAGTTGGTGAGTTCAAGCCCTGTGTTGGGCTCTGTGCTGACAGCTCAGAGCCTGGAGCCTGCTTCAGATATGTTTCCCTCTCTCTCTGCCCCTCCCCTGCTTGTGCTTTGTGTCTCTCTCTCTCTCTCTCTCTCTCTCTCTCTCTCTCTCTCTCCTAAAAATAAAACTAAAAAAAATTATAAAAATTGAGAGTCCAGAAATAAACCTTAACAGTTTTGATCAATTGATTTTCAACAAAGGGGCCAAGACTATTTAATCAAGATAGAACAGTCTTTTTAGTAAATGGTTATGGGACAACTGGATATACACAGCAAAAGGAGGACTATGGGCTCCATCCTTGTATTATACACAAAAACTAACTCAAAGTATAACATAGACCTAAATGTAAGAGCTAAAAATATCAAAGTCTTAGAAAAAAACATAGGAATAAATTTTCATAATTTTAGGTTGGAAAATGATTTCTTAGTTATAATAACAAAAGCATAGGTGATTAAAGAGAGGATTGATAGATTGGACTTCATTGAAATTAAAAGCTTTTGTTTTTCAAAAGTTTCTACTAAGAAGTCAAAAGGTATCCAACAGTATAGGAGAAAAATTTTTGCAAATTATAAAGCTGACTTGTATCTAGAATATGTGAAGAGTTCTTACAACTTAATAATGAGAAGAAAAATAACTCATTTAAAGTGGGCAAAGAATTTGAATAGAAATTTTCTCCAAAAAATATATATGACTATCCAGTAGGTCCATGAAAAGATGTTCAACAAGATCATTAATCATCAGGGAAATCAAAGCCATGATGAGATACCAGTTCACACCTACTAGGATAAATATAATAGAAAAGACAGATAATAACAAATGTTGACAAGGATGTGGAAAAATTAGAACCCTCATACATTGCTGATGGGGCTGTAAATGGTGCTGCTGCTGTGGAAAACAGTTTGTCAGCTCCTTAAATGTTGAACATAGAATTACCATATGACCTAGCAATTGCACTCCTAGGTATATACCCAAAAGAAAGGAAAACATATGTTTATGGAAAAACTTGTATACAAATGTTCATAGCAGCATTATTCATAATAGACAATAAATGGAAACAGCTAAATGTCAATCAATTGATGAATGAATAAACGGAATGTGGTATATCCATGCAATGAAATATTACTGGTAAAAATAAATGAGGTGCCAATACATGATACAACATGGATGAACCACTAAATATTATTCTTAATGAAAGAGGCCAGTACCAAAGACCACATATTACATGATACTGTTTATATGAAATGCTCAGAATAGGGCAATCTATAGACAAAGAGAGTAGATTAGTAGTTGCCTAGGGCTAAAGGCATGTGTGCTGGCTGGAGATGGGGAGTGACAGGTAATGGGTATAAGGTTTCTTTCTGGGATGATGAAAATGTTCTGAAATAATATTATGATGATGATCACACAAGACTGTAAATATACTAAAACTGTTGAGTGACACCTTAAATGTGGGAACTTTATGGTGTGTAAATTACATATCAATAAAATGTTAAAAACAAGATGATTGTCTAAAGCAAAAATAATAGTATATAGAGGCAAAATGCATGACAATGATAATACAAAGGAAAGCAGTGGGAAATGGAAATGCATTGTTGAAAGGTTCTTACAGTACTGATGAAGTGCTATAATTATTTGAAGTTACAATACTGTGATTAAAGACACACATTGAAAATCCCAGAGCAACCACTGAAAGCTAAGAGAAATAGCCAGCAAGCCAATTGTGGAGATAAAGTGGAATACTGAAAAAAATGAAGCCAGGAAAAAAGGAAAATGAAACAGGACAAGTAGAAAACAAATAGCTAGCTGGTAGAGATAAACCCAACTATATACATTATTACATCAACTATAAATGGCTTAAGCATTCCACTTAAAAGCTAGAGATTATCAGAGTGGACAAAAAAGCAACACCCAACTATATGCTCTCTACAAGAAATACAATTTAATAATAATGACACAGATAAGTCTGAAGTAAAAAGATGGATAAAAGATATAGTGTGCAAACCATATCTGTATGTCTATATCTAAGCTATAGTGTACAAACTAAGATACAGTGTGCAAACTATGAGAAAGCTAAAGTGACTATTATCAAGCAAAGTAGACTTCAGGACAAGGACTGCTAATAAAAATATAGATGTTTCACAATGATAAAAGG
The DNA here is from genome assembly GCF_016509475.1 of Prionailurus bengalensis. Lineage (NCBI taxonomy): Eukaryota > Metazoa > Chordata > Mammalia > Carnivora > Felidae > Prionailurus > Prionailurus bengalensis. The sequence continues at coordinate 4,944,165 of NC_057345.1, forward strand.
GTCAGTCCATCAAGAAGACATAATGGTCCTAAATGTGTGCACACCTAATTACATGACTTCAAAATACAGGCCAAGTGACAGAACTGAAAGGAGGAGCAGAGAAATTCACAATTACAGTGGGACATGTCAACATTCCTTTCTCAGTAATGAATAAAATAGACAGGAATTCAGTAAGGACTTCAAACCTTGAATAATGCTATCAACCAACTTATCTAATTGACATTTTTGAAACAAAATAGAGGAAAATACATTTTTTACAACTGCACATAGAACATTTACTAGGCTAGGTGCTATGCTATAAAACCAGTCTCATTAAATTTAAAAGGATTACTATTTCTCTGGCAGTCACTGAATTAATTTAGAATTTCGGATGTAAGATATATATCTGAAGAATGTCCAAATATTTGGAAATTAAACAACACATCTCTAGGGATAAAAAGAAAAAATCATGAAGGAAACTAAAAGATATTTTTGAAATGAATAAAAATTAAAACACAACTTATAAAATTTGTGTTATGCACCTAAAGCAAATCTTAGAAGGACATTTATTCTTTTAAGTCTTATATTAAATGCTTATCTGGTATTTACATTTGAAAAGGATAAATGCAATTCATATTAACAAAGGTTTACAAGATGGTCTAAGCTTTCACATTAAGAAGCTAGAAAATGAAGAGCCAATAAAAACCAAAGTAGAAAAAGGTAATAGTAAAGATTAAAGGGAAATCAATGAAACAGAAAATAAGACAATTTGTAAATAGACAAATAAAACAAAAACTGGCTCTTTGCAAAGATCAATAAAATGATAACCTATAGCTAGACTGATCAAGAAACAAATGAGAGAGAACACAAGTTATTAATATCATGAATGAAAAAGGATTCATTATTCCAGATGCTACACACATTAAAGGTAAAACCAAGGAATATCATGAACAACTTTATAGTGATAAATTTGGCAACTTAGATGAAATGGACAAATTTCTTGAAAGACAAAAAGTATTAAAATTGACACAAAAAGAAATGGAAAATCTGAAGGGCTCTGTTTTTGTTAAAAGAAATTGAACTTGTAATTAAAAATCTTCCCATGGAGAAAACTCCTTCAAACTGTATTTAATCAAATGTTTAAGTGAAATATAATGCTAATCTTACCAAACATTTTCAGAAAAGATAAGAGATTGGAACACTTTTCAGTTCATTTTATGATACCATAACTAGACAATGACATTACAAGGAAAGAAAACTGCAGACCATTATCTGTCATGAGCATAAATGTACAATATAGAATATTTTAGCAAATTGAACACAGCTCTATGTAAAAAGGACAATATACCGTGATTAGTGGGGTTAATTGCTGGTACGCAAGGTTGGTTTAACATTTGAAAATCAATCCGTGTAATGCACCATATCAAAATAGCAAAGGATATTAACCATATAATCATGTAATTCTCTCAACAGATACAGAAAAAGTATTAGATATAATTCAATATTCACTCATGATTTAAAAAAAAAAAAACTCTCGGCAAGGTAGGAATAGAAGGGAATTTCCTCAGTCTGATAAAGGGCGTCTATAAAAAGCCTACACCTGATATCATACTTGATAGTATATTATTATACTTCCCCTTAAGATTGGAAAATGGCCAATATGTCCACTCTTACCACTTCTATTCTGGAGGTCTGAGACAGGACAATAAGGCAAGAAAAAGAAAGAAAAGGCATGCAGATGGGAAAGAAAGAAGTAAAACTTTTTTTATTTGCCGACAACATACATATATTTTATATATATGTATATAAAATTATAAGGAATTTATGGGAAAAACTACAGGAAATAATAAATAAATTTAAGAAGTCCACAGGGAACGAGATCAGTATATGAAAAACAAGTGTCTTTCCATATATTAGCCATGGACAATTGGAAAACAAATTGAAGTTAAAGAAATGCGCAAGTTAGGATAGCATAAAAAACTTGAAATATTTTAAGCTAAAATTAGCAAAGTATGTGGAAACTGAAATGTATACAACATTTCAGTGAGAAATTAAAGAATACTTAAGTAAATGGAGAGATACGGTTTATGCATGAATTAGAGGATTCAGTGTTGTTCCTATGGCAATTTCCTCCAAATTGGTCTACAGCCCTAATGGAATCCCAATCAAAATCCCATCAGGCTTTTTTTTTTTTTTTTTAAGAAATTGATAAGCTGATTCTAAAATTTATATAAAACACAAAATAGACCTCACATAGCTAAAAGAATTCATAAAAACAAAGCTTAAAAGTTGCACTACTTGATTTTAATACTTAATGTAAAGCTACAGTAAGCAAGACAGTGTGGGATTGGTATCATTGGGTAGATTGATGTCTCAGACAGGCAGATTTCAGGTCTCAGTTTCTGGACTTTCCTTGGAGACAAACTGGAGAACTAACTTAATCTTCCCTGGCAATGATGGTGTGTGTGTTTGTGTGTGAGAGAGAAAGAGAGGGAGAGAGAGAGAAAGAGACAGAGAGATGGTGTTTTGTATTCTTTTATGTAATGGTCAGTCTGGGGCGTCCACAAGAAGGGACACAGGAGAGGCTCAGGAAGAGAGTTGATTATACTCAGAGGTCCTAGGAACAGGGGATGTGACACACCACACAGGGTCACAAGAGGAGAAACCCGTGTGGTCACGTGACAGAAGAGGCCCTAATGAGGGGAGGAGAGATACCTAGGCCATGGCCTTTATTGGAATCTGCATAGGAAAGCAGGACTGGACAGGATAAACAGTTTAGGATTGGGTAGTTGGATAGTCCCTAGTGCCTGGCGCCAGGCCCTGGGATGATTAAGGCAGAGGAATATTGCCTCCTAGGATTAAGGGCCAGGCAGAGGTAAATCTCTGGGTTAGTTTGCATATCAAAGGCAAGCTCCTGGCTGAGCCCTTTGCTATCTCTGTAAATTGGCTAGCCCCAGAGGGCAGTCTCTCCCCAGTCAGAAAGGTTTTTGAGTTTCAGTAATGCAAGATAAGTAAATTCTGGAGATTTACAATAAAGCATCTTGCTTAGAGCCAACAATACTGTATTGTAGATTTAAAATTTGCTAAGAGGGTAGATTTTATGTTGTGTTCTTACTACACACACATAATAATGATGATGATGATGTTGATGACATAAATAGTACTAATACTGGGGGCGGGAGGAAGCCTTGAGAGGTGACGGATATGTGTATGGCTTTGATGGTGGTGATGTTTTCATGGGTATACGTTTATCTCCAAGCTCATTGAGTTGTGTTTCTTAAATATGTACAGCTTTTTACATGTGAATCACACCTCAATAAAGTAGTCTGAAAGTACATGTCAGAACATCATAATATGCAGAAAATAAAAAATGTATAAACAGTACAGACTCCTTCCTGCACTGCCTCACAGACTGACATCTCAAGAAGCCCCTCAGAGGCAGAGAGAATATGCCATTTTTTTCTTCTGTCTCCTCCTTCTCAAAATAAAACACCTTCTCCTTTTGTACAGTTTCAAAATGAATATATACCCACTGTAAAAATTAAAAAGAGTCAGGCAGTTTAGAAAAGCGGGTAAGAAATTAGATTCACCCTAAATCCCATTGATAAAACTGCCCATGATGTACATACACCCTTCTGAATGTTTTTCACACACATGCTTTTACCAAAATGGGGGATTATAGTATACACACTATTTTGCACTTGCTTTTTTCCACTTGATTCCACATTAAGTGATTTACATCATTTTTAACAGCTCTGTGTGGTACCGTTTATTTAACCTGTTCACTGCCATTGGACACTGAGAACATTACTACTGTTTGCCATTAGGAATCACACTGTGTCCTTGTGTTATTCGGGATTCCTTCCACAAATATTTGGGGACTTACTATGAGCCAGGCTTTTCACACTTTTCCAGTTGTTTTCTTGGGTATATTCCTAGAAATGGAATGTAATGCTAGGTCAAAGGGTGTATCCGCCTAAACATTTGATGCATATAGCTAGATGGTCCTTTGGCAAGATCGCGTTAACTTAGGAATGCAGTGGCAGTGACCTCCAGGCCCTGCCTCTTAAACAAACGGGCCTGCCTCCCCGGGCTTGGCACAGGGAGGGCACACATTCCGTGGCTGCTATTATTAACGGAGTTAGTAATTATCGACAGATGGGAGAACCTTTTGTTTTGCAAACACCCTTTGTAGCACATCATTACAGGTGTGTGCGTCCTGGCTTCTTGTAGCTTAGAGAGGAAGGAAAGAGTCCATCCCGTCCATGTTGGTTCGGTGTGGACTCCACCTCTGCGGTGAGCTTTCCAACCCGCCATTCAGCCATGTGATAACAACGATGAAAATAATGGAAGCTATCATGGATGATGCTGAGGGCTTTCCATACCTTGTCTTAAATCCACAACTCTGGATGTTTCACAGATGAGAAACCGAGGCTTGGTGAGGTTGAACAATGGCAGGGGCCCTCAGCTAGTGAGCCGCAGTGCCACTCAAGCTCAGACTTGAACTCCACTCATGGATTTTGGACTTGAACTTGTCTTTCTTTTCCTAATAGCTTTGGCTTTGGAGTTCATCCATTCCAGAAATATTTACTGAGCACCTTCCAAGGGCCAGGAGAGAATATAGTGGACAAGGTCTGGGCCCCCATGGAGCTTCCAGCCAGATAGAGGAGACGTAATTTCATCACCTAATTGTGTGAAAGGCACTATGATCAGTGCCATGAAGGAAAAGCGAGGGACTTTCTAAGAGCTTCTGGAAGAGGCATCTGATCTACTCTGAAGATCCAGGAAGGCAGCTCTGAAGAAGTATGTTCCCCAGACATTGTTAGTGAGTGGGGCTGAAGAGCGCATCGAGGGCACTGAGGAGAAGCATTCCAGCAGAGTTGGAGCCTGTGCAAAGGCCCTGAGGCATGATGGAGGGTGGTGTGCTAGAGAAAAGGCATAAGGCCCGTTAGCGTACACAGAGCTCAGCGTCTGAAGGAGCAGCAGGGAGGAGAGTGGGAACCGAGCCCCGCAGAGTCTCCCGAGCTGTGTCAAGACGTTTAGAGTTTAGTATTGGATCAGTGGGAGCCACTGGAAGGTTAGAACCAGGGGAGTGGTGTCGTTTTACTGTTTTAAAAACATCGCGTAGGTGGTTATAATGGAGGGCTGACAGGGGCGGGGAGCAGGTTCAAACAGGAGGGACTTCTCTTTCCTCTGTTCCCAGCAGGAGGTCCAGCTGCTCTCTCTCTCTCTCTCTTTTTTTTTCTTTCTCCTTCTTCTTTTTCTGTTTTGATTAGTTTCTTCTCCCTTTTCTGTTTTACCATTCTGGGCCTCAGGCTTCAGAAGTGAGAGGCTACAGATGGCTCGGGTCTTGGAGCAGTGGAGCCAGGGGAGTGGCGGCCCCGAAAGCTGTCATATGTCACACAGGTCATCTTTCCAGAGCTGCAGCTACCTTCCCGGCAGAATGTCAAGCAGCTCGGTACGAGGAGCATCTGCTCTGAGCGGCTCTGAGCACTGTCGGAACACCATAAACAAAACGGTCAGGTTTCTGCAGATAGCCTCCTGGCCTCCACCACCACACTTCGCCGTGCTGTGGGCCGGCTTTCTCCGCCGGCATCTGTCTTCCGTACTTCCAAAGCCCACAGCGCAGGACTTTGGGACTGGGGCTTGGGGATGTTGTACAGTCTGCATGCTAAAATGCCAAGGCTGAGGCAGGAGCAGGACTCTGAGAGCCGCCCTCAGTGCGTCTGATCTCTGGAACGAAAGGCAAGCTCAGTTACCACTGCGGGGCGGGGGGCGGGGGTCCCCCGGACCAGAGAGGAAGGATGTGCCCAGCAGGATCCTTATCCCAGAGTCCTCCAGGTAGGAAGGGAGAGCAGGCAGGCCCAGGGGGAGAAAGAGCACTGCGTCCGGGAAGGAGCCCTTGGTTGCCATAGAAACCTTGCAGCATCTGTAAAGGCCACTCAGCCCTCCTTAGACACCTTTATTCCTGTAAATGTCAGAAATACCTGGCCTCAAAACAACACAAAAAACAAAAACAAACAAAAAAAACCCCCACGAAAACCAGCAACCATGGTCTTCCCAGCCTGATGCATATCCGTGTGTCTCTTGCCCACCCAGGTGCTTGGCCTCACTCAAATCTCCTCCACCCGCCTGGCTGGCCCGTCATCAGAAGGCCTCTGGTTTTCTGAATTGTGGTCACCAGCAAAGAACACTGAAGGATTCATCTAGATAGCTTCACCTTGGCTCACGTGAGGGAGCATGGAATGGGTCCCAAGCGCCCCGCTTACATGGTAAAACCCTCCCGCCAAGGATGAAAGTCCGTGACTCTCAGAAGGGCCTCCTGTGGAGACAGCCTCCTTGTGGATGCTTGGTGGCAGCCCACGAAGGGCAGGTTCTTGCTGCTCGTGGGCGTCCAGGAGAGCGATCAAGGGCGGGCTCTTCTCGGGGAGGCAGCATTCTAGTTGCCGAGTGGCCCAGCTCTGCGGTAACTGTTCAGGTAGCTGCTTTGTAACTGACTGCGTCACCTTCTTCCTGGTTAATAAATAGCACGAATAAAACCAACCTGCATGTGGTGGGATTGTAATTCAAATTCCATTGACTATGGCTGCACATTTTTCATTTAGCATCTAAAGGCAGTTTCTATGTAAATTATTTCCAAAGGTTCTCCATGGACTAATGACATTAGCGTCTGGGTGGATTGAAATTGTCTGAGTAATTGACACTACAACTGCGTGGGGCATCTTGGAGAAAGGAATTGTACACTTTTCTTTTATTATTGTTATTATTAAAGCCAAATTAGGAGAGAACTGAGAAGCTAAAACAAGTATTTCGTCAACAAGAATCCAAAACGTGACACATTTGTTTTGACTTAATGAGCCAAATTCTTTACAAACAGAATTAATGGTTCTATTGATAAACTTTCTGGCAAACACAGGAATGCCCCCTTTCTCCTGAGCCTTTTAGCCAGTCCCCCTCCTAAGTTCAGGGCCCCTCTGCTTCCAGCCCCCCTACTGGTGGCAGAAATTCTATTGAAGACACTCATTCACTTTTGAAAACACAGACTCGTACCTTTTTCTATTTATAACTAGGCGGAATATTAATCCTGCAAACTAATTCAGGAGTCTCTTTTAAAAATGGCCTTCCAGGCTTGAAGTTTGTACATAGATATTTCATAAATTGAAATGCTTTATGGCTAATTGTCAAAGGCCTGGTCTGCCACATGGAGAAAATAATTGTTGTAGAAACAAGAGTAAAACCTTGTTGCCAGGTAGGTAAATGTCCTGAAAAATTGGATTCCATCCCGTTGAGTAGGAATCCCTTGCGAATTAAACATTCCAGCAAGGAGCCGTCAAAGAAACAAAGCAGAAAAACAATCAAAAACTTGAAAACGAGTATGTTCTTAAAGGAAAGAATTAATCATGCTAAATTAGAAAAAGATTTAAAATAGTTTAGATTAATGCAGGCTGTGAATATCAATATAATTGCAGCAACTTAATTTGGCATAAAAACATCTAATGAAATATTTTAATATCACTGTCCATTCAATTTACCAGCTTGAATTTCACGGGGGTGTTAAGTGGTTCTTAAATTCTCATTGCAAAACCTTCCAAATCCATGTGGGGCTTTTGTTGTTGTTGTTGTTTATGGAAGGAGTGAGAAATGTGTGTGTGTGTGTGTGTGTGTGTGTGTGTGTGTGTGTGTGTGTGTGTGTTTATGGAGTCGAAACCCAAGTTCCTACTTTGTAGCATTGGTGAGAACCGGTCCCTCATTCTTGTCAACTGTGCCCGGAATCAGCATGTCTCCACGTTAGGAGCCTTTGTCCCTGCGGGGCCAGAGCTCTGTGTCATCCTGAGAAATGCCCAGTTCAGCCATCCACGTCAGCCCTTTATTTTGTAATCGAGGCCGACGATGGCCCCATGGTTACAGGTAAGGAGTTTTAAGGAGGCTCACTTCCTGTGGCTTCTCTGACTCACAGAGCGAGATGGAAACAGCCAGTCCACTGGAGAGAGACTCCAGCTGGTGATGGCCTAAGCATGCTGCGGTCCCCACCCCTGTGTCTCCTGGCCCAGTACTTCTCTGGCTTTCGGGAGCTTGGAGGCCGGTCTGCTCCACACATACTGTAGGCTCTTACCCTTGTGCTCGAGTGTGGCCATGTCTGTCCCTGTAAACATCCATCTCAGTCTCTGTGGCTCTGGCCTCTCTGACACTGGCCCCAGGTCCGCACGAGAAAATCCTCTGGGGCAGCAGGTGCACAGCGTCCTTCACTCCACTCAACTAGAGGGTGTTCATCTCGCGTCTTGGGAATCCTTGGTAGCATTTGATAACGGCTCACGTCGGCCTCCATAAAACTCTTCTTTCTTGGCCTTCTTGGCCCAGAAATCCAGGCTTGGTGCCTCTCCGTCACTGCTCCTTCCTCATTCAGGCTTTGGTCTGGGGCTTGAAAGCAGCTTGCTTGAAGGCCGAGTAAAGAAGGACATGCAGGAAAGGAAGATCGGCTTGGCATTTAGATATCACAGGGGTGCAGAGAGATTTGGTTTGGTTGCCTCGGGCCGCAGGGAACGAGTGAAGTTTTGAGCAGGAGAAAAATATGACAAGTGTCCGCAAGATTTATGCACAACGACACTCATTACAGCAGCATCGATAAGTGTGGGAATTGGAAGAACCTAACTCTCCAACCATAAGGAACCCGTTAAATAAATCACGGTGCTCTGTAAATATTTGTTGAATAAATGATTATATAGAAGAGCGTAAAGAAGAACAAAGGCAAAAATAAATCATCTCTAAGCCTCTCCCCTGATATCACCACTGGCAGGGGTTCTGTGTGCGCCCCGCCCCCAGCCACCACACGAGACACATACGTGTCATCCCACCTGCATGATAGGCCACGTGTGCTTCTCCTGTGGCTTCTCTGCTGAACGGTATGTCGTGAGCAGGGTCTGCCGTCCTCGCCCATCCCTTGTGGTCCCGACTTGGAACGGATATACATCGCTCGGGGCTGTGGCGCTCCCTCGAGTGTGGACAGACGCATTCCCTCCCCACTCCCCACTTTCTCCTCCATGTCTGACGGCTCCATGAGCACCTGCCCACAGGTGACTGGAACTTCTCTGCTTCCCCTGCCCCCCAGACCTCTTCTCTGAGCTTGAGCCAGGACAGTGAGCAGCCCCCCTTTGGCCTCTTCCGTCAGACCCAGCATGTCTAAACCATACTCTTGACCTTTGTCTTCATGTGTCTCTGTTTTAGTGAAGGGAAACACCATCCAGCCAGCCCTCCAAGCCAAAAGGAGGAGTGATTCTCCACATACTCCTCTGTGCCAGTCCCTTCTCCAAATTAACTCGAATCCCTTTACCTCCTGAAGCGTATAAACCCATCCCTTTCTTGCCATCCCTTCAGCCATCGCACTGGCCCAAGATACCACCAGGTGGACTTAGTGCTATCCTTCCAAGTGGTCCTTCCGGGTGGGCTCTGACCCCCTGTGCATTCTCCGTGCCGCCGCTGAGGCTCTCTCCACCGTGATAACCCTCCTTTGCTCTCAGGAGGAGATTTGGAACTCCTGGTTGGAAACAGACTTTGGGTCTAGACTGCCCAGGTTGCCTCTCCGTCCTCCCTCCTGCTCCCTGTGGGCCTTTTGTGTTTTACGTACATTGTCCCATGCTCATTTTCTCATCTTCTGTAAGGACTCGGTGAGCCAGTCACAGTGTTCCTAGTTGAGCCCTGGCACGGAGAAAGGCTATTTCAATATTTGCTGTTATTATTATTCTGCTGTTGTTGTCTGTAAAGAAGGACTGTAGTAAGAAAGTTGTGAGCTAACATGGACGTGCTGACCACGGAATAAGCCCTTGGTTAACGTTAGTGGCTGTTTTTGTGTCGCCAGCCTCCTCCTGTGCCGTATGCTTCTTCCGGCCCTGCACCCCACACGGCTCCCGCCTTCAGTTCTTCGTGCCCACTCACCACAGGGCCTTTGCACATGCCGTACTGCCCAGAACACTTCCCTCTCCTCTTCTCCTAATTAACGTATCCTCAGGTCTTAGCTTAACTGCTGCTTCCTGGACTCACTGACCAGACCATGTCTCCCTGATTTGGGGTACCCCTGCCTAGAGAATCCAGAGAATGTGTCTGAGGTGGGATGGCATTGTGGACTAGAGCTCTCAGCGATCTAGTGCCCTGTGTGGGGGAAGATGCAACTCAAGCAGCCCTCTTGGGAGCCTGTTGCTCCCATGAGTCTCTCCCAGAGTGTTCCAGTGGCCTCTGGTGGTGACCCGCCATCCCAGGGCTCTATCTGGCCAGGTGGCCCCAGAGAGAGCAGCCGTCTAACCTGAGCTGGAGAGAGCCACGGGTGTGCCCAGCAGACAACAGCTCACTTCCCCATCACCCCTGCCCCCATAGGCACAGCCACTGGTGAGAAAATGGATCTTGAGCATCAATGGGAACTAATTTCCTATTGTTTGCTTTCTCTTAATTTGAGAGAAGGCAGACGGAACCTCGTCAGGGAATTACATCCCAGAGGGAAAGTGTTGGAACAACTTTCCAGCCGAGGCCGTGCCTCACACTGCGTCCTGTGCTGGATCATTCTGACACGTGTCCAGGTAGCTCTGTGACGTGCAGGCTGCCCCCGCCTGCCGTGTCACCTCTGGGAGTACCTTGCCTCTGGTGTCACTGACTTCTGACTCGAGGATCGTCCATGACTCTCTGCAGCCCTGAGACGGGAGTCACCAGTGCCTTGACCCTCTGAAGGCAGTTCTTCCAAATAGACACCAAAGGCTTCTTTTCTCTTTCTGAAAGACAGGCCACACATACGACGGCTTATGAACAGCTGAGCTATTTCAAGGATGTTGGTGCGACGGGACTGTCTCACCTAAACGCCATGTACAGGGAAACCAGAGCTCAGGTGACCAACTCCCGGACCTGCGTCCTCCTCACCCCACCCCCCCCCCCCCACTTTAAAACCAGAGATTCACACATGCTCCTTTTCAGGAGAAGGCAGGGTCCCCGGAAGGACCAGGCAGCCCCATCTGAAACTTGGTGACGAGCACCTGGCAGTGACTGTAATTAGGCCTCACTTGTTCCAAGCTGCCCTAATGGCTGAGATCCCTACGATGGAATGCTGGGGCCAGCAGGAGACTCGTGATGCAGGTGGCCATGGACATTTCTAAATCGTTTACAAATTCACGGGCCACGTGTGTCCTCTTCTCACAGTGGAAAGGCCAGGAAGGAGACCTGCTTCTTTCTCCAGCATGTGTTCTCCAAAGCGGCCCTTTCTGATGCTTCCACCATTGCGCTGAGGGAGCCCACCGCATACCAGGAGCTATGCCACATGGTCTCTGCCCTCAGGGTGCCCACAGCCTGAGTGCTAACTGGGTCGGGGGGGGGGGGTCTGGGACAGGGGCAGGGAAGGCCTCACAGGGAGATTGGTGTTGTTTGGAGCCCCAAAGGGTGAGGAGGAGCGAATCAGGTAGATCCCAGCATCAGGCAGGGGTAACAATCTGGGTGTGGGGACAAACGTGCTGCAGCGTGCCACATGCTTTTAAAAGGGCGAGGGCAGTGATTCCAGATCTGGGATCTCAGGCTGATCACTGAAGATAGTCACGGGGGCTTCTGCTCTTTGTAACATTTCAAGAACCCAGAGATCTTCCACAATAAGGTATGTCTGTGGCCATCGTGTCCAGTCTCTTCTCTTTGGCTGGAATTACATCCATGCAGAGTGGTTAACACTGCCAGTGCCCCGAGAAGCACTGATGGGTAATGGAAGTGACCGCCACATCAGTCGGCCTTTTGGTAGCCAACGTTTTTGTACGTGGGGTGGAGACTTTGGGAACGACCAGGCTAGAGTGCTGGCTCTCAAATATCAAAGTATGTCAGGCTCACGTGGTGAAGGGTCTTACATGACCTCAGATATTCCTGTATGACCGGCGACAAGTATTGGGGGAGCTCTGGAGGCTGAGTGCAAAGAGAATAGGCCTGAGTGAAAATCCCCGCTCCACACTGGCAAGCAGTGAGCCCTCAGGCATGTGAATTCACCTTTCTCAGCCTCAGTCTTCCCCTCTGAAAATGAGGACACAGGAGCTCCAAGGACTCCAGGTGGTGTGGCTGGTTTCACTCATTGTTACTACTCCTGCCCCTATTACTATAAGTGTCAGAAATTGCTGTGACTATCACCATGAGACACCCAAATCAGTATAAATTAACTCGACCTGATTCTTTCTAGCTGTGATCAGCCTGCCTGAGATTTTTGGGGGGAGATCAGAGAAGGATGGGAAGCAAAGTTATTTTTATCACGAAACATTTGGCAGGGAGAATGGGCTTGGGGGTGGAGGGAGGGAGCTGCTACAGGGGGGCTTTGGGCCGTCAGGAGCAGCTTGAGTGTGGTGAGCAACCAGTGAGAAGGAGTGGGCCCGGCATCCTGCTAAAGGTACCTGTGTCCGCTGAGTGCATGAATTGTGAGTAAGGCTGAACACAATCATCACCATTCATTTGTTTCAGAACTCACATTGGGTCTTATCTCATTATGATGGTGCGGACACAGCCACTGCTGTCATCAGAGGATGTCTAGTCTCATGAGATTGTTAACTTGTCTGTACAGACTGCTTTTAGGACTCTGGGCTATTCTGACCAAGGGCCTCCACCTTCTTTATCATGATCATAGCTAGTATTTTTATATGGTGTATTGGTCAGGATAGGCTAGGCCAAGCCCTGGTAACAAATAAACCCTACAATCCCAGGGGCTTAATAGGATACAGTTTACTTCTCACATTATAACCCTGGCAGGGTCAGATACCTCTCCAGAGTAGCTCTCTGGGCAGTGACCCAGGGATCCCAGCTCCTTCCGTTTTATGGCTCTACCGTCGTAGAGTCTCTACCTCACAGCTCTGAGGACAGAAAAGAGAGAGAAGGTGCTTTAGGAGCCAGGCCTGGGCTGGGAGCAGTATACATCACTTTTACCCTCATTTTATTGGCAAGAACTCTGTTACGTGATCAATCTAAGTGCAAGGAAGGCCCGGAAATGTAGTCTCTCTTTGCCCGGGAGGAAGATGAACACTGGCTAGTCTCTACGATGTGTATATTATCTCGCTTAATTTTTCAGAGACCCGCCAAGACTTTGTACCCCATTTATATGTGTGGAACCTAAAATACAGAGAATACCTGACTTACCTTGGTAAGTGGTGGAACCAGGATTCAGGAATAGGAATGTGGGACTCTAAAGCCTATACTCTTACAGGAACACTCAACACAGTTCAAGCCCACACGAAGAGCTTAACATTTAGAGTGCTTTCCTGACAGAAAGGGGTTGCTTTTTGCCCTAAACCCCCAGAGCACCTTACCTCTATTTTACTCTGTACTTATTCAAGTGTCTTCCCTACTAGGTTTTAAGTTTGGGGATCAATGTCAGATATGCATCTCAGCCTTGTCCATAGCCTAACAGAAACTTAGCAAGCACTAAATAGAGTCATTATCATGTGGGTCATTAAGTCAACAGAGAGTCTGGAGTCGTGGGTGTGGAAGGGAAGGGGCAGGACCAGAAGAATTGTGGATAAAGACCCAGAGGAAGGGCAAGGTTCTGAATGCAGGAAGGCCAAGGGTGGATCAAGGGTTGAGAAGGAGGAGTTGACGCACTGTGTTCGGCAAAAGCAAGAAGGGGAAGACATTGGAAGAGAACAGTAACCAAGGCGTCACTGGTGCCCTTGGAAAGCACAACAAATGATGGGCAGAAGCCAGGATGCCAAGGACTGAGTGAGAGTGGGAAGTGGTGAAGGCGGTGAGTTAGTACAGGCTGCTCTTGTGAGATGTTTGGTGTGAACAGGACAGATGGGCAGTACAGTCAAAGTCGGGCTGAGGTTGGCAGTCTTCCCCGTGTATCAGGGTGAGGGAAAATGAGCAGGAGGGGCAGGAGTGAAGGAGAGTCAAGGAAGAGTGTTGGTTTTGAGATCCAGTCCCAGAGGACAGAGGAAGGCAAGAGGCGAAGAGCTGACCTTGGAGAGGAAGGAACATTCTTTCCTCTGAGACAGGTGACAAAGAGGAACAAGGGTCCAGGTTCCTCACCTACAAAACGAGGGTGCTCTTCTCCCTGTACCTCTCGCCTTCTCAGTTATCAGGAGCATGTTGGGTTAAATAGTGTCCCCCAAAAGTTACGTCCACTCAGAACCCCAGGATGTGACCTTATTTGGAAACAGGACTTGACAGATGTAATTAATCAAGTCAAGACGAGGTCATACTCGAATAGGGTGAGCCTCATCCAGTGATGGTTTTCCTTATAAGAGGGAAGCTTGGACACAGATACTCAGAGGAGAAGACCATGTGACACAGAGATGGAGACTGGGAGATGCGGCCACGAGCCAAGGACCGCCAAGGAATTCGGCAGCACCGAAGCGGGAGAGGCAAAGAAGCATCCTCCCCGGAGCCTTCGGAGGGAGCATGGCCCTGCCGACACCTTGACTTTGGACTTCTGGCCTCTGGGACAGAGGGGATAAATTTCTGTTGTTTTAGGACATGCGGGTGTAGTAATTTGTACAGGATCCCCGGGAAGCTGATACAGTGTGGAACATAGAGATGCATTCAAAAGTAGCGGGAGATGTACAATTGCCGTGAAATGTGCGGCATTTTCAGCAGAGTCATCATAAGAGGGAAGGTGGTGGACATGGCCTGGCAGAGGTGAGGGGGTGGATGGCAGAGAACTCAAGGTTTCTGCCTTGGAAAGTGCTTTCCCTTGGCTTGGAGGCTTTCTCCTGCATTATCCGCAGTCTCTCCGGATTTAGGTGATTAAAAAAACATGGTTTCTCCTTTTACTGGTTGCCTGCCATCTCACTAGAACAGTTCACCCGCTTCTAACAGTTTTAGACCAGGAAAGAGCCGTAGGTGGGGTGCTCTTTGCCTCCCTTCTGATTTTGGGGGTGGGAGGGGAGTGTGATGTCTGGGAGAGTGTGCCACACCCCCCAGCTGCGTCTGGCCATTTTGCACCCATGTACTTGCTGCTTTAATCTTCCAGCTTATATTGAAATAAATCTTACATATTTTCTCCACATTAAAGAAGGCTGTCTTCAGCCTTCTTGTGTCCACAGAAACCCTTCTCATCCATTATATTATTGTCCCTGTCATCAGCATTGCTGTTGTCGTCACCATCGGTATCATTTCCGAGAATCAGTGCGGCGTCTCCCGCCTGCCCCTGTCTGACGGAAGAGAGCGGAATGATGCTCCCCGTCACTGGAAAGCCCCCAACCGCTTTCAGTTGGTGCTTTTTTGCCGACATGTTCTTTGAGGTTCCTTTTGACTTCCCTGTTCTGGAATCTCCCTTGGTTTAGGAGATAAGGAAGCAGACTCACACGTGGAGTGACTCCTCCAGGATCGCCCAGCTCTCAAAAGCAGGGTGGGAACCAGCCCCCGGCTCATGGGTGCTGAATGCACGATACAGGTCCCCACGTCCGCCTTCATGTTCTTCTGAGTCTGCGGGAACCCAAGGGGGTCATGTGCCGGGGAATGGGGTGCTGAATGCAGGGTCTGCTTTCCTCGTGCTGCACCCGCTGAAAGCCCCGTGTGGGTCATCACTTGAGAAGCAGTGACAGTGGCCCAGGGCTGGGGGAGGTGGAGATGAGAACAGGCTGAGAAGTGTAGGGACAGGTGCACTGGGGCAGGACCATCCCTCGTGCTGGAGCAGGGATTCAGCAGACCCGTGCCCAACAGGGAGAGTGCTGTGCTGGTAGGGAGCACCTGGGCTGTGGAGCCAGTGTGGCCTCATTCTCCCGTGGAGTCGTGACACAACAACAGTGGACCTCTCTGAACCTCAGTTTCCTCATCTAAAATGGACTCAATGATGCAAGACCCCTGGGAGTTGTTGAGAGGAGGTGCGTGTGAAGGCCGGTTCCCGGTGGGCCGACTGTTCCTCCGAGGGCACCCTCCCTACCACTCCTAGCAAATGGTCTGCTTGTCTTCCGGGCTCTGGGCATTTCCTAGCAATGAGTTAGCCGCTGCTGGAGGGACGCTCACTGGAGCTACTTCAGCTGCCTGGACAGCTCTGGCACACGCTGGGCTTTGTGCATCACCCAAGCAGAGGTGACCAGCGTGGACGGGACGGCCAGCCTGGCTCCATTCCCCATGCGGCATTACCTTCAGACGTTTTTGCTCGTCACCCAAATTTGGCCTCTTAGTTGGAACTCTCGAGGTGCGTTCTTCTCCCCAACAACTGTCTGGAAGCAGAAAGCAGTGCAGGGAAGAGAGCCAGACGCCAGCCTCCCCCACTGTTTTGACTGGGCCCTGTAGATGGAAACATCAGAGAACGCCGTCCAAGGGCACACGTGCCCGTCTCAAAGCTGGCGCGTGCGTCGTGGGGAGGATGTATGGTGCAAACACACTGTGGCGTTCGTATTGAATATTTTGGTCTGCCGAAATTCAAAATTAAATATACCTTCCACCTACACTAAGAGAAATCCATTTACAGAAACCAAATCAAATTGGAGATCTAAGGAGCGGTGGTCAGAAATGAAATATTTCAAAAACAAAATACATGGACATCGAATTGCTGAGCGGTGGCTTGCTCTGGGGCTTCCCAGGATGTGAGCTGGGGGGAGGCCTGTTGGACAGAGCCTTCTCTGGGGATCAATTCCGAACTACTCTTACATCCTGGCAGTTTGAAAAGGAAAAAAAAAAAGTTCTTTGAAAGAACTTACTTAGCAGCCGAGCCAATATTCTGTGTTTTCTGGAAGCCACCTTGTATTTCAGCTCTGGCGAATGTGTGTGTATCTCTCGTGGATCTTTGTGGGAATTGTTTGAACACTCTGGAGAGGCTGGGGGCTGCGTTAACGCCCCCCCCATCCCCAGCCTCTGCTACCCCAGCCTTGCCGTTCATCCTGAGGACTTAATTATCCTCTGAAAGAGGATACATACTGGTACTGCTGCTTTCTGCTGCAACCCCCTCTCCGTCCTCTGGAGAGAGAAGCTCAAACTCAGCTCTGGCGTACATGTCTGAAGTGTTCCCCGATTGAATTCCTTCTGAAGAAACCTCTCCCCAGCCCTTTAACACACTCGAGGGCTGCGGTCTCTGCCCCTCCTGCTAGGGGCTCCCGCGACCTGGCGCGTGTTTGTGTGCTACACTGCACCCATGGACGCATCTGAGCAAACTCAGCCACTTTGCCCGAGCGAGTTGATGTCGTTGCCCTTCATGTCCCCAGCTCCCTTCGAGAGGAAACTCCTAATTCCAAGCCAAGTTGTTTTCTGCAGCCTTGGGTTCGTCTTTAGGAAATAGGCAACGGAATTCCTGCAGAGCACTGCCCCCCCACCCCCATCCCACCTCCCGTCTCCCAACAGACAGACATCGGGAGGGATCTCTTGGAAAGCCAGTCCTCCCCCGTTCTCCTGGGGAGCCGGGGGAAGAACCACGCTCAGAAGCAGCAAGCGCTTGGCAGGCTGTCCAACTCCCTACTGGGCTGCCGGGACTTGTAAAGCCCCGATAATTTCCATGTCGTTTTTCTGCTGCATCCCACCCGTTTACTGCTTTCCAGCAGACAGGGAAGAGACTGGGCTGGGGAAGCTGTGGGGGCTGGCAAAGGATGGAGGGCTCATGCACAACTCGTCCCGGCGATGAGAGACCCCCATCTTCAGAAGCCGCAGCCGGAGGCCTGCGGTGCCGGGGATGACGTGTGCTGGCAGGCGGCCGGCCGCAGAGAATCATTCCCTCCTGCACCTGGAGGCCATTCCGGGGCTGGCGTTTCTCTGGCACTCGGTGCGAGCAGAGCCCATGTGGTCGTTTGTCAGCCAAGACAGAAGAGTCACGATGAGCCGATTTATAGAGCATACAGAGTGTTGTGGGGTGAAGGCCCAGATTGTTCTGTGATCCATGTGCGCACCTTCCTGTTTTGGTTGGTTTGTCATTTGCTTTCTTGCCATCCACCGGGAAACGTATTTATCACCCCTGCTTTCGGAATGCGGCGGTCTGGTTTCATCTGCTACGATGAAAATGCTCCTGTTTCAACGTTTTTTTTTTTTTTTTTTTTTTTTTTTTTTTTTTTTTATTTATTTTTGGGACAGAGAGAGACAGAGCATGAACGGGGGAGGGGCAGAGAGAGAGGGAGACACAGAATCAGAAACAGGCTCCAGGCTCTGAGCCATCAGCCCAGAGCCTGACGCGGGGCTCGAACTCACGGACCGTGAGATCGTGACCTGGCTGAAGTCGGACGCCCAACCGACTGCGCCACCCAGGCGCCCCGAAAATGCTCCTGTTTCAATGTGGTTGAAGCGGGGCGGCTGAAATGGACTGCGTCCCACTTAGGACTCTCCATGGGGGAGTCTAGACGTGAATTACCCCGGCTTAATGCCTCAGGGGACGCGGGTTCCCTTGTGGATGAGGACTGGGAGCGTCTTCCCCGCTTCTTGTAATACTGCTGCCACCCGATGGCTGCCCAGGGTCCCGAGCTCTGCCGTGCCCCCTACCTCCCTCCAAAAACTCAGAAGCACCCCATGGGGCCTCTCTGGAGCCTGTCGGAGTATTTGGCTCTTGTAATTCTTTTTTTTTTTCCTTCTCTATGCCAGCACTCTCCCACTTTCCACCTGTGAAAGCTTGCACCGATATCGTGGGCAGGCATTTCCCCAGGGGGAACACAGCTGAGCCCCAGGTCCAGAGTAATCCAGGCTTTCCTCGTTTCTGTGCAGAGGCCATCGGGTAATCCTGGGTGCCCGTGGGAGGAGGTGCCAGAGAAGGTCACCCCAGAACAAGCTCTCCCAGACGTACAAATGCCTACAGTGCTCAGGCGGAGGCAGGGAGAGGCAGGGAGAGGCAGGTGGAGGCCAGCTCCAGGTAACAGGAGGCTCCCTGTTACAGCGGATGGGGCTGTTCTCTTCAGCCAGGTCTGACCCTTGTAAGGATTATACTGTTCACCGCTTGCTGAGGGTCAGTATCTGGGGCTACCCTGAGCTTCTTCCAAGAGCAGGCAACATGGGAAACTCAACAGCTCTAAACAGTAATTATGCAACTGCAGAGACATGCAGTCACCTTAAAAAGACAGTGGCTCTGAGATCCCCAGGACTGGACTGTACCTGATGGACGGTGTCCGTGGGACAAGGAAGAGTCTCGGAGAAGCAGCCTTCAGGGGACAGGCAGCCTCAACCAGCAGCCAGCTCATACCTGGTCTCTGGTGAGGCCAGCCCCGAGGAGAAAGGGCTGCCTTGGCCACGTTGCCCACAGCCTTGAACATGGAAACCACTTACCTATTCTCTTGGGGCTTCCCAGAGACAATGCTCTAACTCACAGAACTTTCTGGTCCCTGGCACAGGGATTTCCTGCCAGACGCTAATAAATAGGCATTTTCATTTTATCCTTGTGCTTTATGAACTTGGTTGAGAGGAAGACGGTCAGTCTCAGACCCTGCAATCACACGAGGCCTCTGAACCTGCAGGTGAGGACCAGCCCTGCCCAGGGCACCGTCACCGGGCAGCGACTCTTGCCAGAGTCCTTCCCCTGCTGGGCTGTGAGGCCATGGCCCTTGGTCGCAGGTCTTCCCCGCAGCTTCCTGCCACACTGGATCTCGTCTCCAAGGTCATTCTGGCGTGGACTTCCCTGCCCGCAGACCCTGCCGCGCTGTGGGAGGAGCACTCGCCTCCTTCTTGCTGCCTGGCCAGTCGTCACCGGGTGGCCAGGGGCACCGGCTCACAGTCAGGTGTCAGGTGTTCAGATACCAGGTCCGGGCAGCAAGTGCGCCCTGATCGGGGTAGTGCCAGCGTGTCTGTGCTCAGCGTTGTCGGGACCCATTCCCGCCGCGCCTCTCTGTGCGCCCGAGCAGTGTGGTCTTTCAGGCAGCGCCCCGGAAGGGGAACTACAGCGCTCGACTGGCCTCCGAGAGCTGAGTCCTCCCTTCGACTGGACTGTAACTCCTGGAGGGGCGGGAGTGCTGTGTGTGTTTCCTCTCCGTCTGCACAGAGGCTCCTAGCAGAGTTCTGGGCACGTGTGCTGATTGAGTGGTTGATGATACAGCGAGCCTGGGAGTGTAGATTAAGAAGTCCGTCCCAAGTTACTTCCAGGTGCTCATCATTTCAGCATCACACAGCCACGCGGGAGAAGGCCCACTATGTGATATTTATTCATCTATTCAACAAATATTTATTGAGTGCTTTCTGTGGAACAGCTCTAATTCCTGGGGACTCAGAAATGAATCAGACAGATAATATCCATGCCCTCGCGTAGCTTACCTGGCAGCAGGGGAGACTGACAAGGGACAGATACAACCCGGGAGGTGACGAGTGCCACAAAGAAGACAGGGTGGATTAGTTCTCTATCTCTGTGTAACAAATTACCCCCAAATGTGGCGCCTTACGGGAACACACCTTTATTATCTAGCCATTTGTGCGGGCTGGGGACCTGGGCACAGCTTAGCTGGGCCCTCCAGCTCAGACCGTGTCACAAGACCAGTCGAGTGGCAGCCAGGACTGTGGACGTCTCAAGGTGTGACCGGACCAAGACCCTCTCCCAAGCTCCCCCATGTGGAGGAGCCTTGCCACGTGGGCCTCTCCAGGTACCTCACAGCACAGCCGTTGGCTTCATCAGAGAGAAGAGAGCCAGCCTGCCGGGGCTCTCGACTCACACAGCCGTTTGTGCTAGTCTTCTGAGTGATGTGGGTGCTATTAGGAACCCCACTTTACAGATGGGAGATGAGCCCAAGATTATGCAGCTGGCAAGTGGCAGAGCTAGCACCTGCTGTCCCACCTGCCGCACGACACCACTGCTCTTTTTGTCTTCCAACGAGAGAAGATGGTGTCTCAGCTGCTTTTGCTGCAGTAGACGTGGTGAGATATGAGCTGACTTGGGATCCATGTTGGTAGGACTTCTCGACAAGTTGGAAGTGAGGATAAGGGGGGAAGAAAGACACGAAAGATGATTCCAAAGATGGGGCCTAAGAAGCCGGATGAAGGGCGGTGCCATTAGCTGGCTCGGAGAGTTACAGGAAGGAGTGGGTGTGGGGGAGAGCATCGAGAGTGATATTTTGACCATGGTAATGTGATGGCGGTATGGATGTCGAGGAGGCTACCGAGTATAGGAGTCCAGAGATCAAGGGAGTGGTCAGGTCAGAGATACAGACTTTTGTACGCATTGGCCCTGGGTGAGTACCCGGGGAGAGAGAAGAGGAGAGAAAATGGCCGAGGATGGAGACTCCGTGGTACCTGAGACATTTAGCAGTCTGGCAGGAAAGGGAGAGCCAGCAAAGGAGGTGGAGACAAAGGGACCCATGTGGCAGCAGGAAAGCCAGCAAAGTGTGGTGACCTGGAAGCCCAGTGGGGAGGGACTTGAAGAGGGAGGGAGTTGGGAGCTGTGCCAGATGCCTGGCGAGCGTTATTGGGGGGGTGGGATGGGAATGCTGCAAAACTATGTTCAGAAAGACCCTAATTTGGTAAAGACAGCTTCTCTTCCTTGTGGGAAAAGCTCCTTTTCATTATGATTGTTAAATCTCTAGACCAATTTTAATCCATGAACATGGTATATTTAGATATTAGGGAAGATGGGTCTGGATTATTTTATTTTCAAACACCAGAAAAGGGTGTTGTGTTTTGTTCTGACAGGGAGTTAAATTGCTGGCAGCTTCTCTTGGTCTGGTCAGACTTGGTTTTAATCTTTGTTTGGGCTCATCTGTTTTGGTTTTGCCCTTTGAGGTAGGTGTTGGTCCTTACTCAAGGGCATGGTTATTACTCTAACACCTGGACTTTCTAGAGTCTTAAATGAATGCACCAGGCACTCAGCAAGGCTTCTCCCCTCTGGCCGGGCCAGATCTCAGAGGTCCCCCAGCCCTGCGTGACCTCCATTGTCTCTGAGTAGCTGTCCCCACCACAGCAGCCATGGAGTCTTGCCTTTTATTTATTATTTTTTTTTATGAAATTTATTGACAAATTGGTTTCCATACAACACCCAGTGCTCATCCCAAAAGGTGCCCTCCTCAATACCCATCACCCACCCTCTCCTCCCTTCCACCCCCCATCAACC